>NW_004524760.1:4704845-4711378 GCF_000260255.1 Octodon degus | reverse complement strand
AAAGAAAGAAAAAAGAAATTCAATCCAAATGAAGAGCACAGAGACAGAAGTAAAGATAGTATGCTTTGGGATAAATACCTGAGTCTTTCGGTTAAGGGTTTTTTGGTTTGTTTTGTTCAGTTAAGGAGAGCAGGTTTGTAATTCTGCAAATTAAGTGTGGTCATCTGGAGGGCCCCCTGCAGTGCTTCCTTGAGGAGGCTTCCCAGAGGAAGGTCAGGGAGGCCAGGCTATTTCCTTGTTCTCCTGGTGGTTGACCCTGAGGTCCTAGGGGCCTGGGGAGCGCATGCGCGCGCTGCGTGGGCGCTCTGCCCCGAGCCTGGCCCTCCAACCGCCACATGGGTCCTTGGAAAACCCGCTCAGAAGATGCGCATGCGCGAGCACCAACAGGGTGGTTACAGAATACGTTATCAAAATCAGAAGTAATGGGTTCTCTAACCCACAACTCCCGCAGTATGTTCTTGCCTTTTTCCCCTTGTTACTTTATAGACAACTGTGTGTTTTGAGGGACGCAAAGGCAAGGGCGGTGGTGGTGCAGCCCCAGGCTGGCCTCGGCCTGTTCTGCGGCCAGCTGGGCGGGAGGGTCGCCCTTGTCCCTCTTCTCCACGGTGCAGAAGCCTGAGGAGCCCTGCTCATGCATTTGAAAAGTGTGCTCCAGGGCAAGAGAAGCAGCTCAAAGTCACCGAAAAGCGAAAAGCGAGTGGTCCTCTGAGCAGTAGCTTCCTTGTGTTCTCAAAGGGACATCAGTCACGGTTCACGTGGCGACTGCTCATTTGTCAGGGTGCTAGTGACTGCCGAAGTTGAATGACATGCTTTTGCTCCGTGTGATGTCACAGTGGGAATGAGCTGCATGCGTAGGTTCCTGAGGCTGCAGGCGGCTGCAGGCGTCCACTAGAGCGTCGTGTGAGAATTAGCTGCCGGAAAGCAAATTGCAGTACAGATTGTCAATTGTGTTAGTAATTAAATTGTGTTCCACGCATGCGCCTTGTCCAAACTTTATTACATGTTCATGTGGTGTGTGCGCGTGTGGTGGTCTGCTGGGAAGACCTTGTGTGTTTTTGAGGATGGAAGGACGTTTTAGTTTTGAGCAGTCCTGGGAATTGTGGGTGGTGGTTTCTGAAAATGTGATGGGCTCCTGGGGACTGTAGGAATTCACAGGGCATGAGTGATTGGTTGCAGGGGTCTTTTGAGTGCATTGAGAGTGTTCCTACAAATTCATAGTTTGGGATTTTTCTGCGTTTAAAATTGGTTGGTGAGAATCCAATGTGTGTATTTAGCTGTGTGGGTGACGGTGTCTGGGTGGATGTCAGAGAAGAAGGGAAAATTACCATTGTCTGCGCAACTGTGTAGGGTTGGTTGTATTTAGAGCATGTCGTATTATGCATGCCTGCTCAGAGAGTTGATGGTGTTGGTAATTTGCATTTTGGAATAGTTCACCTATAGTCTCCCCCTCGAATGCTGGGATGTGTGTGTGTGTGTGTGTGTGTGTGTGTGTGTGTCTGCATGCTGGAGAATTTGGAAAAATACATGCATGCATCTGTGGACAGTGTTAGGAAGTGTCTGGTCATATTTGTCTGTGTGTGCATATTTCAAAGAAGTATTCTCTTCTGAAGGCTCAGTATACCTCTTTTTTTATACAGTTGGGAAATATAACATTATTTGTGTGTTCAAGATAGGCTGTGTGGCTATGTGCTTCTTTTCTGACCTTCAGGATCTGTGTGTGTCCTTCAGTGTGTAAGGGCAAGTCTATGATTAATTTTTGGACTGGAAGGTTAAATCTGTGCAATTGTGGTGTTGGATGTATATGATTCTGCATTTTGCAAGATGGAGGAAGGAGTTATTAGAATTTTGGAGTGCGTGGTCTTATACATGTGGGTAGTGTAATACTGTGTATTTAGGCATATTTGCAAATTTGTAGCATGCTGCTTAATTGTGTAGATATTTGATGCTTGGGAGAGGTCCCCATCTCATAAGTTTGTGCACAGTACATTTCTTGGATGTGTGCACATATGTGTGTGTGCCTGTGTTTTGTTGAAATGACCAGATATAGTTGTGTGAAGTAAGAATATTTGGGTGACAATGAGTACATGTATTTTAGTGGTACGCAAGTTTGGTGGATATTTCTTGGGGCAGTCTATATTTCAAATTGGAATGCTTTTAGTGTACTATGAAGTAAGCATGTATGTGTCTCACAGAAAGGTGAGGTAGTTCACTTACACAGAGGAATACTTCGGTTGCACAAACTGTTTTCTACTAGCCAGGAGTAATTTGGGAGATGAAGAGGTTTACATATATTTTTAAGTAGTATGCTGGTGATAGTTATCTGAATCTTTGGCATATGTTTATGTCCATCTGTGGGTGGATGAATAATGGAATTTTTCATAGCAAATGACATTATTAGGAGTATTCAGAGTGAATTTGTTGGGAGAATGCTGGGGTATTTATATCTATGTGAATGTTTCAGGAATGAGGGGGGGAAGATTGTATCACAGAGATGTGAACTATTCTAGTGTTTTAGGGGATTAAATTCTCAAGTCCTGGAAAATATTTTTGTGTTGTCTATTGGTGTGTGAGAATTGTGTGTGTGTGTGTGTATATGTGTGTGTGTATATATGTGTGTGTGTGTGTGTGTGTGTGTGTGTGTGTTCTGAGATGTGTGTGTGTGTTTTGGTTCTGGGCATTGAACACAGTCCTCACAATGCAACTTTAGTGGTTTTTTAGTGTGTGTATCTATGTATTTGTGTATTCTGTGGATATGCCTATTTGGGGTCCACGAGTATACAAAAGGCTCAAGTGTTTCTTTCTGTGTTGATTCTGGAATGCAGTCCTAGAAGATTCTGGTGATGTTGCATGAATCTGTGGTCCTGGCTTGTGTTTGTTCTCACACATGAAGAAGTGCAGTATATTTGTGGCTATGTGTGTATTTGAGTTCACGTGCGTAAAATGTATGTGTTCTGGGAGACATGGGAGGCTCATCATGTGTATTTCAAAAGATAGAAGCTGTGTAGATTGTGTATGTATTCTGGAATTATAGAGTAAGTGTATTGTAAAATTCTGGGTTTGGGTAATGATCTTTTTTGAGTCATTTGTAAGACAACTACCTGGTATATTTGTAAAGTCTGTGCTAGTAGGGTGTCCATTGTGTACATATTGACAGTGGATTTGTTGTATATTATGTATGCTGTATGCATAGTTTCAGAGATGACATGTAGGCAGTTGGGGTGGCTATGTTTTTTTAAACAAAACATAAAATTATGGATAGTAACTAGGGTCTTTTGGTGCATTCAGAATTCAAGTGTTTTTTTTCTTCCAGTAGTGATCATTTTTTCCTAGTTGTTTTCAGGTGCATCAGGTAGGATAGCTTACTGTGTCATTTTTAGGGTTCCACAGGCACTACCTTAGGGAGAAATTTCATTTGGATCCCTCTGTTTGTTGGTGCTAGGCCAGGAAGAAAGACAGGGGTACGGAAGGAGCAACAGTAAAAAGAAGAATGAAAAGAAGGCTTAATGCTTTCATTAAATGTAGGTTTGTAGGTGAAATTCATCTTACAGGGATGGTTAAAGGTTGTTACTAAAAGTTAAAGGTTTCTTGTTACCTCTTGGAGTATACCTTATGAAGTAGTTACTAGCACGCTTTTAGCCTATGTGCGTGTGTGTGTTTAGAATGTATGACATGATAATTGCATAATATGAATATTCATATAATATGATAATACAAAATGCATGTATTATGCAAAGTATGATATGAGTCAAGCATTAGGGCTCTGGACCCTTGTGTATGCACTGGTCATTTTGAGCCATTACATTGTTAGATCAATTCATTCCCTAAGGCCAAGAAGTTTCATAAATACTGATTTCTGGCTCCTGCTTGGTCAAATAAGTTAAGTAGTGTGTAGGCAGGTAGATACTCCTTTAGCATTTGTGTATTCCTAGCATATAGGTTGCCTAATGTATCTGACTGGTAGCAAAATAGCCACAGAGAACAGAACTTTCATAGGTAGTGTCTCAGCTATGAAGAATATTCATATCATGGAGTTTCCTGGACAGAAGGTCTGATGGACCAAGATGTCTTCCATGCGAATCCCTGTGAGAAACAGCTGGGAAGCTACATGCACTGCTGGCTGCTCTGGAATAGACCTGGTGGATGAGAACATCCTCTCTCATGGGGTCCAGCTTTTGAAAGCCTGCAGAACCTCTGCCCGCTGTTATTGTTTCCCTCCTGGTTGTGACTATTACTGGCTCATAGGCAGGGAAGCTGTGTCACTAGTTCTAAACCACTGATTCCAAGGGAGCAAACTGAGGGCTTGGTGCTAGACTGGACTTCTCTGCATCCTCATTGCTGTGGGATATTTTGGTTTCTAATGTGTGAGTGATGCTCCAGCACTCATGTTTTGAAGAAATGTTCTTTTTCTTCTGAAGATTAAGGATACCACTATCTCTGAGAAGCTCGTTTCAGATTTCTGTTTTTCTGGTAAGTATCCCTGGCTTTTATTTATTCTGTTCTGATTAATTCATGTAATAAATAGGAAGCTGGACCTATGTGATCAAGTGGTCATCAGTTGACCCCATGATTCCTCATGCCTCTCTAGGATTCACCTCAAGATTATTCTTCTTGGTTTTGTGTATCCTTCTGAGTACCAGGGACAAAGCCTGAAGAGGATTGGGCTTTGCAAGAAGAGGTGAAGTGAACAAATCAAGGGATATAAATCCCATTTTGTCTTTTTCAAGTGTCCCTCAAAAAATGTTACTGGTCTAGAGCAGCCCCTCAATTTCGCCTAGCTGTGAGTGACCTCCTTAGACTTCTCTAAGAAACAACTATAGCAGCCTCCCTAGCATCTCCCTAGAAATGGATCAGCAATGAGTCTGTGTGGGGGTTCCTTCCATGTTCTATTCAGCATGTTCACTGGAAGGTAAGTGACCTTGCTGGGGAGATGGCTCAGTGGTATAAGCGCTTCCCTGGCAAGCACAAGGGCCTGAGTTCAATCCCTGGTTCCGCAAAAAAAAAAAAAAAAAAAAAAAGGGATGTTGTGGGAATAAGGCACCATTCTAGGCACCCAAGTGGCCTATATAAAGACCAACCACTCAAAACATTAAGGCCCCTACTTACTCTTCTTTTTACTGCTGCTCCTTCCGTACCCCTGTCCTTCTTGCCTGGCCTTCCACCAACAAACAAAAGCATCCTAATGAAATTTCTCCCTAAGGTAGTACCTGAGGAACTCTGAAAATGACACAGTAAGCTATCCTACCCCCTCACCACGATAAACACTAACGTGGGGACTGATTCTACCCAGTTCTGTCCCTGGTAATTGGCAGCTCCTGGCATAACATGGGGCTTTGTAGCCAGGAGGTTGTCTGGGAGATAGATGGGTGGAGCTAATCTGTCTCCATTCAAGAAGTAACGAATCCATCTGCTCGTCCTTTCTCCTGATCCAGTCATTTCCCCTATGATAGTTTGATGTCCCTCTAAGGAATCCTCTTGCTCATGATCAGTCTCAAGCAGAAACGGGCTTTCTCTGCTGCCCTAGTTGGTATGTCCTTGGTGAAGTCCAGGATTCGTTCAGTCCTTTACATTAGCTTAGCCAGCTGTTCCCAGGATAAGGGCAGAATTTAAATTCCCAACAGTGTAAGGGGCGCAGGAATCGTATATTATATCCCTGGGAATTAAAGACTTACCTCTTTCTACCACCCATAGAGACCTGAATGCTGATCACAGCTGACTGGTACCCTCCATTGTGAGAAGGTCTATGGCAGGACCCAGAAAGTGACCTGCCTACAACAAATGCTCACTCAAGATCAAAGCACAAATGGGTAAGCATTAAAAGTAAACAGGATGGAATGCTGCAATTGACATGGTACAGTATGGAGAGGGGCCGAGGCAGCAGGGTTGTGTTGGTGCTGGAGGTTGGCAGCAACTCTGAAGAACTCTTGACAGGTAGAGGAGAACCTCAGGATCCCTTCAGATACTACAGGGGGAACCACACTGGTCTGTACCCGTGGCCAATTTTAAAATCCTTGGCAGACTTACAGTACAGTCTTTTTGTGGATGTTCACTTATTTCAATTCTTCATCTATAAACCTTGTTTTATTGTTTGGTGCTCCTTTTTGTACTGGGGATTGAACTCAGGACCTTGCTCTTGCCAGGCAAGTGCTTAGGCCACTGAGCTATAAACCTGGCTGTAAACCTTGTTTTTTTTTTTTTTTTAAAAAACCTTGTTTTATTCTCCTCATCCCACCTGTACTTCTTGTTGATAGAGACTTTTGACTAATTTCAATATTTGTTACGCTTTCTAAAGAAATTTCAGGACATATATTTGGATAAATATGTACAGTGGAGTTAGGGAGGCAAAAGGGAAATTTTAAATAGGGTCTTTTCAGAAAAAGTGGTTCTTAGGGCCTGCAAGCAGGCACAGGGGCCTGGGGTTTGATCCCCGGGCCTGCTGTGCTGGCCCTGCCCGCAGGGCGTGCTGAGATGTCAATTGAGACTGGGCATGGTGGCATGAGCCTGTAATCCCAGCTCTTGGGAGGCTGTAAACAGGC
>NW_004524760.1:4680559-4704024 GCF_000260255.1 Octodon degus | reverse complement strand
GCGGTCCCCTGTTCCTGACTGAGTTTCCCCAAGCAGGCACTTTAAACAACTGAGCTAACCCGCAAACCCCCCCCGAGTGCATTTTGAGATAAGCAAGTATTCCATCCACTTATGCCCAATCTCCATTCCTTTCCGCCCACTACAGATCTAAATCCAAGCTCTCCAGTTTGATCTTGGAGGCATTGCTAATTGGCATTCTTCTTCATATGCCTTTGCTCTTTGGAATCTAGTCTCCTCTTTTCAGGGAATCTGTCTTCAAAGGAACAGTGGGTAGACCTACAATTTTTCTACTTTCAGGTAGTGCAATATATATTCAGTATATACTGTACTTTGAACTTCTGCCTTGTCTTCCCTTGACTTATGAACTCATGGTATCAGTATAATACAGTTTCGTGACTGGAAATGGGAGGCAATCTGCTGTCCTCATCAGCTCTATGATCGTGGTATAAACATCCAGTGCTGTAACACTGTAGTGTGTTGTTTCTCCTTGTTTTGGGTATTGATTTTTGCTTTTTCAATCTACCACGTCTATAAAACTTGAGTGTGTGCATGAGATATTCAACATTTTTCATAAAATATGTTAGATACCTTCAACTACCTATAGGTTAATGTCAATGTTATGAGTATGTTTAATGTTCACTAGGCTAAATTATAAAGTGTGAGTATTTAGAGGCACTCAAGACATATCTGACTTGTATATTTTCCATTTAGGATAGGTTTATGGACACCTGTGGCATCACATATCAAAGAGTATTTATAATTCCATCTAATTGTTAGTTAGAGCAGCACCCCTTTATGGAAAACATATTTGCTTCTTACTTTTATACTTTGAATCCATATCACTGTGTTAGTGTTAAAATGATAGAGAAAAGTACTTACTTCTGTTTTCTCTGTTACCATAAGGGGATCACTACAATTTATTTTTCAAAGATGACGACAAATACTCCAAACAAAAGAAACTGCTGATTGACAAAGCTCATTTCCTGCTAGACAGCACTAGTGTTCTTAAGAGAAGTTTAGAACATTCACTGAAATAGATTGCTGTTGGTATATAAAAATTTTCTTATTTCTTGCTAAGAAATTTTAGTAGAAGGAGCTAAGGTGCATAAAAATGGAAAAGAGGTCAAGCAATGGCTGTGACTCGTCCACATGGCCGACACTGACAAAGGATCTACAAACTGTGGTACAGGGTTTCAGGATAAATCCTGAGGGGATTTGACTGACTTTGTCAGATACAGAAGTTACATTTCTTGTTATATAGGTCTTGCTTTATCTTGGTCTTAACCATCCAGCAGAAAGGTATAAAAATGAAGTATAAAAAGTAAAGCCATATTAATGTGCTGAGCTGTAAAAGGCTCAAGTCAACAACTTCTGACATTGTCAGTCCTAAGGACAACCCACTACTATTATGGACTACTGGACTATATTGGAATATTTTGCTGAATTCATGTACCTACTATATTTAAATGGCAATGGAATACCCATCTCTGACAAACCTAAACAAAAAAGGGGGATGCAAATGAACAACCATTTTGTATCTGTACATTCAAAATAGTTAGGATAGATATACAGCAGCATTCTCTTAATTAATTGAATAGAGAGATTTGTTCTAATAGTGTTTGTGGACAGGATAGCATGTCTGCATCTTGTACAATGCATAACCACTAAGACAACAATATGCAATGTATTAATTATTGAAACTGTGCTAGTAATCGGTTTTGAAAATGTTTCATTGCTATTTGTTTCTCAATAAAATTATTAAAAAAATAAAAATGGAAAAGAGGCCATACTCAAAAGGAGGACAGTGGCTCACCAGTCCATAGCCCAGGATTATTCACTGTGATTTGCTTTGATCGTGTGAAACTCATTTCTAAATTCCTATCCAGCTTACTCAGGATTTCAAAGTTTTCTCCCAACTTCTAACCATGATCATGCAGGAATGTTCTGTCAGATGCTTTCCCAGTATTTGCCTGGCCATAGCAAAGGAAGTAAGCTACACCAACTAAGTGCCTTTTTGGACAGTGCTTAGGCTTTGAATACTTGATAGCATGGAACCACTTTGTTGACTGTCCCTGTTTGCTTTATAATGCTGTCAGTCTATACAAGTTTGCCTAGATCATTCTTGGAGAGATGAAGTAAGAAAACTTCAAAGAAAGTTATAGTGACTTAGAAAAAAACAGTAGTATGAAGTGAAAAATATAGATCTCTGTCTCAAGACTTGAGCTTTTAACATACTGCAAACTTAAGTGACTCTCATTAACTTCATATACAGGATAAGATGCTGGAGATCTACAACTACCTTGTCTCTGTGGGTGAACAGACCTGAACACATGACTCCTCCACAGTAAGATTTGGTTGTTTCTTCCTTTCTGTTTGAATACTGTTCACTTTTGTTGAGGTGTCTTTATGTGAAACTAAAATTGAGCACCTTTCAATGTACAAGTCAGTGAGTTTTAGGAAATATATACCTTTGATTGCAATCATCAAAATCAGGATTTGGAATATTTCTGTTACCCCTGAAAAGATTCTTTGAAGCTTTTCCACTGAGTCCTCTCTCTTTGTGACCTTGACATCTGTCACTCACTGATCTCCTTTCTATTTCAATAATTTTGCATTTGCTCAAATCTCATATAAGTGGAATTGTAAATTGTATACTCTTTTGGTCTGTTTATTGCACTTAGAATGACATTTTTGAGATTTATTTATGAGTTTATGTAGAGTAGTTTATATTTTTATGTCAATTAATCCTTGGTGTGCATTTGACCACAATTTCTTCTTACCTTTTGTCAGTTGATCAATGTGGGTGTTTACAGTTTTAGGTTATCAAGAACAAACTTATGAGTCATTACAAATAAATCTTGTGTTAACATCTGTTTTCACTTTTTTAATGTAAATATCTAGGAGTGGACTTGCCAGGTCTTCTGGTCACAGGAAGTCAGCAAATCTTTTTCAGACTGACTGTGCTTCTTTTCTTGCTCACAAGCAGTGTGAAAGGGCTGGCCAAATAGCTCAGCAGATTAAAGCACCTGCAAGCAGGTACAGGGGCCTGCCATGCTGGCCCCGCCCTCGTGGCATGCTGAGATGGCAATTGAGACTGGGCCTGGTGGTACATGCCTGTAATCCCAGCTCTTGGGAGGCTGTAAGCAGGTGCATCACTAGTCTGATCTAGTAGTGAGACCCTAAACACCCTGTAAACCCTTCCTTAAAATATGAAAAAAAAAAAACACCAAAAAAAAAACCAAGCAATGTTTGCTCTTTGGTTGCAAACATTCAATAAGTTATTATTTTTAAACAACTTGCCTCTTTTTGGTTCAATTTTAAGTTATATTTCTTTACTGACAATGTTGAATCTCTTTTAATGTATTTTTTTGTTGGCCATTAATTAATCCCTCATGGCCAGGTATGGTGGTACATACCTGTAATCCTAGCATACTAGCAGTATGAGGCTGAGGCAATACAGCTGCACATTAAAGCCCACCCGGGCAACTTAATGACTTTGTGAAACCCTATGTCAAAATACAAAAATAAAGTACAATGTGAAAGGACCAGGGACATACCTTAAGGTGAAACTTCCATATTCAATGTCCAGTGCAAAAAATGAAAATTCTACAAGCGATTTGACCATTTACCTTTTTGCCAATCATGTTTTGCTTGCAGTTTTTTTTTGGTTTTGTATTACTAAGGTATCTTAATTACTTTTCTGTCATTGCTGGGACAAAATACCCAACACCCAAAATGAAGGAAGGAAAGGTTTACTTAGCTCACAGTTAGTGGAGGTTTCAATCCATACTCAGCTGACTCCAAGGCAGAGTGGCACATGGCAGAGAGCAGCCATTCATGGCTATGGAAAAAAGCAAAGAGCAAAGGGAGGGGCAACAGTTGTGGTTGCTAGGAAGCCTATCTCCTGTCCTTACATTGTATGTAGATTATCTGCTCCAGGGTGGGTGTATCACTCACACCCATAATCCCAGCATTGGATCAAGAATTAATCATGAACTCTAGAAGCCACCCCATGACTGCATGAGGCTTTAAAGGACAACTACTCACAAACCATAACATAAGGTGATGTTGCAATCTTATGAAACGTGTGTTTTGCATCCTTTTCCATTTTAGGCCTGTGTTTTTAACAGAACATATCCTCAATTTTTATTTTTCATACACTTTTTAAAACCTTTGTTTTAAATGATAGGTAATAATTTTCTGAAGTTATGAAATACACTGTGGTATTTTGTATACAGTGTATATAAATTTGTGACATTCATATTGGGATGATTAGCATATTTGTCATGGTGAAATACTCAAAACCCTCTCATTATTTTGCTAATTTGGTTGTTTTCATTGGTGAGTTGAAACTATTTACATTGATGGTTATCATTTATAGGTATTGAATTATCTTGTATTATTTTCCTGTTCTTGGTTTCCTTTCTTTCCCATCTGCCTTGCATGGTGGATTCATTGTATTCAGATTCCTAGTATTTTGCCTTCATTGTATTTTCTCTGGAATATCCTTCAGGGGGCTGGCCAAATAGCTCAGCAGATTAAATTGCCTGCAAGCAGGTGCAGGGGCTGGGGGTTCAGTCGCTGGGCTGGTCTTGCCCCCAGGGTGTGCTGAGATGGCAATTGAGACTAGGTGTGGTGGTGTGCACTGGTAATCCTAGCTCTTAGGAGGCTGTAAACAGGTGGATCACTATGAGTCTGATCTAGTAGTGAGACCCTGAACACCCTGTAGACCCTTTCCTAAAATATAGGAAAAAAAAAAATCCTTCAGAACTTTGTGGTTTGATGATCATGAATTTTTTCAGGTTTTCTTTATCATGAAAGTGTCTTAAATGTCCAATTTTCAAAGATAATTTTGCAAGGTATAACAAACTGGGATGGAAGTTGCTTTCTTTTAGGTCTTGAAGTACTTCAAACTCCTTAAGTTAAGAATTTGTGTAGAGAAGTCTGCTGCGATTCTTCTGGAATTCCCTTTATAAGTGATTTGTTTGTTTTCTTTTCTTTTTTCTTTTGTGGTCCTGGGGATTGAACTCAAGACCCTGTGCTTGCCAGGCAGGAGCTTATTCTACTAAGCTATCTCCCTGGCCCCTGTTTGTTTTCTCCAACTGCTTTTAGTATTCTAGTTTTTGTGTTGAATTTTTTGAATCTTGACTATTACATGCCTTATATAGTGTTTTTCTGACCATGGTTAATTGGAGTTTTGTGTGCTTCATTTATCTGTATGTTAAACTCTTTTTCCAAAACTTGGGAAGTGTTTTGTTATTAGTTATGTAAACAGGATTTTTATGTCCTCTGTACTATCTTATGAGTGTTCATTGATTCCAACCAATCTTATGTCATTTTTCTTTACATCATCTAGCAAATGTTGGATCGATTTTTCATTATTCTTTGCTATTTTGAATAATTCTTTTATTTGGTGATTGCTAGCCATAACCTATGCTCTAGGTCTGATACTCTGCCCTCACATTGGTTGATTCTGGTACATATACTTTGAGAAGAATTTTTAATCTCTTGAATATCTGTTTGCATTTGTTTCATTGAATCCATTTCTTTCCTGTGTTGGGCTTCATGGTTTACATCACTTTCCTTTTTTATTTTTTGGCTGTAATTAGTCTAGATGCATTAAACATATCATTCATTATGGCCATCATCTCTTTAGTTATCTGAAATTACTTCTGATACGTTCCTTTTTGAGAGAGTCATTTAGCTGCTATGTTTCTTCCACTGCTGGCATTTCAGAAGGTACCACTGGATGCCTCTTGATTTCTCCCACCTCAGTGCCTCCTGGATTTGCCTTGGGCAGCTGAACATCTAGAGTTGCATATTGCTTCTTGGTCTTCTCGTTTCCTTTTTTTAAAATTTGTTTTCTGTATAGAAGCTTATAAATTGCATATTGTAGGTAGCTTTTTTACTAGTATCAAGACCTTGTTAGAAAAGGCCTAGTTTTTGGAGATGTCTTCTAGATGTACCTGGATTTTGTTGTTTGAGTCTTTTAGAAAATCCTGTCTCTTCAGTTTATGAGGGATGAGAGGTTTCTGCCTATTTGGCCAGCACCCACTTCTTTGGTACTGGACTATGGTACTATGTATGACTTCCCAGGCAGTCTTGGTATTGGAATACAAGGAAGGACATCTTAGAACAACAAGTATGTCCCTTTGGCTAAAGCAGTATAATCATTAATAACTGTAGCATCAAGAAGAGTCTACAAAATGAGAAAGTATATGAACTGTTCATTTGTCACTTTTTACTATAGATAAAAGATTTATAATTATATCACAAAATCTAAAACAAATCAGAAAATTGTATATAGTAAATATATGCCCAATAAACTGATTTTACCCTCAGGAAAGAAGATCTAAAAAGGATAAGGAGAAATGAAAAATGACAAAGAGATTAGAAGCAAGGTTGAAGGACAAAAAAGATTACATAAATTTTGGGAAACTAGTGAAGATAACAGGAAGAAAACAAAGAAGAAATATTTCAGTTGGCCCTACCTTATCATGGTATTTGTCCAAGCACCCTCCCCAAGGTGCTTGGGTCACTCGCCAATTTTTTTTGTTACTCACCAATTTTTGTAGCTCACACCATCCACTGCTCCACTCCACTGGTGTGTTTCTCTTTAGAAGCCTCTGGAGTCACCCAGCCTAACTGTGTCTCTGTAGATTTGGTCTCTTCTCTCAAGCTGTGAGATGGAAGTCAGGGCGAAAGTCCAGTTTGTCATCTCCCTTTGCTGCACTCAGGTCTGACTCTTTCCTTTCCCTTGGGCTCCAGTTTCCCCTTCAGATCCTTCCTGAGTTCCAAGGATCCACCCTCCTCCTTTTCTTCCCCAAGTTGTTGTATTCTGATTCCTGGATTCCATAATGTCAAGAAAGGCTGCTTTGCTGCTGTTTACCATCATGCTATCTTGCCAGAAGTTCTCACTCCTATTTGTATTAAAGTATATAATACTGTAAAAACAAAACAAAACAAGTATTGGGGATTGGACCCAGTAAATACTGAAGTATATCACCAACCCTTTTTTGTATATATTTTTAAACTTAAAGTTGAGATAGGGTCTTTCCAAATTTCCTCATCTGTGCTCAAATTTGCAATCGTCCTGCCTCTACCTCCCAGAGTGCTGGCACAGTATTATTGACTATAGCTACTCCATTGTCCTGTAGAACACTAGAATATAATTCTCCTGTCTCATAGAAAATTTCACTGTTGACCATCCCTTCCATCCCTTCTCCAGCCTCTGGAAACCATTATTCTCTCAAGTTCTATGAGGTTGATGTTTTTAAGATTCCTAATATATATGAAAGCATGTGTTATTTTTCTTTCTATATATAGTATGGCTCATCTCACTTCACATAATGTCCTCCAGGTCCTTCCATATTGTCAGAAATGGTACAGTTTCCTTTTTTTATGGCTCAACTATATGCCATTGTATCTGTAAACCACATTGTCTTTATATATTTATCTGTTCAGGAGAAAGAAAGAAAAGTATAGCTGCTTCTTGAATCAGAGAAATGTCAACAGATGCCAGAGAATATGACTTTGCTTAATCCCTTAGGGATTTTGCTTTCTCTGTCATACAGAAATAGGTTTCTGTTTCATTTTAGATCTCAAAACCATCATGTGTTTGGAAGTGACTAGATGCATAGGGTGCTATATTACTCAGTGGATTCACCCATTGATGAATTTAGTAGCTGACTATGCTGTTAGGTCACAGTTGGGGTGTGACTTAGTTATATCCTTGCTCCTGGCTCCTCTCTTCTGTCACTACTTCCAAACCACCATGGGTTGAGCACCTTTTCCCTTGCCATGCTCCTCTGAAGTCTTATATGTGCTGGAGTCAGCCAGCCATGGACTAAGACCATGAGCCCTTGTGCTGACCTACATCCCCAGACATTAAATTTTTTTTCTTTATTTTCAGAGAGGGACTTGCAAAGTCATTAACTGACCAGCCTGGCTTGAACTTGCTATCTCTCTGCCTCAGTTCGTCAGACTGTTGGAATTGCAGTCTGCTACACCACACCCCACTTACTTTTGTTGCCTTTGTGTTTGTGGTCTTATGCAGAAATTATTTCCCAGTCCAACAGTATGTTGCAATCAAGAAATTCAATCTAATCCAAAATGAGAATCATAAACTAAAAATCCAAGTATGGCTCAAATGGAAGTAGCAGTTTTACTCTCAGCATAAATTTTAACTAGAATTGATCAGAAGAGGAAAGGCTTCTGTGTACTATTTAGGGGAATATTCCAAAAAGCAGAGATATCACTTGTTTAAAAACATTTTTAACGTGTATGTGGAATATCTATGTATCTATATCTATCTACCTACCTACCTCTTTTATTTTTATAGAGAATAATAGAAAAACAAAAATGATACAGAATTTCACTACAAAATAATAGGAATTCAATAATTATTGTTATATTTCATATTGTTGTCTGCAAATTAGTTGTTCAGATTGCCAGATATAAGCATGCAAAATTGATCAAAAATGTTATAAAAAATTAAAAAAGAGAGAAAGAAAAATTTAAGCATTAACTACTCCTTTCAGTAGACCACAGAAATCAGCAGTAAAATTATCCCAGATGTATAAATACATTTTTCCCCTTCCTTCTTTCTTTTTTTTAATCCTTTCCTCATCCCAGCTGTTTATTCCCTTTGAACAGTTTATTTCCCTTTCACAATATCTACTTCAGATTTTATTTACTCTTTCAAGTTCTTACATTAGCAAGAAAATATGATGTTTGCACATGTGGGTCTGATTTATTTCACATCAGTATGGTCTCTGGTTGCATCTATCTACCTATAAAAGCCTCAAGTTGATTTTATTTTGTAGCTGAGTAATACTCTATTGTGTAAAAATACTGCATCTTTTTAATCGTTTTTCAGTTGGTAGACTTTTGGTTCATTTCTATCTATATTTCTACATTTGTACATATCTATATATCGTATCTATAAATCTATAGCTATATGGATATGTAACTGGAACACCTATTTGTATGCAACGAATACTGCTTCACATAGAAGGCTAAATAAATACCAGCGCTATTATAGTGGATGACCTCAGTAGCACACTTTCACAAAAAGATAATCACCTGAATAAAACCTTAATAAAGAAATATCAAAGCTGAACCACACTTTTGAAAAAAATGGGCTGAACGAGTGTCTACAGATTATTCTACCCTTCTACAGGAAAATATGTATTGTTTTTTCCAGCACACAGATCTTTCTCCGAAATAGACCATTTTCTAGTCCAGAAAGTTTATTTAAATATAAAAACTGGGGTCTGGGGAGATAGCTCAGTAGAAGAGGCACTTGCTTGGCAAGTGCAACGTCCTGAGTTCAATCCCCGGTACCACAAAAAAATGAAAAAATAAACTGACTTCACACCATGTTTACTATCATAATATTGTGCATTGAAACCAAGAAACCAAACATCTGGTGTCCCATACCTGTAATACCAGCACTTGGGAGGCTGAGGCAGGAAGACTTCCAAGTTTAAGGCCAGCCTGGGCTACAAAGTGAGCTAAAGGCCAGCCTGAGCTGCATAGTGAGACCCTATCTCAAAAAAGAGAAGAAATTGTAGAAAATTCAGAAACATTTGGAAACTTAATAGTATAACCAAGAATATCCAAAAGATCATGAAAAATATTAGACAATTTCTGGAATATTAGACAATTTCATGACAAGGCCAGTATAACACACCAGAGCTGGTGGAACACAATGAAAACAGTCCTAAGCAGCCAGCTGATTGCAAAGCCTCACATTAGAAAAACAGAGCAAGCACAAATATAAAACTTAATAATGAAACTTAAGATATTTGAAAATCAACAGCAATCCAAACCCAAACTAAATTTAAGGATGGAAGGTGTAAAGATCAGAAAGGAAATCAATCGTATTGTGGCTAGAGAAACAACTAGCCACTTTTTGAAAGAATAAACAGATAAACTCTTAGCTAGCTGTCCAAAGGAAAGAGGGAAAAGACTAAAATAATTGCAATTAAAAATGAAAGAGGTAAAATCATAATGGGCACCATCAAGATGTAAAAGATAGGGCTCAGGAGATAGCTCGGTGGTCTAGGCACCTGCCTGGCAAGCACAAGGATCTGGGTTCCATCCCTGGTACCACATGCCATGCCAGCCCTGCACCAAGCCACCCACTGAAACCAGGCATGATGGCGCACACTTGTAATCACAGTGCTGGGGGTGTTGAGCCAGGAGGATCACTGTGCATCTAAGCTGCATAGCAAGACCCTGTACCAAATAAATACCATTTTTTTAAGATGCAAAAGGTAATAGCTGCCATATAAATTGCATTCAAACAAGTTGAAAAATCTTCAAGAAATGGACAAATTGACAGCCAGATATGATTACTAAAACTAAACCAAGAGACAAAACTTCTGAACAGTCTAATAATAGTGAAACTGAGGCAGTAATAAAAATATCTGTATTCCATAAAAACTTTAAGCTCAGTGGCTTAACAATACTCATCACATTCTTGAATGAAATTGAAAGGGAATTAGTGCTTCCAAATTAATTTCTTGAAGCCAGCATCAGTCCATTCCCAAAACCTGAGGAACACCCAAGTGAAAAGAAAACACAGGCCAATCTCATCAATGAACATAGATGCAAAATCCTCAGTGAGATGTTTGCAATCAGAAAGCAACACATCATCAAAAGATTCATACATCATGACCAAGTAGATTTCATCCCAGGCTTGTAAAGATGGTTTAACACTCACAAATGAATAAATTGGACTGAAACCACATGATTTTCTCAATAGATGCAGGAAAAACATTTGGCAAAATCCAACATCCATTCTTAACTAAAAAAAAAAAAATGAATGAGATATGTATAGAAGGTATTCAGATGGGCATCTGAATCTGATAAAGGGCATTTATGACAAACCAGTGGCCAATATCGTTATAAATAGGGGAAAACAGAAAGCTGCCCCTCTCAACTTAAGAGCAAAACGGAGATGCCTACTGTCACTACTTCTCTTCAGTATAGTTGTTGACACACCCACAAGTTAAAGCAGAAAAGTTTTATTTCACCTCATTATTCATAGGTGTTTCATTCTGTATTCAGCTGGCTCCAAGGCAGGGCCCAAGGGGCATCATAGAGGAGATACAGCCCATGGCAGAGTAGTCAGCATGTGGCAAGCAAGCAGAACGCGTTGAGTAGTACGCCTGCCTTCCTTCTTTCCTCCTTGTATTCCCCCCAGGATAAAAGCCTTGTGCCACCCACACCCAAGGCGGGCCTTCCCATCATCCACACCCAAACTGTACTAAACCAATCAGTGGGCTAACTTAATACCATATGCTCTTAATCCCAGTATCACACACCCTAGATTGAGCAACTTCCAAAAAGCCCCACCTCTGATCGTATGAGGCTTTGGGGTAACATTCAGATAGAAGCATAAAATCTGTTTCAGCTATGAGAGAAAACAACAAACAATGCCAGATAGAATTTTTTTAAAGGTTCAAGAGGCTAAGAGTGGTAAAAGAAAATGAGAAACATTAAACAGAGAGAATACAAATAAAATGGCTGAGTAAGCATTAGTATATTAATAATTAAGTGATCCAACTAAAACACTTTGAGTTGTTTAAAAGAAAAAAAAAACAACTGTATGCTGCTATGAGAAATTCATTTGCAAAATAACAAATAGATTGAAAATAAAAATGTAGAAGATACACCATGCAACATTAGTCATAAGAAAGCAGAGTTAATTGGCTGTGTCAAAACCACGGTAAACTTAAAGCAAGTTACTATTGATCCAGGAATTTTGTGTAATGACAAAAGGGTCAGACTGTGAAGAAGACACAGTAATTGTAAATCCTGAATAGGGCAGCTTTGTAGTGGTTGCTTCCTACATAGCTGCAGAGGGCAGAGCTCTCATGCACGGGATTAGTACCCTCTTAAAGATGCCTGAGGGAAATCCCATGAGAATGTGATGTAAGAGAATCCCAGAATGCTGTGTAGAATTGCAGTAGGTCAAAAGTCTGCAGCCTGGAGGAGGCCCCTCGGTGGAATCCAGCCATACGGACACCCTGATCTGGGAGTTCCTCACCTCCTGAGCTGGGATATGATAAATTATTTCTATGAATAATAAGTAATTTCAATAGATGGTATGACTTTTGAGCCTGTTGTTTTCCCCATTGATTTTTCCCTGTCCCCAAATTGCTTTCTTATGTGCTTAGCCAAATCAGCACTCAGATCTTCGTGATATTATCAGTGCTACTATTTCTCGGATATTTTCCTCTACACATCCAGCTGCCGTGACTTCCTTAAACATCAGTGCTGTCTCCTCCGCTCACTGAATCTACCAGTCTATTTTGATATTTTTTTGGGGGGGGGATTTGGGTGGGGTGAGCTGTGTGTTATAGGTTGGTAATGATCTCAGTAGTAACTTAGGTCAATCCCATCACTTGTTTCTCTATTCCCAAGAATCTCTGCCTGTTGCCTAAAGTTTGTAAGTTTCCATGTATTTTCTATAATCACATTTGGATGTCTGACAGAGATAAGCAAATCAGTTTCTTTTATTCTTTCAAAGCCAAATGTGAAGTCTTCATGAAATCTTATTGGCAACCTAAGCTATTATCATCTAGAATATAATGTTATTTAGTGTTGCAGTCAGAGGTTCTAAGATATTAATAAGTATAACAATGGATTTTTGTTATAGGCATTCCCCAAAATGAATCCATTTAGTGTACCATTTCTTTTTTCCTCCTCCTTCTTCTCCTCTTCTTCTTCCTCCTCCTCCACCTTCTCCTCCTCCTCTTCTTCAAATGTTTGTTCATTCTTTGTTTTGTATTTTGAGACAAGCTCCCGCTCTGTAGCCCAGGCTGTCTTTCAACTCATAGCATTCTACATGCCTCAGCCTCCCAAGAGCTGGGATCACAGAAGTGTGCCAACAACCCAGCCTCCATGTACCACTGAAGAAGCTGTATAAGATCCATAAGGGTTCAGTTTCTTCACCTTTGGGGACGTTGGAACCTGTGCAAAGAACTCAAGTTCTAAATTATTTCCTATTTATAGGCTATTGCTTTTTAAAAGCAGAACTGATCTTCACATTGTCACAAAGAGAGGATCCATGGCCATTAGAGAAGGGAGAAAAATGTCTAAGCAGAAATTCCCCAGGTGAGTGCTGAGTCCTGGCAAGAGGTTTGCTCATGCACAAATGGGGGACTCATAGAACTCAACCTGTAGTAATAGGCACAGATAAATGTAACACAGAGGACTCAAAGCAAAGTCAAAGGAAAAAGGTTGTTGGGGCAAAGTCCAGGACAACCAAATATAATATTCTAGGAACTTTTACTGGGTTCCTCCAGCAATAAATTGTAACAGAAGGTCGATGTTGTTTACTTAGAAAGTTCATTAGAGGGGCCAGGGAGATGGCTCAGTGGATTAAGTGCTTGCCTGGCAAGCACAAGGATCTGAGTTCAATCCCTGGTTCTGAAAAAAAAAAAAAAAAGAAAAGAAAGAAAAAAAAGAAAGTTCATTAGAGATTAGGCAGCCAGGATTTTTATTGTGGGCTCTTCACATAGGCATCTTCTATCTAGAATATATCAAAAAGTTAGGGGCTGAGGAGATGGCTCAGTAGATTAAGCGCTTCTCTGGCAAGCGCAAGGGCCTGAGTTCAATCCCTGGTTTTGCAGAAAAAAAAAAGTCATAGTTTTCAGATGGAAAGCAGATATTTAACATAAATCACATCATACATAAAATAGTTTGTGCACCGTGAGCCCTTCTTTAGCAGCACTAAAACTCCCGAGATTTCTCTTGAAATCAGTGCACCCCCGTACAAGCTACTGTTGCAGCCATGCCTTGGTAAGAGTAGCAGGCTGAGGCCTGCTGAAATAACTGTTCTCTACACAAAACTTATGCAAAGCACAGCATGATACAGAATAACATGGAGTTGCTTCCTGCATCAGCTAACTTGCATGGCTTAAATTTATATTTAAAAGTAAACGATAACCGGTTATCTCAAAAACAATTCGGTTTACTTACCTCACAGATACATAAGGGTTCAGTTTCAATCAAAAAATAGAGAAAAAAGAGCACTTTAATAGTGTTAAAGACAACTTTAAACATATATAAAATATGGGTAAGTCAAATTATCAAGTTTTCTGGAAAAATAATCCCCCCAAATTGTAGAAAGAATATTAACTTCTTAGATATAGTACATCATAGTCCACCTCTCTGATTTCACAACAGCCCTTGCACACCAATCAAGACTATAAAGTTTTCAGTAAACTACAGCCCTTAAGTCAGGTCTTACCTCATGTGCTTTTTGGTAAAGGTAGATTTTGATGGAACAGAGTCATATCCATTTCTTTGTGTTCATTGTTATAAATTAAAATTGAGAGAATTTGAACCAGAGACCACATGACAAGAACTGCCAAAGGAAATTCTCTGACTTTCTACAGCTTGGAACCTAAGACTTTGTATGTAGTGTATGTTATAAAATAAGTCTTATTTATTTTTCAATATTCTGCTCTGAAAACCAAAAAATAAACCTTCTTGAAATGTTTTTGGAAGATTCATAAAATACAGAAATGATTCAGATAAGTGTCAGTAAGTTCTACAATCTAGACATATTATTCCAGAAAGCAAGAGAATTTTCAAAGGAAAGCAAGCCAAGAAAAAGCTGTGTTATAGGTCAAACTCTGATTGTTTACAAATTATAAATCCAAAAAGTTGTTCTCATAATAAAAGTAATGATGCAGGTGATCTCCACTAGAAAAAGGAAAGAAGTTTTGGCTGAGATTTCTACTTTCGTGGAGTGATCTTGGCATACTGGAGCCTGCATTTGCTGTCTTGCATCACAGGAAAGGGGACTCTGTGAGAAAGTTTTGGTATTGCATGAACTCTTTTAGCAGATTATATTCCCCTACAAAAGAATGGTCACTCAGTCACTATTCCATAGGCATAAAATTTTATCATAGAATATATGTAGGGGCAGAATAATTGCTGCCAAGCACACAAAAGAAATATGTATTAGGAAAATAAAAAATATGTTTGTAATGTTTCTAGGGCCAGTCGGAAACATGATAAGTAAGATTTTCAAGAGTGAAAAAAAAAATAGAAAAAGGTTAAATTATATTGAAAGCAAGCCTGTCATGGTGATGCATGCCTATAATCCTAGCATTCAAGAGGCTAGGCAGGAAGATTGCTGTGAGTCCAGGCCAGCCTGAACTACACAGTGAGGCCCTGTATTTTAAAAAGGCAGAATTAAATACAGGAATAGGGATAAGACTGGTTCTGGCAAACCTGAAAGTATGAGACTTGAAAGAAGAAAAGTCAAGAGTCCTTACTAAAGAAAGGCACTAGAGGCACAGAAGAAAGAGAATGCAAGCTCTCTGGGAAAATGACTAATTCTCATACATTTCAGTTAGAAATTTGTTCTGTGAGGATACTACAGGGCATGTTAAATCACTGTTTCTTTCAATATGAGGAAGATTATGCATTTATATACTTTTTATATTGATGCATACATAAAAAAACAGCTGCGATCTGTGTGTAAGTTAATAAGTATCCTACCATTGTCTGTTTGAGAAAGGGTTTCACTGTGCAGTGGATGTTGAACATTGATAGACTGTTGTATATAAAATGCTTAAAAAATACCTACCCATGAAAAAGAGCTTGACTCATCACTGAACAACATAAGAGCAAAGTAATAACAAAATAATAGAAAATAATACATCATTATAGCTCATTCAATTACATTACTATTTTGTACATTTGTCGTTTTCATCACACTACTATAAAAATAATTATGTGTCATTCTAGATTGTTTCTTGAACAGTTTTCTAAATCAAATTTTAGAATTTAAAGAACGTTATCAATTTTAATATTTACAGCCAAACTATTCTCTACAATAAGTGAACTACCAAGAAAAGAAATAAAATGTAAGTATATTTTATTTTTTTTTAGGTTTTACTATTCGTAGATTCTCTAATTGTATTGGAAAAAATTCAAAGCAAAAAAATCCAATGTGAATAAAAATACAAGTATCAAATGTCAGAGTTAGTTTTTAGATAAAACTCAGGTATCAGGGTCAAAGGTAGTTCTGTAGTGTTTACTTCTTAGATCTGATAAGATAGATCTCAGATATGTGAAGCTGGACTACATAGGCAGTTCAGACAGCTTTGGGTTCCATCTACAATGATTCATCTGTGAATACACCAATTAAGCACAAAATTTAAAATATTTTTACATTTAATCCAGGTCCATGGATACTAAGTTATTTAAGTTTACATTGCTTTTTCTGGAATCTGAACAACTATCAACACACAACCAGTGTAAGTGAAAGTGTTACTCTTCAAACTTAACTATCAGTTAGTCCCCTAGCATGGTGTGTAGGATGCTATATCCTAACTGAGACGTAAAAATAACCTGGGAGGTACCATGTAAGCTGGGCTCTAAAGGTAAGAGGGACACAGACTGGGAATGTTCAGGGAGAAGAAAAACTAGGTGCTATAAAGGCTTTGAGCTCTTGGCTTCTGGGACCAGAGGAAATGGAACAGAGACACTGGAGTGGGAAAGATGGAGATGGAATACAGTGAACAGAGAGGATGGTGCAAATGTTAACTGTAACGCAGCATATACGTTCCCAGCAGGGATTTTACCTCTATTGAGGGGGGTGGGAGGAGAGTCTATGTAGCTCTCATTGGTTTAAGAGGAATAGAAGATGTGACATGGAGGCCGGCCAGATAGCTCAGTGGACTAAAGTGTCTGCTTAGGCACTTTGATCTCCCGTATTCCATGTCAACCCTGCCCACCAGGCATGCTGAGACAATGACTGAGACAATGACTGAGACTGGGCATGGTGGCGCGCACCTGTAATCCCAGCTCTTGGGAGGCTGAAAACGGGAGGATCACTATGAGTCCAATAGTAGTTTACAGTAGTGAGACCCCATAAACCTGTACTAAATACATTAAAAAATAACCTTTAAAAGAAGATGTGATGGAAGAGGGGACCTGGGATGTAGAATACCTACAGATATGTGCATGAAAGCCCTGGGGACTAACTCTGGGACTTCAAGGCAATGGAGAGGAGTGGGCATATTTAGATTTTTGAATTTGGGCATAGAAGAGAAATGAATAATTGTTAGACAGTTGTTAAACTATTATCCAGCCCTATGTATTGTTGGGATACTAGTTTAACACTGGGTAAGTACAAACTATGGAAATGATAGCAAGACATGGAAATATTACATGGTGACACCTCCCTCCCTCCCCGTGGGTTAGAGTAAGAGGTAAGTCACATCCATCTTTTACATCAAATTTAGTTTCTTTGGGTGATCTAGGAACATTTCTTTTTCTCCAAATTCTCACAGTTGTGATGCCTAGTGAAGCTGTTCATGCATTGGGGTTGGGGAGATAGCTCAGGGGGTCTAAGTGACTGCCTGGCAAGCACAAGGACCTGGGTTTGATCCCTGGAACCATATGTTGTACTGGCCCCAGAACCCTGAGCACTCTGGGCCAGCCACCAAAACCAGGCGCGGTGGCACACACTTGTAATCCCAGCACTGGGGAGGCTGAGATGGGAGGATCACTAAGAGTCTGAGTTGTGTAGTGAGACCCTGTACCAAATAAGATTTAAAAAAAAATGCAATGGGTATCCACTCTACACTTAAGGTGAACTCATATGTGTCTCCTTCTGATTCGGTACATGGAATGCCTCACTTACCATGTCTCCTGACCTCATAAAACTTATTGTGTCTTATGACATCATGCCTTTCCTCTTCTGTTTCTATTCTCTAACATCTTCCATCCTATTGTTTGCCACTGCCCTGTGGTTACCAACAGTCTTTTCATCTTTATCTGGGTGTAGGCCTTAGACAGTCCAGGAGACTGACCCATGAAGGATGAGGTGAGAGAATTTATCTTCTTACTCTGTTGTAGCAGTGTCCTTGGGCTTAAGGTCATACTCACCTCAGGCTGACTTTACAGCTCTCTCCCTTGGGCGTCCACCAGCAAACACTTAACAGTGCCTGCAGTCCTGAATGCAGGAGGGCTGATCTGCAACTAACCTCCATTACTGTCTATTTTCTTTTCTATTGCTGGTGTGACAGATTCACAAATGTGATTCCTTCACACAGCACAAATTTATTGTCACACAGTTCTAGAAGATAAATCCAAAATATGTCTCCCTGAGCTACTGACCCAGAAGGACTGGTTCCTTCAGGCTCTTTCTGTCTTTTCCAGTCCCTGGAGTCCAGATGCATCCCCAGATAGCACACCCTTTACCTTCAAATGTATCAACATAGAATCGTCTCTCCTCTCTGATGCCTACCACTGTCATCAAATCGCCTCCTCTGACTTTCCTGTCCTTATAATTATATTGATCTCACATAACTAATCTAGATGATCTCCCCATTTTATAGATGTTGAGACTGCTGAGGTGTTAGAGGAAGCATAGAATAAGCAGCTGGACAGCATAAACCTGGGTTCTACCTCTGACTCTGTCACTAACCCAATTTCTTGGAGCAGCAACTTCTAGAACTGTAGAATGGTTGTTCTCTGTCCCCCAGTTCCCTGGTACACTTTGAATGCATTTCCCCATGACTGCTGCAGAACCCTGGAGCATATAGTCATGCTGGATGCCTTCATGTCTATGGGCCATACCAACAAATTCTAAAGCCCATCCTCTGCCAGTATCCCTTCCTGTAGCACCATGACCCTTAATATTCCTTACTGCCCCCATACAGTGTCCGCCAAGCACCTGCTCCCTGTGGGTGCCCAGGCCCATCCAATTTGAAGTCTAACTTAAATAACTAAGTGACCACAGGCTCAAGGAACTAACTTCAGGTTGCCTGTGTGGCCATTCCTCATTCTCCTCTCCCCCTCTGGGAACTACACTATTCCCAGATTTTCCATCTTTTCCCTTCATAATATCAACACATCATCTTCTTTTCTCCAGCTTCCCAGTGAGTCAGTCAACAAATATTTATGGACTATATGTTAACATGTGCTGGGATTTAACACTAGTTGAAGACACTGAAGATTTCTCTTCTCAGGCAGTGAATATCCTTGTGGGAGAAAATACTGCATGGTGTCCTCGTCACGTGGGGCACTGTCATTACCCTCTGACTCAGGTGGTATAAGGTAAGGACTTCTTTCAAGTAGAAGTACTGAACCCTTCAAGTTGATCTGAACTTGGCTTCTGAGAGGCTTCTTGAAGATGTGAAACTGGAATAGAGGTATGAACACCGACTGGGCATTCATGAGGCTGGAGTTCACTATGTACAAGAGTCCTGAAGCAAGAGGGATTTGTGGTCACCTGGGGAGAGAAAAGACCCAGCTAAGTATGTGGGGGCACAGCTCATAAGAAGAGAGTGGAGCAAAAGGAGCTACAGAGATGGGCAGAATCTCATAAGGAGACTGTGCTTAGAGCTGAATTGGAATGGAGTGTACATATTATTGGCACTTTGAAAAGGTATCTGTGCTACAGGGATAGAATAAACTGCAGGAGTCTCAAGAGATCTATGAACAGAAATGTATAGACCTCATAGCTAGTGCAGGCTTGGAAAAATGAGACGGAAAACAGACAAATCATGTGTGCTAAGCACTATATGGGATAATTCATAGCGGTAGCAAAATGAGCTGGGGCTACTAGGAAGAGGCTCTATGAAGTTTGGGAGATTTTAGGGACTCGTTGGTCTTGGTGTCCCCCAAGGAGAAATGGAAGCATAAATGAGGAAAAGGTAGACAAGAAGACAAAAGCTGGGTCAGGTGGTGGTCTGTTTGACTGATGAGCAAAAGAGCCAAAGAAAAACAGTAGGGGCATTTATTTATACCTTTTCAAAGTTAATATCACGTGACACAAAGTTGCCTAGTGACTAATAGCTGATGTTGTCTAGGCTGGATGCTTGTCTCATGACTCAGGTGGCTTTAGGCACTGTGGTTTGTCCTGCCCTCACACATTGGACCAATTTCGAGCATCAGCAGCTCCCAGCAGGAGATGACATCCAACTTGAAAAGACTGAGGGTCAGATAATACCTGAACAAAGAAGTTGATTTGATAGTTGGGCTTATTCTTTTGGAAGCTCACAGAACAGATATGAATCAGAGATGTAAATTATTTATTTATTTATTTGCATTTTCTTTCTTTCTTTCTTTCTTTCTTTCTTTCTTTCTTTCTTTCTTTCTTTCTTTCTTTCTTTTTTTGTAGAACTGGGGATTGAACTCAGGCCCTTGTGCTTCCCAGGGAAGCACTTATTCCACTGAGCCATCTCTCTGGCCCCTAATGTTTTCTTGTTTTTGCTTTTGTTCTGTTTTGGTTTTGAGACTGGGTCATGCTATGTAGTTCAGGCTGTCCTTGAACTCACTGTCCTTGAAAAGATCATCTGTGCTACTGGGGATAGACTAAACTGCAGGAGTCTCAAGAGATCTAGGAACAGAAATGTATAGACCTCATAGCTAGTGCAGGCTTGGAAAAATGAGACGGAAAACAAACAAATCATGTGTGCTAAGCACTATATGGGGTAATTCATAGTAGTAGCAAAATGAGCTGGGGCTACTAGGAAGAGGCTCTATGAAGTTTGGGAGACTTTAGGGACTCACTGGTCTCTAAAGTGGCCCAGGTGCTCACAAGCTCATTACAAGTGTGCACCACAATGTTCCACATGGATTATAAATGTAGAAATTTGGAACATGAAAAGGATAAATGGTTAGAAATGACTACTTCTATAAAGCTGTCTTATCCCTACTTTACACAGCCTTACATGGAATCAGAAGTAGGGTGCTATAGCGTGCATCAAGGGCCACAGCATATACTATACTTTCAGGATAAATAATGGTATTACACAACTCTCTATGGGAAAGTAGTATGTCCCTGTCCAGCCTGGGTGATATAGCCTTCTAAACCCTAGTCCCCTCTTTCACTGAGAGAATCTCATTCATACACTGTAGGGCTTTAAGAGTCTACCAACAACACAGGGATCGCTGTGAAATGCAGTTCTTCTGCAAGGCAAGTCTAACAAAGCCAAGTGCAGGCACATAGCTACTGAGTATATGATGTGATCATCCTTAAACTCCTTTAGCCACCCAGAAGACAGGAGCCTATCCTGAAAAGCACACGAGGATATCGTCCTGGCCCAGGCTTAATTCTATACAACGATCATGAAAATAGGATTCATAAACACTGTTAAAGAGTTTCTCTTCTAGCCCACAGTCTGAGCTCCCAAAGTCATGCACGCATGAATTGGTTACCAAGTAGTTCCTGAGTAAGGCACCGTAAGAATCTTCTAGAGAATTAAAGGGGGAGCTGCCCAGTGGATGAATAGCTGTGCTACACAGCAGCACAGAATGGGAGGCCAGGGCCGCAACAGGAGGAGGAAGATTCTGTGCATGTCGGAATCCAGCCCTGCCCAAGTTACTTCAGTCTTGATTTTCACAAATGTGTGTTTTTAGAAATTTAAGAATAACCAAAACTTAGGGACCCAGTTGATCAAATTTTCTACTTTTCCTTGCCAAATGAAAAGTCTTAGTTTTGGTGTTATTTCATTTAAGGAAGTAAGAGAATAAAAAAATAAATCTCAAAATAAAAGTGTTTTGAAAATACATTCATTTAGATTTATGCAAACTTTTTACGACATATTGCTTACGTTTCTTCTTAATTTGATGACGAGTAAAAAAAAAATTTTTTTTTTTTTTGGGGGGGCAGAACCGGGGATTGAACTCAGGTCCTTGCACTTGTTAGGGAAGTGTTTGTTCTACTGAGCCATCTTCCCAGCCCCAATAAGTGAAAAAAAAATGAATGCAGATGGAGAACATCTGAACATGGTCCCCTGGGACGCCAGCACTGGTAACTTAGATTCTTTGCTGAGGTTCTGTGTCTACCTCTTTCTTGGTTTCCTGTCTTGTTTGGAAAGAGCACATGCCCAGAAGCTCCCAATGACAGGGACAAGGAGATCACTTTCTCGAGGATTTGAATGCCTGAAATGCCAGTATCCTCACCTTAAATTTGGTCAATCTATTGGTAACCAAGAGATTCCCTGTTAGAAATAACTGGCCCAGCTGAGCTGACTCCTGTGTTCCTAGTAACTCGGGAGACTGAGGCATGAAGATCACAAGTTCAAAGCCAGCCTAGGCAACCTAGAAGATGCTGCCCATAAAGAACAAAAAGAAAGAAAAGAAAATCTGACTCTTCAAAACGTCTCTGAAGGGATTGCCCCATGACTTAACTCCCTGTCGTTCCTTTTACACACTGGAATGTCAGCCTGATGGCCAGCTTGCTGCGTGGTTTCTTTGTTCTCCCTGGAAGACTCCGGACACCTTGAGTACACACATTTGTGTTTCATCCTATTCCTGGCTTGGGCTTCATTCAAAGAGTTTATAGCCCTGAGCTGTGTGGAATTATCCTAGGCTATTCTTCTGATACTTCCCTCCCACACGCTCTTCCCCCCCCCACCCCCGTTTTCTCTGGCAGGTATCATGGCCTGTGCATTAATTTTACCTTTTGTCTTTACTCTCTTATCCTTGACTGTTTGGCTGTAAGTTGTGTATATTTTGCAAAATTTCTTAACTGCTGTCTTCTGTTTCATCCTCAGAATTTTTGTTGTAGTTTCAAGCTCTTCTCCACCCCAGGCTTTTCTGTGTCTCTCACTGCATTCTCCCTTCAGGGATATGGAGGAGAAAGAGCATCTATATAAATGTTCAGCGGTGTTCCTGGGTCATTCCTCTAGGGGACCTGACAGTCCTCTAAGGGATCTGAATTTGTGAGCTGTAAAACTAGCTCATTTAAGAGAATGGATTCGTTGGCATTTTTTAAATTCAAGTCATGTTTCCTTGATGTAAAATTCTGTGATTTTCCAGATCAAATGCGAATTGATGGGGTCCATGTTTTTCAGCACCAGGCATAGTTAAACATTTGCTACATATCTCCATTTTTTTTCAGACGTTACTGAAATCACAATAATTTTCCTTAATACTGAAGAAGGCTGATGCAAAAAAAAAGAAAAAAAAAGTTACTCAGATCTGGACCAAGTAAGGGGCGCCTCTGCTGTCCTGGTGGAGTCTGGTTCCAAGGCAGCCCTGTGGCTCTGGGACACCTGGCCTGGACCCACTTCCACCCACTCCTTCCCCGGTGCCGGAGACAGGAGGGCCCTGGATGCGGCGCCTCCTGGAAAGTGTAGTCTGGACTGGGCCGGTGTCACCGGGAAACCTCCTGCACAAGCCGGCTGGGTTCTTGCTGCGTGCGCATGCAGCTGCAGCCCGCCCCTCTGAGGCTTCTGTGGCCAGGCGAAGCGTCTGAGAGCGATGCTGTGCTTGGAAAGTTCAGGGTGCGGACCCCGTGAGAGCTCGGGGTGTGGCCGGGAGGTGCGTGCGCATGCGGGGGTGGAAGGTGGGGAGGAAGAGAAGAGTGCCCGGGGTTTCTCCACACCCAGCCTCCCCTAACAAGTGGAGGGACCCCACCGTATCCAGCCAGGCCTCCCTTGAAGCTCCACTGGCTGGACTGGAACTGGGTTGGG
>NW_004524760.1:4652024-4680459 GCF_000260255.1 Octodon degus | reverse complement strand
TCCCATGAGGGTGCTTGACACTTGGTGCCTGTCAGTGGGGACCTGGGAAGACCCCGAGCTCTAGACCCTTGAAGACCCCAATCCTACCTCTCAGATATTGTAAACAGATGACCTGGTAAGAGTCCAAGTTCTCCTGAGGTTTTTAATAATGACAACTTCGTGGGCTGGTTTGGAAGCTGAGACAGGTCATCTCCTGTAGAGCCTTCAGCCAAGGACAGGTTACCAACCCCTGAGGAAATGACACCTGCTCATGTGTTTAGCAGACACCTTGCTTTTTCATTTGCATGACTTACATAAACCTCACAATCCCTTTATGAAATTGGCTTATCCCTCTGCACTAAAAATAACAGTGGGGCTGAAGTTGGTGTACAGGTGTGCTCAGGTCCCAAGCCAGTGTGAGGGAGCTGTGATGCAAGGTCAGGTGTGATTTGCTTCAGGTCTGAGGTACTAATAACACACCTGCCCAAAACCACTATTGTAGCCTTCATCACTGACCAGCATGACCTGTCTCCAACTGCAAGGGGATAGAATGGGAATGGAATGTAGGTCTGAACCTAACGTGTCACATATACACAAGGCTAGCTAAAGTCTCTTCAGATCCCTTGACTCAGACCCAGATCCCTTGTCTTTAGATCCTTTGACCCAGATTGTTGACTTCTTCCGCATTGTCTGAGGCTGTCTTGGGCCTGATATAATAATGAACTCCAGAAGTCAAGTTTTTGCCCCTATTTGTTTTTCAGGTCCAGGTCCAACTCTTTGAAACAAAACAGCCCTTAAGAAGTAGGAAGCAGGGTCTTTTGTACCAGGAGCTGTGGCTGGAAGAACACTCTGACCTCCGACCTTGGTCTGACATCAAGTGCGCAGAGAAGAGCCCATCCTTGCATGGTGGAAGCTGCTCCTTGGTCCTTCTGCCCAGGATGAGCTAGATTTGGTGACAGTGTCACCTCTGGAAGCCACCACAGACTGATACAGTGGAGAGTTTGGGCTAGCTTTGAGATTAGCAAGGTGAGCTAGGGGGGCTCGGTGACTGGTTGCCTAGAAAAGACCACTTTATCGCAGAGCTCAAAGGGAGGTGTGCAGGCAAAGGTTGAGCAGGTGGGTGGGAACCCTGTTGTTACTCTGCTGTTGCTAGGCAGGGCCTTTGCCCTGGTCTCTTGGATGTCCATCACCACGTGGCACACCATATGGCACACATTTCATGCTGGTTTATTCACAGGATCCCAGAGGGTGGCTCCACACAGGATTCTCCAGTGTTGCCCCATGTGACTCTAGAAAGTTGAATAATGTTGGATGAGAAAGGTTCAGGGATTTCCCTAGGGAGACCCAGGTAGTGACAACGTCAGGAGGAAAGCACAGAGACTTCGCTCTCACAGCTGAGTCCCAAGCACATCTTATCAACAGGGCTTTTTGAGAAATATAGTTGTTGGGATAAGAAAGAGTTAAACTAGGGACCTGCAGAATGACCTGCAGGGCATATGGGAGGAGAAAAAGGAAAACAGGGTTGCAACAGTAGAGGGAGTAACCAAGACCACTTGAAACTCTCAAGGACATCCTGTTTTTGTGTTCTTGCTCCCAGATGCCTAGCAGGATATCATGTATAGCTTAACCATCTGAGGCACACAGGATAAGATCTTGTTATGTTAACCTAGAGTAACCTACAGGCTGAGAAACAACTATAAAAATAAAGACCAGGCTTTTTGCTGTAGCCCTTGCTTTGCTTGTCTTGTCTTGAGTGTCTGTTTCTTTCCCAGCTTATAGTCAGGTGAAAGAAACGAAAATCTTTGCCTTAAAGCTTCTCATCTCTTTTCTCTGGCTTTCTGTGGGTTGTACCAGGGGTAAACTACGCTGAGAAACAGATGAATGAGTTGTATGGAATATTTTTCTAAGTCAATTTTAATGAGAGAATAGTTCTTGATACTTTAGTATGTATTATTTGAACTAATCCTTTGCTTTTATTTCTTTGTTTGTTAGCAGAACGTGCGTTATTAAGTAAATCTAAGAAGTTTATGTTCATGTAATTAAAGCATTCCAGGTTTCTCCCCCATGATTATTTCCAAGTTGGGTAGGACAGGAGGTACCATCTGTACCCAATCCTTTACTTTTTATCCCTTTTCAAGGCCTGAAAGTCTCTTCCTTAGGTGGCCGGACTCCCCAGATTACTTGGTGAGATTGGGGGAAGTAAATGTGGGCGTGGTGAGGCAGGCAGCTCTTACCTTGATGTTTTTCTGCCCCACCCCCTTCACAGCTCTCGCCCTGTGCCAAGAGCAGCCGCAGAACGTGAGCACAGCTCAGGTGAGTTCTCTTTGTTCCCCACATCCATGGTGCTGGGAGCTTGGGGTGGGGGAGTGGGGGGGGGGGGGGGGGGGGGGTGTCTATGCATGAAATAGAAAGGGGGAAATGGAATAGGTCAAATCACTTTTGAGGGTAAATACAGTTCTGTGATTAAACTCTGAAGTTTGCTGTTAGGTCCACATAGATAACATTATCAGGGTAAGTAAATTCCCTCCAGTTACCGGTTTGTTAAAATATCTGGCCATGAATGTGTATTGATGAGTACTTTTTTTAAAAAAATATCTCCCAGTGTAAAACTATAGCTGTTCTCTGTATTATAAATAATATACTGGACTTTAATGTTGGCTTGAACTATTACATAGGCCTTAATTATTAATACATGTGAAGAATTGGTTTTTACATATTTTCCTAGGAGTTTTGGCTAATACGTTAGGACTTAATTTCTAAAAAAATTAATTAGTTTATTTATTTATTTTTGTATTTTGAGACAATGTTTTGCTTTGTAGTTTAGGCTCACCCTGAATTCTGTGTAGCCCAGGCTAACCTCAGATTTGAGCAATCCTCCTACCTCAGCCTCCCAAGTGTGGGGATTACAGGCATGTGCCACCACACCCCGCTAGGATTTAGTTTCCACACTCATAGATTGGATTAGACTATTCTTTCTTATTCGCCTGCCTTATTATGTTATCATGGTTATATTCTCATGAAAGATAAAGGAATAATTTTATGCTTTCTTTAAAAAAAAGAAAACTTTGTTACATAGTATATAAATTTTATGAAATTCACCTTATAAGGACTCTCCCTGTAAAGACTTTGATTATTATTAAAAATAATAGTGTAAAGGCTTAATAGAGTTTTGTGCCTTAATTTTGGAAAATTATAAAAAACCCTTGTGCTTCCTGTTATCTGCTCTAAGAAATATGTTCTCCCTTTCGGCTCAAGGCTGTTCAACAATAAATAACTGTTTCTTGTCAAGACAACAAGCTAACACAAACTCCCTCCCCAACCATCTTCTGTAACATAGTCAGCTTAAGATGTACCTTATAAAAATATGCACTTATCACTAAGCTGTGAAAGACCTTTTAGTTATGAACAGTTTGCAGCTGTGTCAAATGAATGTAGTTTTTTGTTGTTCTATGCTAGATAACAAATCTGCTTACCAAACTGGACGTGATTTCTGTTATAAATACCTCCTTGCTACCTATGTTCGGGGCCAATCAGTCTTCTCCTGCATGAGAAATGGCTGAAGGACCTGAGCTCAGTAAATAAAAGGCTCTATTCAAATTTCTATCTGGCTGATCTGGTTCCTATGCAGACTGACCCATAACAAATAGTGTTAGTCCGCTTATTGTATCAGTCCTGTAGTAAATTTGTGTTACATTAGTGTAGCTTTCATCATTACCATTTTATAGAAAATATTTCATTGTTGGGCCATGGAGATAGCTCAGCAGTCTTAAGTGTCTGCCTAGGCAAGCTCAAGGACATGGGTTTGACCCCTGGTACTTCATTCATTGCCGCTGTGCCCCCAGGCATGCTGAGCCAGCCACCAAGATGGGACACAGTTGTGCACACCTGTAATCCCAGTGCTGGAGAGGCTGAAAACAGGAGGATCACTAAGAGTCCGAGCTGTGTAGTGAGACCCTGCACGAAATACATTAAATATATATATATATATATATATATATATATATATATATATATATATATTTCATTCTTATATTTTAAATAGGTATTCTCACAAGCTTTTCAATAGTATCCTCTTAGAATTTCAAAGGCTTTATTCCTTTTGCTATATCAGTAATTCCTTTTTAGCCAGCTTTTAAGTGTTGGTCTGACATAAAAGTTGCTGATCAGAAAGGGACCAGATATAGTTAGCCATAGAATTTTGGAGTCTAAAGACCTCTGCAGTTTTTAGACTCATGATATTGGCAGAGTTCTCTAGCTATTGGAAGTGGATGCATGTACACTTGCTGTATTTGAGCTTCCTGGTTTAAGCACCCATCTGTCAGCACAATTTGTAGAAAGCAGTGTATTTTTCCACTGAATTACCTTGGCACCACTGAGTACGGAGGAACTGCATGAATCTATATCTGTTTATTGCTGATAATTTGAGTTTATCATACACTACATTGCTTTGAAAACTGTCTTTCTATGGTAAGTCTGGAAATTAGGTAGTGTGTCAACTTTCCCTTTTAACAGTTGTCCTGAATATTCTATATCTTTTGCTGTTTTATGCAGTGTTTTAAAAACAATCTGTGTCTCTTGAAAAAGTTCCTGGAGATTTTGCTTTTCATTGTAGTTAATCTGTTGGGTATACGCTATAGAGCATATGTCAATTTGGGGAGAATTAAAATCTTGATCATATGGGATGTTTTGATTTATGAAAACTGCGTATTTACTTCAGTGCTGTGGGAGGATTTGATGTGAGAAATGATATTGCATAGATAACCCTTAAAAGAGTCACTTTTTTATTTGCTGTACTGTGGATTGAAACCAAAGAAGCTCTAGCACTAAGCTCCCTTCATCCCAGTTTGCTTTTATTTTTTATTTTGAGACAGAATCTTGCTAAGTTGCTGCGTTAGTTGATACATAGTGTCAACTTGGCTGAATCAGCTCGGGCAGTTCTCAGCATGGGGGCCTCGCCCTGCAGGTGGGCAGGACCCAGGAATTGAGAAAGGCTTCCTGCCACCCTGCCGGACTTCCTGTCGCCCCACCCCGCTTCCGTGGAGAAGTCTCAGTCTTTGGAGGAGCTTGATCTTCGCAGCCTTGTCACTTGGGAAGAGCTGTGATCGCCAAGGAGCGCCAGTCTTCGCAGTCAGCGTAGAAGGAAGACAGAGGCTTGATGGAGTCTGCAGCTGCTGCTCTTCCTCTGCTCTTCGTTGTTTTCTGCCGTGTGAACTGCTGTCGTTTGACCTGGAGCCAGCGGAATATGGCCTGAACCCTCCAGTAACTGTGAGCTAAATAAACCATTCCTTCCTTCATTTTGAGTGTTGGGTATCTGTCCCAGCAACGAGTAAACAGTAACTAAGACAGTTGCCCAGCCTCGCCTCAAAACTGTGAGCCTCCTGCCTCAGTTTCCTGGTTCCCAAGGATTATCATTGTTTACTGCTGCTCCAGGCCATCTAGTTTCCAATGATAGACTCTGGAGAGGTAGGGGTAGAAGCAGGAACAATATGTCACTGTTTGAGTAATCCTAGGCAAGAAATGAGATAAGCCTGTTAACAATTACTTTGTAGCTGTTAGATTTCAGATGTATTTTAAGAGAGACAGCAGTGTGTGAGAGACCCTTTTCTAAAATCTTGTTTAAAAAAAAAAACCCTTGTAAAAAGAGTATAGTCAGACTTTTGAAATTGTAACAGTGTGATTAAATGATTTCTGTGTATAATCTTTTCTCATGGGTAAGGTGGAATGTGAGTGTGAGTGTGTGGTATATTCATATTTTTATGCTGTTATTTTTTATGTATTTAGTACAGTGTGTATGGGCTCTCGCTACACAGATTGGATTCCTATGGAGTGAATACAGCCTCCTGTTTTTGTCATGGGTCAATTCTGCATAGGAACCAGATCAGCCAGATAGAAATTTGAATAGAGCCTTTTATTTACTGAGCTCAGGTCGGTCAGCCACTTCTCTCGCAGGAGAAGGCTGGTTGACCCTGAACGTAGGTAGCAAGGGGGTATTTATAACAGAAATCACATCCAGTTTGGTAAGCATACTTGTTATCTAGTACAGAACAACAGAAACTGCATTTATTTGACACAGCTGCAAACTGTTTATAACTAAAAGGTCTTCTACAGCTTAGTGATAAGTGTATATTTTTACAAGATATATCTTAAGCTGACTGCCTTACAGGAGATGGTTGGGGAGGGAGTTTGTGTTAGCTTGCTGCCTTGACAAGAAACAGTTATTTATTGTTGAACAGCCTTGAACCGAAAGGGAGAATACATTTCTTAGAGTAGATAAAAGGAAGTGCAAGGGTTTTTATAATTTTCCACAGTTAAAACACAAAACTCTGTTAACCCTTTACAGCAGTCTTAAATATCCTGTCCAGTGCATCTTCATAGGTCTTTCTCTGTCAGATTATACTGTTTTCTAGGTTTTTTTCTTCTTTTAGGTACAAAGACATTTGATTTGTGTGTCACCAATTTTTAACAGTTGTTCTTTCCTTTATGATTTCTGGATTCTGACTCTTTGTTGGTTTTTTCCCAGTCTAATGCTGTAAAATAATTGTTCTCTGCAGTCTTCACAAATATGCTAGTGATTGTATATCTTATAAAGGATCTTGAATCCTTTTTCAAAAAATCCTGCTTTTCTTAGTTTTTTTTTTATTGCTGAGTCAAAATACTTGACACTCAAAGGAGAAAAGGTTTACCTTGACTCACAGTTTGTAGAGGTTTCAGTCCATGATCAGCTCTAAGGCAAGGAGACTCACAGAGGAGCATTGTAGGCCAGGCAGGAAGCAGCAGCAGCAAGTCTCTTTCCGTCCCTTAAATTCTATCCAGGCTGCCCTTTGGGCAGGTAGCACTCATACCCAGGGTGGGGCGCCCTTAATTCCACCATCACATCCTTAATCCCAGCAGCATACACACTCAATTCAGCCACCTCTGCAAAGCTCCACTATGACCACAGGAGGCTGTGGGGACACATCTAGTTAATAAGCCATACAACTGCCCTTTGGTGTGAGGTGTAGACCTACCTTTCCCCAAATGGCTGTGTCTTTAACCCTGTGATAGCTGTGTCTAGCCTCTCTGTACTCATTTACATGTTACCTGTATTCAAGTAGGTAATCATAGATATTTGTGTCTAGTTAGAACTTTCTCTTCTGTTCCCTAAATGAGTACATATTACCATGTATGAAGATCACACTAGTTTATCATAACTGAACATGTTAACTGGCATCTAAAGGACAGAAAACAGAGACTCTGCTGTTAAACATGCTAAAATCCAGAGGACAGTCTTTGACCAAAGGCAGTTATCTATTGTATAGTGGCAGAGGTGCCACACTGAACAAACTCTGTCTGTTCCACTGTGCTCCTCCTGAAGGTAGATAGGTGTGTGTGATACCCTGTGACTTGCATTAGGCCAGCAGTGAGCTCCATGTTGCAGTGTATGTTTGTGAAATGTATCCTGGAATCTTTATTTTTCATGATTCCATCTAGGAAAACAAGGCATTAATGAAGCTTCCTTAGTATGTTAAATAATAATGCATATGCATAGTGCAAAAAGTAAATTATTCAGAGGATAATAACTGTTCTAGTTTTTATCTCCAAAGTATAAGACAAATTTAGGGCCATGGTGAGTATCCTTTATAGAAGTTTACCTTAATCTCCCAGTAGTGAACATAGTTTCCAAAAATATTTTTCTGTCTGATTAGACAATGAGATTGATGATAAATGTGTGTTCCAGATGTCGGTGTCTTTGGAGGATGGGACTGTGGAACTCAGCCAGGAGGAGTGGTGGCACATGGGCCCTGCCCAGAGGACCCTATACAGAGATGTGATGCTGGAGATCTACAGCCACCTCGTCTCCGTGGGAGAGCAGACCTGAGGACAGGACTCCTGCACAGTACAGTTCTGTCGTTTGTTTATTCCTATTTTAATAGTGATCATTTCTGTTGTGCTTTGTTTAGCAGAAATTAAAACTGAATGATTTTCAGTGTACAAGTCCGTGAGTTTTAGAAAATGTATCCCCTTGGTTACAACCATCAAAATCAAGAACTGGGATATTTCTCTCACCCCCAAAAGATTCTTTGTAGTCCTTCCAGTGGGTCTTCTCCTTGGGGCAGCCCTTTCTGTTTTCTTAGAGTTACAGTCTTGCTAAGTTTTGCAGCCACTACCTGTCACTCCTGCCTCTCAGTGAACTGCTTTCTATTTCCATAGTTTTGCCTTGGCTCTCATTTCTTAGAAATAGAACCATAAAGTATATACTTTCTTGTTTGTCTTTTTTCACTTTTGAGATGCATTTACATGTTTATGCAAAGTAGTAGTCTATTTTTTTTTATGGCAAATACTCTTTATGGTGTATATAAGCACAATTTGTTGTCTTTAGTACTTGATAGATATATTGGTTTTCAGAGATACCATGATAAAGCTGCTATGACCACTCACACCCAGATCCTTGTGCCAGCATGTTTACCTTTTTAAATAGATTTGCCTGGTCTTCCGGTGACATTGTATATGTAACATCAGAACAAATTTGCAAAGTTTTCAGACTGGCCATGCTGTAGAGTGTTCTATTCATAGGTTTTGAGTTTTGTATTATTGAGTTGAATTTCAGACCCTTATGAGGTATATGTTTTGCATCCTTTATCTCTCTGTCTCTGGCTTGCTTTTCTAAGAAGCAAATATTTCCTTTCTTTTTTTTTTTTTTTTTTTGTGCGGGGTCTCATTATGCTGCTCCTGTTTTCTGCCTCCCTAGTTCTGGGATTGCAGGTGTGCACCACCACACCCAGACTTCCAATTTTCATTTTTATATACTTTTTTTTTTAAAAAAGATGACATTTAAGTTGTTGATGTTTGAAGTATTTTCTATACTTTTTTTTTTTTAGAAAAAATAATTTGTTTTAATTGAAAGGCCATACTTTTTTGAAGTTTTTGGGCAGTATCTCTATACATGTATATGTGTGATCAGGATAATTAGTATTTCTACAATCTCAAAATTTTATCTCTGTGGCAAAATACTGAAAATCCTGTTCTAACCATTTTGATTTGTAGTCTTTTGTTTGTCTTTCTTTATTACATTACTGGGGATTAAATCCTGAGAGTCCTGAGCTACATCACTACTTTCTACCTTTTTATTTGAGATAGGGCTTGCTAAGTTTCCCAGGCTGGCTCACACTTACAGGCTTCCTACCTCAGTCTCTGCCAGGGTCAGGGTACGCACCACCACACCTGCCTGCAATGCATTATTATTGACTGCAGTCACTCCATTGTACAGCAGAACTCCAGAACTGACTGTTCCTCATATTGAAAATTTCTACCAGTTGACCAGTCTCTCCTCAGCCCTTGCAGTCCCTTCTCCAACCTGCAGGAACCATTATTCTCCTCTCAAATTCTATCAAATTGATTGTTTTTTTGTTTGTTTGTTTGTTTTTAGATTCCATGAATACATGGGAATGTGGTATTTTTCTTTCTTCACATAGTTTATTTTACTTCGCATAATGTCCTCCAGGTCTGTCTTGGTTACTCTTCTCACAATGATGGGACAAATAACCGACAGTCAAAATTAGGGAAGGAAAGGTTTGTTGAGTTCACATTTATTGGAGGTTTCATTCCATACTCAGCTGGCTCCAAGGCAGAGTGGCACAGGACACAGAACCTTTCTTGGCAAGAGCAAAGAGCAAAGGACAGAAGGGCGAGGCAGCAGCTCAGGAGGCTAGCTAGCTTCTCTCTCCTCCTTACTTTGTAATGCAGATTACCTACCTCAGGGCAAGTGCAGCATCCACACTCGCGACAATCAATCACAAACTCCAGAAGCTGCCCTAGGACTGCACGAGGCTTTGGGGAGACAACTAGACACAAACCATAACAAGATGCATCCGTGTTGTTGCAAGTGGGACAGCTTCATCTCTTGATGGCTTAGCGTCCTATTGTGTCTGTAAGCTACACTTTATTTATATATCTGTTGATGCACATTTAGTTTGATTTCATAAGTTGGATGTTATGAAAAGTAATGCAGTAAACATGGGAGTACAGATATCTCTTCACCATACTTCATTGAATGGCTCTTCATTTCCTTTGCTTAAATACCAAGTAATGGCTTGCTGGGTCATGTGATAGTTTTACTTTTTTATTTTAGAGTGAACTTCCTTACTATTTTCCACAGCGACGATACTAATTTACATTCAAAGGTTGTCTTTTCTCCATATTCTCAACAACACTATCTTTTGTCTACTTAATAATAGTCTCCCTAAAAAAAAAAAATTAAAAAAAAAAAATAGTCTCCCTAAGAGGTGTAACATTGCATGTGGTTTTAATTTGCATTTCTATGAAGACTAGAGATGTTGAGCATTTGATTCACACACCATGTAATCTTGTATGACTTTTCAGAGATTTCTGATCAGACCTTCCTTTTTAATTGAGTTGTTTCCTTACTCTGAGGTTGCTTGAGTTTGTTGGGTATTTCGGATGTCACTCCTCTCTCAGAGGCATAGTTTGAAAATAGTTTATACCTCTCTGTAGTTTGTATTCTTCTATATTGATTGTAGACTGTACAGAAGTTTTATTACTTGATATAATTCAATGTCTGTGGTTTTTCTTTTACTTTTCTGTGGTATTGGGGATTGCACTAACCTACACCCTCAGACCTTTTATTAATCTCTTGTTGAGTCAGGATCTCATAAAGTCATTTTCACAGGCTTGGCTTGAACTTGGTATCCTTTTGTCTCAGCCACCCAGAGTGTTGAAATAGGGCCCGGAGAGATGGCTCAGTAGAATAGGGCCTGAGTTCAATCCCTGGTTCCACAAAAAAAAGTAAATTAAAATTAAAATTAAAAAAAGCAGAGTGCTGGAATTACAGGCATATTCTACCATCCCTGTCTTTCTGTTGCTGCTTTTGCTTTAGGATCTTACACAAAAATTCTTGTCCAGTCTAGTGTCATGAAGTCTTTCCCTTGTTTTGTTCTAGTAATATTGTAGCTTTAGGTCTTATATTTAGTCCATTTTGAGTTGATATTCTAATATTTTGAGGGATTGGGTTTTACTTTCATTCTTTTACTTAAGATTATGCAGTTTTTCTCACGTCATTTACTGAAGAGGCTTATCATTACTCTATTCTGATCTTGTCACCTTTGTTGAAAATCAGTTGGCGGGGCCAGGGAGATGGCTCAGTGGAATAAGCGCTTCCCTGGCAAGTGCAAGGGCCTGAGTTCAATCCCTGGTTCCACCAAAAAAAGAAAGAAAGAAAGAAAGAAAGAAAGAAAGAAAGAAAGAAAGAAAGAAAGAAAGAAAGAAAGAAAGAAAATCAATTGGCTATGGATGCCTGAATTGATCTATTCCATTGGTCAGTGTGCTTATTTTTATTTCAGTACCTTATGTTTTTGATCATTATAGCTTGTTAGTATTTTTTGAGGTCAAATGTCACAATATTTCCAGTTTTGTCAGTCTTTTTCAATATTGCTTTGCCTATTCAGGGTACTTGTGGTTTCATATGGATTTTTAAATTCTTTCCCCAATTTCTGAGGCAAATGCCGTTGGTAATTGCAACATGGTTTGCATTGAATTTATAGATTGGATTTGTTAGTACGGATTTTTTTTGTTTGTTTTTAGTATGGATATTTTAATAGTATGAATTCTTGTCTATGAGCACAGAGTGTCTTTACATTTGTTTGTGTTCTATTTGATTTCCTTGACCAATATTTTATAGCATTCCATATAGAGCTCTTTCACTTTAATTACATTTATTCATAGTTTTTTGGTGGGTATTATGAGTAAGATCACCTTGATTTTTCAGACTCTGTTAGTGAATGCACATTACTGATTTTGAGTGTTAATTGTTTGTCCTGTAAATTTGCTGAATTTGTTTATCAATTTTAGTAGTCTTTTCATGAAGTCTTTGGGGTTTTTAATATAGAAGGAGCAATCAAAATAGAAAGTGAATATTTAAATTTTTAAAACATTTATTACAGTGAAAAACATCTTTCCAGGAATCCTCCTCCAAGTATTCTCCTTTTTTTTTGAAGCCTTTGATCCTATCATTCTGATCACTTTCTGAAGCAGCTCTGGAAATCCTCTTTTACAATTTTATGAGGTTTGGTTAAAAAATATGGCAAATGCTGTTGCTGAGTGCTATCATATGCAAAGGCCAGGACAGGAAAAAACGGTGATATCTGCAAGATATACATATAGGCAAAGACTTTATGAATAAAACCTCCGTTACACAGGGATTATCATGAAGAATCAACAACTGGGACCTCATCTTATTAAAAAGCTTTTGTACAGCAAAAGAAATCACCAACAGAAAAGACAACCCACAGAGTGGGAAAAATTTATGCCAGCTGTTCTTCAGACATAGTACAAATATCTTTATAGAATATACAAAGAATTTAAAAAAAATCAGATCCTCCAAAATGAGCATCTGAGATGAACAGAATTACAAATGGCAAATAAATATCTGAAAAAATGTTCAACATCATTGATCATTTGAGAAATCAAAATTTAAACAATGCTAAGTTCCCATCTCATGTCAGAAAGGATGGCTCTTATAAAGAAAACAGTCAATAACAAATGCTGGCAGGGAATAATAAATGCTGTCTTTTTTAAAAAATAAGGTTGGCTAAAGGAATATCAATTTTATTTAACTTTTCAGATAACCACCTCTTCAATGCATTGATTCTGTGTGCAGTTTTCTTAGTCTTGATGGCATTAAATTTCTGCTCTGATATTTATAATTTCCCTCATATAAGGTTTGGGCTTGAGTTGCTCTTCTTTCAAAATTCAATGTTTGGTTGTTTATTTGAACTCATTCAGTCTTGCTGATATGGCTAGTCTTCACTAAAATTTACCTCTTTGGACTGCTTTCACTGTGTCCTGCAAATTCCAGCACGTTGTGTCAGCATTATCATTTATTGTAGATACTGTATAATTTCTCTTTTATTTCATCTGTGACTCATTGGTTCAGTAGCGCATTATTTAATTTCCATATATTTATGGAAATTTTATGGTTTCTTTTACCATTGGTATCCAATTTCAGTGTAGTATGCTCAGGTAATGTACATGGGACAGTTTCAATTCCTTCACGTTTACTTAAGCTTGTTCTGTAATCTAGCATGTGATTTATTTTTGGAGAATGTCTCGTACACAACTGAGAAGAATGAATATTCTGATGTTGTGGAATGGGATACTCTGTAGACCTCTACTTAGTACATTTGTTTGCAGGTTTGTTTTAATTCTGATATTTCTTTATTGATTTTTTTTTTATCTAGTTGATCTACTTGTGACACTGGGTTAAGGTCCCCTATTATAATTGTTCTAGTGCTTATTTGATTTTTCAGTGTCCATTAATATTGTTTTATATAGTTGGGTACACCTGTATTTAGTACATATATATTTATAATTATTATCTCTTTTTCTTGGAGTTTTCCATTAACAACAATGTAATGACATTTTTTATCTCTTTTGATCTGTCTTGGCTTCAAGTTCACACTGCAAATAGAATAGCTGCCCATGCTTTTTTCCTGGTACCTGTTATATATAATATTGTTTTTTATCCTTTGGCTGTCAGTTTGTGAATTTCTTTATAAATTAAATGTGTTTCTTGTACATTTGTTGGTTCTTATTTCTTCATTCATTCTGCCAGTCTATTTCTTTTAATGGATGAATTTAAACCATTCATATTGATGACTCTGGGCCAGGGAGATAGCTCAGTAGAATAAGCACTTGCCTGGCAAGTGCAGGGTCCTGAGTTCAATCCCTGGTACCACACACACACACACACACACACACACACACACACACACACACAACATATGAATGTCTGTGACTGACTTGCATTGGCTTATCCTTGTCATATTATTACCAGCTATTGGTTCTCTTGTCTTTCCCTTCTGTGTATTTACTTGCCTTGCCTGGTGTCTTTTTTCTATTGGTGTTCTTAGATTTGTGCTCTTTTCTTTTTTAATTTTATTTGATTTCATGTTGAAGAGTAAAAACAAATAGAAAAAAATGACAGAAACAGGATAACATACAATAATACATATGTTACAGATTTTCGAAACAAATAGCTAATTAACAATGGCTATTATATTATCTATTTTTAATGTCAAATCTGCTGCTCAGATTAACAGACATAGTTACATAGGATTGGACAAATACTTGAATATTAATGCTTCAAGAAATCTTTTTTCCTTGTCTTTTTAAAAAAAATTTAAAGAGAGTATAATGATTGATAAGACATTAGAAATGGTACACATTTAGAAGACCGAGATGAGAGGTATTCAACCATGGGTTTTATATTACACATTGCTGTCCTTGATGTGGTTGTTCATGTCACAGATATCAGCATACAGAGTTAGTCAACATGAAAATTTTAAACATTAGCTGCTATTTTCAAAAACTGATGAAAATTATGAATACAGTCATCTCAGCCATCCTGTATATATACTTGCATGATTTTCCCCTTTCTTTTTTCCCTGTCTTTTCACCTTTCTCTCATCTTCATTGTTTGATCTTTAAGTTCAGTTTCTTTCCATTTTACTATATCTATTATAACTTTCAGATTTTATCTATTCTTTCAGTTTCCTACACTAAGGACACAATATGATATTTACACATGTATTTTACCCATGTGGGTTTGATTTATTTCACTTATGAGTATAGTCTCTAGTTGCATCCGCTTACCTATAAAGACTTCGAGTTTTTCTTTATAGCCGAGTATAAAAATAACACACCTTTTTCATCTATTCTTCAAGTGATGGGCATTTGAATTGTTTCCAAGATTTGGCTATGACAGAGTACACTGCTATAAACATGTGTGTACATACATCTGTGGTAAGCTGTTTTCTTGTTTTGGGAAAATACCCAGTTGGGAAATACCTGGATTGAATGGGATTTCTAGTGCTAGTTTTTTGAGGAGTCTTCATACTGATTTCCATAGTGGTTATACCAGTCTACATTCCCACCTGCAGTGGAGAAGGGTTCCTTTTTCCACCACAACCTCTCCAGCACTTATTAGTTGATTTATATATGATAGTCATTCTTTCTGGAGTGAGATGGTATCTCAGTGTTCTTTTACTGTGCATTACTTGAACAGCCAGTACTGTGAAACATTTTTTCACATATTCATATGCCACTTGTGTAAGTGAGAAGTGTGTATTCATCTCAGATGCCCATTTTTGGATTAGGTCTTTAAATTTGGGGCCCTGAATTTTTTTTAGTTCTTTATATAATTTAGATAGAAGTCCTTCATTGGAGTGATTGTTATGATTTTTTCCCAATTTGTGGATTGTCTTTTCACTTTGTTGATGATTTCTTTTGACTTGTAGAAACTTCTCAATAAAATGCTTTCCCAGTTGTTGACTCTGAAGTATTTCCCATGCAGTCTGGTTTTTGTTCATAAACTGTCTGCCTGCTCCTATGTCTTTGAGGTTTTCACCTATTTTTTATTCCAGGAGATTTAGTGTTTCTGTTTTAACGTTTAGTCTTTAATCCATTTTGACTTTAATTTAGTGCATGATAACAGACCTGGGTCTAATTTTAGTTTCTGGCATGTGGAGAGCCAGTTTATCCAGCAGCATTTGTTAAAGAGGCTGTCTTTCTTCCAGTGAACATGTTTGGCCCCTTTCTCAAAGATAAAATAGTTCAGTGTGTTTGTAGTTGTATTTACATCTTCTATTCTGTTCCATTGATCCTTGAGTCTGTTTTTTTTGCCAGTACCATGCTGATTTTATCATAGTAGCTTTGTAGTATAATTTCAAATCAGGAAATTTCATGCTTCCTGCACTGCCTTTGTTGCTCAGAACTGCTTTTGATGTTCTAGATCTTTTCTGGCTTCAAATAAATTTTAAGGATGATTCTCTAGGTCTGTGAGGTATGTTGGTGGTATTTTGATAGGGATTACATTAAACCTGTATAAAATTTTGGGAGTACGGTCCTATCCACAATGTCAGTTCTTCCTGCTCAAATTCCAGGGTTTCCTCTTTGTTTCTTTCTTTCTTTGTTTCTCTCTCTCTCTCTCTCTCTCTCTCTCTCTCTCTCTCTCTCTCTCTCTTTTAGAGAGTTAAAATTTTCATTGTATAGATATTTTACTTCCCTTGTTATATTAATTCCTAAGTGTTTCATTTTTTTAGATGGTATTGTGAAAAGTATAATTTCTTTCATTTCTCTCTCAGTGAATTTGTTATCTGTGTAGAGGAATGCTATTGCCTTTTGGGTGTTGACTTTGTATCCTAGGAGCTTCTTGGTGTAGTTTTTTGGGTCTTCTAAGTATAGTATCATGTCATCTGCAAATAATGATAATTTAACTTCTTTTTACCTATTCTTATTCCTTTCATTTCTCTCTCTTGATTAATGGTTCTAGCTAATGATTCCAGAGCTACATTGAATAGGAGTGGTGATAGAGCACATCTTTGCCTTCTCCCTAATTTGAGAGTAAAAACTTTCGGTTTTTCCCCCATTTAGTATTATATTGGCTGTTGGTTTGTCATAGATGGCTTTTATTAGGTTGAGGAATAGGCCATGTATTCAATTTTCTGTAGGGCTTTAATCATGATTGAGTGTTGGACTTTGTCAAAGCTTTTTTGCATCTATTGAGATGATAATACGGTTTTTGGATTTGGCTCTGTTGATATTGCATATTAGATTTATAGATTTGTATATGTTGAACCATCCTTGCATCCCTAGGATGAATCCTACATGGTTGTGGTGTATAATCTTCTTGATGATTTGCTCTATTTGTTAGTATTTTATTGAGGATTTTTTTCATCAGTGTTCATGTGGGGGATTGGCCTGTAATTCTGTTAGTTGGGATTTTTCTCTGGTTTTGGTATCAGTAAAGCACTTACCTCCAGAAACGATTTGGGGAGTATTGCTTCCTTTTCAATTTCCTTGAAGATTTTGAGGAGTATTGGTGTTATATCTTCTCTAAATTTCTTGTAGAATTCATCTGTGGATCCATCAGGACGTGGGCTTTTCTTTGTTGATAAGTTTTTTATTCATTGGCCAATATTGGGTTATTCAGAGTTTTTATATCTTCTTGATTCAGTTTTGATAATTTGTACCTATCTAGGTATCTGTTCATTTCTTCTGTGTCTTCGATTCTGTGAGAGAAAAGATTTTCAAAGTAGCTATTGATAATCCTGAGTTTCACAGGATCTGTAATATATTCCCCTTTTTATTACTTTTTGTGTGTGTGTGGCCAGCTCAGCCCACCCTGGGGGAGGGGCTGGTGGGGCATGTGGTGCTGGGGATTGAACCGTGGTCCCTGAATTTGCCTCAGCTTGCCTAAGCAGGTGCTTTAGTCTGCTGAGCTGTCTCGCCAGCCCCTAATTTCTGTTTTTTCTTTCCTCTTTTTGATGAGGTTAGCTGGGCATTATCAGTTTTATTTAATCTTTCAAAGAACCAGCTTTTTTATTTATTAATTCTTTGTATTTTTTTTCTTTGTCTCAATTTCATTAATTTCTGCTCTAATGTTTATAATTTCCTCCTGTCTTTGGGCTTTGGGCATGGTTTGTTCTTTTTTTTCTAAAAGCTTGAGGTTCTGCATTAGGGTATTTATTTTTCTCTCTCTCTGTTTTCCTAATATGTGAATTTACCAGCATAAATGTTCCTCTGAGAACTGCTTTCATTGCATCCTACAAGTTCTGCTAAGTTGTTTGAATTTTTGTTGTATTTAGATATTGTTTAACTTCTTATTTAATTTCATGTGTAACCCATTGGTTGCTGAAGAGAGTGTTATTTAGTTTCCATATGTTTATGGGGTTTTTGTGGTTTCTTTTGTCATTAATTTCCAGTTTCATTGCACTGTGGTCAGGTAATATGCATGGGCTAATTTTTGTTTTCTTGCATATACCTAAGCATGATCTATGGACAAGTATGTGGCCTATTTTAGAAAGTGTCCCATGTGCAGCTGAAAAGAATGTGTATTCAGATGTTGTTTGGTAGAACACTATGTTTGTGTCCACTAAGTCCATATATTCAAAGGTTTGGTTCAGTTCTGCTGCTACTTGGCTAATTTTTTGGTCTGCTTCACCTGTCTTTTTTGAGATAAGAGGGTGTTGAGGTTCCCTGTTAAGATTGTGATATTGGTTATTAGATTTTTCATCTCCTTTAAAATTTGTCTTATATAGTTGGTTGCTCCTGTATTTGGTGCATACATATTTATGACTGTTATGTCTTCCTCTTGAATTTTTCACATAATCAGTAGTGGTCTTCTTTAGCTCATTTGATCATTCTTGGTTTGAAGTTCAGATTGTCTGCGAACAGAATATCTACCCCTACTTTTTTCTGAAGTCCCAGAGCATGTAATACTGGTTTCCATCCTTCGACTTTCAGCCTATGAATTTATTTATGGGTTAAATGTGTTTCTTGTACACAGAATATCATTGGATTTTGTTTCTTAATCCACTCTACTCTTCTGTTTCTTTTGATTGGTGAATTAAGTCCATTTACATTGGTGGTTATCATTGATATGTATCACTTATGTTTGTCATGTTATTTTCCTGCTGTTAGTTCCCTAATTTTCACCTGTTTCAGTTTGCTGTATTTGGTGGATTGTTTTTGGAACCATGGGCATTCTTAATCTCTTTCTAGAATATCTTTCTGTACTCTCTGTAGGATTGGTTTGGACATCATGGGTTTCTTTGTTCTTTGTCATGGAAGTATTTCATTTTTCCATTGAACTTTAAAAATTTTTACAGAATATATCAGTCTGGGTCAGAATTTGTTTTCTTGTAGGACTTGAAGTACTTCACTCCATGCTTTTCTTGACTTGATGATTTGTGAGGAGATATCTGCTGTTATTCTGATGGGTTTTCATCTAAATATGATGTTTCTTTTCTCTGGCAGCTTTTGCTAATTTGTTCTTATGCTGAATTTCTGAGGTCTTTATTATTATACGTCTGGGTGTAATTTTAATTGGGTTAATATTATTTGGAGTTCTGTATGCTGCAGTTACCTGAATGTCAGATTGTTTCCCTATATTTGGTTGTTTGTGTTACCTCCTTTTTTTCTTATTGATGCCTGTTAGTCTTATGTTGTTCATCTTTGCATTTTCTTACAGCTGTTGAGTTATTATTTCCTGGATCCTAGTTGTTTTTAAGGGAACTTTATCTTTTCACTAGCTGCAACAGTGTATTCAAGGTCAAAAGTCTATCTTCACTATCATTCAAATGGTTTTGCCAAGTTTTAATGTTTTTTAATTTCTTTTATATCTCTCTGAATCTGTTTAATGCAGTCTGTTTCTTTCCTATGTTGCTCATTCAAAGTTTCTATCATTTTTTTTGTTCTCTTCTTTTTTTTTTTAAATCAGTGTCTTCTTTAAAAACGCTTAGCAGTTATTTCACTACGGATCATTTCTTTTTTTACCTATGAGATTATTTCTGACCTGATTTCCTCTATACCCTTCTGTAGTTGTTTCTTTACTTCTGTTGCTATTATTTCAGAGATTTCAGGTGTGTGGCTTCCAATTTCTTCTATGCTGGTGTCTCCTGGGTTTGTTCTGGGTAGGCTTGGGGTCTGACACTGCCTTTTGCTCCTTCTTTTTGTCATTTCCTATTTCAGAGAGAGCTCTTTATTTTGATTTCTGTGATACTCTTTTGTGATAGTTTGATAGTAGGTACCTATATCACTGCACACAGAGCCTCTCTGTAAAGAGTCTGTTTTTTAAGTATCTCTCTTGTGTCAGAGATTCTTGCTTTGTATGTGTCCCAAGATTTTGCTCTCTCTATTGATTTAGGGTGAGATATTGGTTTCCATTTGGCACTGTCCTCTGTCCTTCAGTGTAGGGCTTTAGTAAGGTTATTACCCAAGCAACTCCCGGTATTATTACCCAAGGGAGAACATGTGGTTAAAGCAGATATTGTTTCCTATTTGCAGTAGTGTAATTATCAAAACTAACAACAGCTACTGAAATTTAGAAATTGTCAAACTTTTGTAACTAATGGGCTTGTACTTTAGACCATAGGAACAAACATGAAAGCAGATCTTAAATTGGGAATTTGTTTTTAAATTAGTTCTGTCTGGGCACCTCCTTTTCATGCACGTGGAGTCTTCCCTGTTACTTAGCTGCTGTCACCTCTGTGCCACGAGGATGCTCCTCTAGGTCTGGGCCTCTGTCTGGCCTTGGGTGGGCCATCCAATATGCTTCTGCTTACCGCATCTAGATCTACTGAACTCGAACTTAACTAGTAGGACCTGACTTGGGTTTGGTTGCTGTGTTCAACTCCTTCGAGCTGAGTCCCATCCAACTGAGCTTCAAAGCCCCACCGGCTGCCTGTCCCATGGCTCCTTCCTGGTAGGCCCACCAAGGTGGAGTGGGCCTTCTTGGTACTGCTGGCTGCTGGTCCTGTGGCTTCTTCCCAGTAGGCCCTCAGAGGTGTAGTGGGCCCTTTGGGTCCCACTGGCTGCTGGTCCTGCAGCTCTTTCCTGTAGGCCAGCTGAGGTGGAGTGTGTGCTTTTTCTCTACAACATCTTTCAGAGCACATTGTAGAGCTTGTTTGATGGTTGTGAATTTCTTTAGTTGTTCTTTGTCATGGAAGTATCTTATTTCTCCATTAATTCTTAAAGACACGTTTACATTAATTTGGGTTGGAAGTTATTTTCTTTCAGAACTGGGAACTTTATTCCAACGTCTTGAGTTACAGGCTTTCCATCATAAATGATTTCTTTCTTTTCACTAACAGCTTTTAATATTCTATTCCTGTTCTAAATTTCTGGAATCCAGCCTATGATATGCTTTGGAATAAATTTATTTGGTCATGGATAATTGGAGTTCTTTATCTATATACCTCACTTAGCTGTATGTCAGTTTTTTTTTCATACTTGGGAAATTTTCTGCCATTATTTCTTTTTATTATTTTTTTCTGCCATTATTTCTGTGAACAGCTTTTTTATGTCATTTGTGCTGCCTCTGGCTTTTTTGTTGACTCCAGTCAATTTTGTGTTATTCTTTGCATCATCTTGCAGCTATTTGATTGTTTTTTCATAGTCTCTTGCTATTTTTAAGAGATCTTTCTTTTCATAATTGCTACCTGAAATCCTGGCTTATAGGTCTTAAATTGTGTCTTTACATTCATTCTTGTGGCTTGTAAACTTTTAGTGGAATTTTTAATTTTCTGGATATCTGTTTGAATCTGTTTCGTGCATCTCATTTCTTTTCTATGTTGGATATTAGTGATTTCCATCATTTTCCAGTGCTTCTCTCTTTTTTTTAAAAAAAAAAATCTATGTCTATTGTAGTGTTGCTAAGTAAATCCTTCATTATGGTCATCACCTCTTTTTTTTACCTGGGAGATTATTTGTGTGATGTCATGTATCTGTTTTTTAATTTCTGCTGCTATCAGTTTAGAAATTTCAGATTGGTGACCTCCATTATACTCTACCTAATTATGCCTTGGACTTGATCTGGGTGGGTTGGAGGTCTGGGGTTAAGATTTGCTCCTGTCATTTCTATTTAATTTTATTTTATTTTATGTTTCTGGGTCAGCTATAAATTTCTTATGGCAGATAACTTTATCACTAGTATCAAGGCTTCCTTAGTAAATGTCTGTTCTTCAGAGGTAGAGGTACTTGTTTTTTGTTTCTGTCCTAAGATCCAACCATCTCATTTTATTTGTTGTTGTTGTTTCAATTTATTAAGAATGAGATATTGCTATCTGTCTGGCTCAGCATTGAGTCCTTTAGTACCGGATGATGCTGATGGTTATGATCCCAGAAAGTTGTAGTGTTATAATAGAAAGGAGAAAAACTGATTATAGCAAATGTAACATCCTGCTAAAGTATTTCAATTACCAATTACAATAGCATCAAGCATGGTCTAGAAACTTAGAAACTGTGGTTAACTCTTGAATTGGTACTATAGTGGATTTCTAATTGGTGGTCAACTTACTACACCCAGCTGAATTAAACTAGCATGGTGCTGGGTGTTGGAGGCCAACCTGGGAATTGTTGCCAGCGGCATAAAGGCAGAACAGGAGAAGCTGATGGAAAGCTGTTAGGGGTGCTGTAATGAAGAATCTGTCGAAACTGTTGGAAGTTTCTAGTTATCTTGGGCTGTTCTATTGGAGGATCTTGTCATGCTGGCTTTCCTGATGAACTCTGGAGGAACTTTGATCCTCATCTTGAGCATCGCTTCCTGGCTCTGTAGGAAAAGATGGTTCACTGCTCAGTCTCGTGGAGAAGCTTGTCACATTGGCTTTCCTGATGGGAATTCAGCTTTCTTCATTGCTGGAGGAGCTCAGGACCTCACTGTTGCTGAGGATGGCTGTGGTACTTTGCAGGGAGCTTTGGTGCTTACCTTGAGCTTGCTCCCTAGCTCCAGTTCAGATTCCTCAGCCTGATAGCACACATTCTTAATCTCACTGGCACAGACTTCAAGCTTCCACCAATGGCCTTTGGGCCTTTCCAACACAGATCCATGAAGTGGGCTTGCATGAGACTTTGTTGTGGGCTCTAGGCCTCCAGTTGGACTTGTGGGAGGCATTGTTAGGAGCTCTAGGCTCTCAGCTGGATTCTTTTATAAAAAAATTTTTAAAGAAAGTACAAAATACAATTAAAACAAAAAATTAAAGTGATAAAGATTTTCATTTAACAAAGCATGAATTTCACAGTATTTGTTGTAATACATAGCATCGTCTTCCAACCAGTCATTCATATTATCAGATATATGCATGTAAAATTGGAAGAAGAAAGTGAAAAGAAGGAAATGTGTAAGAAATTAAGACAAAAAGGAGAAACAATTGAAAAAAAAGCATTAACTGCTTGTTTTCATAGACCAGCAGAAATGCACAGTACAGTTGTCCAAACCATCCTGCTTATATCCATAAATAAATATCTTTCTCTCACTCTCTCTCCCGTCCTTCTCCTCAACTCAGTAACTCTTTAGTGTTTAGTGTATGGATAGTTTTTCTGCACTTGTTGTATATAATTCTTTGGGTGACTCATTATAAAATATTACAAAATGTGGCCTGTAATATATTTTTTTTCTTGCAAAAAACCCCAGACCACAACAGGTACCTTTAATGTTATGGAAAAAATCTACAGTTATATAACAAAACCTAACATAAATCAGGAACTTGTTTGTAATGAGTTTCCCCTAGTCGAGTGATTTTACCCCATGGTGGGGAAATATAAGAGGTACAGGAAACAAAACATATAGATGAAGAGAAATAGAGTTGAAGTAAGGCTGAAGGACAAAGGATGATCCCACAAGCTTTGGGAAAATGGAGAAGAGGGCAGAAGATAAAGAATGAAGAAAGCAAAAGATTATTGAAGCAAATCAAAAAGGTTAGGGACAGCGTTCACTCACATAATGATATAATATCAAGAGAGATAGTTGAGAGAGAGAAAAAGAAGATGACTGGAACAAAAATATATATATAAACCTAAAAAATGAAGAATTAAAAAAAAAACAACAGAGAAACCCAACCAGATAGTAAAAGGGAAACAATACACACAAGCACAGGGCAAAAGATTAAGTTACTCTAGTGTGTACTGTTCTGTGGTAGAGTCCAAATCAGAGTCCCACAAAGCCTGTGGTATGATTAATGCTGGATGCAGGGCTGATCTTGGCCTCTGAATGTGGGGGCTGTGTCCAGTCTTTAGCTATCAGCTTTCTAAATGTCCTGTCCATGTCTCCTTAGCCTGCTTGTCTCTGTATTGCTTGCTCTCTTACTTGCTGTGACACTCTCAGACCTAGAGTGCTCCCAGTCGCATGAACAATTGGCCCCTTCTGAACTTAGTACAGCCTGCTCTGTTCCATACCTCCGGCTCCTCTCACACTCTGCCTTCCTTGTCCTGAGCTGGTGATTGCACATCTGTCCTGTTTTGGTGGTGGCCAATCAGAGGGAGTGCTGACTTGCCAGCCCAAGGGTGCTTGTGCTGCTGGTTGCCAGTCATAGAGTGAGGAAGTGCTAACTTCCCGTTCTTTGTCCTTGACTGACACAGGACAATTCCAGTCCAAGTCCCTGTCTTTTGTCCAACATAGGGCAGGAGTAGTTGTGTTATTTCATTAGCAGTCCTGAATGCTGTGGCTGGTCCCTAAATGTGTTGTTGCTAGAGGTTCCAGTTAGCAGCTATGGTCGTACTCAATAGAGAAAGAAAAAGGACAGAAAAAAAATGGCAGCCTGGTGGGAAGGGAGTGGTTGTTCACTCTTATGTGTGAAGTCCTATGCATGTGTTTGTTTGATGTAAAGATCTGTTATTTCAGATTAATTTTGGTATCATGGTATAGCCCTCTCCCTTTCTTCCAATTACCTGTGATTTTAGTTGATTTTTGCCAAGAAGCTCCATCATGAGTCCTTTATTCAGCCATGCTGAATCATCACTTCTTGTGTCTATTGAAATGATTATATGGTTTTCCCCCTTGATTCTCTTAGTGTGATATATCATGTTAATTTTTTTTAGATTTTAATTACAGCTAAATATTTTATTTTAGCACACAATTAAGACAATTTAATTATACAACAATTTAATTATAACATGTGTGACCACCACATGATGTCTTTATGAACAAATTGCAGCCATCTAGCTTAATATACAAATATTCATCCCTGAATGGAATTCTATAAATATCTAGAAAGAAAATGAATGCGGAGCACTGTGTGCTTTTCTACTGACTGTCATATTTTTTCCAACTATTTTCTTTTTTTTTTTTCAAAGTTTTATTGATAAACAGATAGCAATGAGACAGTTTCAAATCCAATCAGAAGTACAGTTTCAACAAATAATACACTGCATATATTCTTCTTAGTGGTTAATTGCTGTACAAGAAGCGGACTTGTGATCCTATTTATAAACACCATTAGAACAAATCATTCTATTCATTAAGAGAATGCAACTATATATCTATCCTAACCACTTTGAATACACAGATACAGAATGGACATTCATCAGTATACCCCATTTTCTCTAAGTTCCGTTATCATGTTAATTGATATGTGCTTGCTGAATCATTGTAGTAGCCCTCTGATGATCACACTTGCTCAAGATGAATGATCTCTTCAGTATGTTGTTGGTTTTTGTTTGCTAATATTTTGTTGAGAAGGTTACATCTATGTTTATCAGAAGTATTAGTTTGTAATGTTTGGTCTGGTTTTGGTATTAGGAGGATGCTGTCCTTGTATAATGAATTTAGAAGAATTTGGTTCTCTGGTTTTTGCAATAGTTTGGAAAGTATTGGTTTTGGTTCTTTTTCAGTATTTGTTGATTCAACAGTGATACTCTCAAGTTCTAAGCTTTTCTTTGACAGGAAAACTGTTAAGAATGATTTAGTATTAGGATTGGCCAGAGAGCTCAGCAGATTGAAGCATCTGCTTAGGCAGATGCAGGGACCAGGGTTGATTCCCAGCATGCTGTGCAGTGCTGGCCCCAACCCGAGGGCTCGCTGAGACTGTGATTGAGACGGCATAGTGGCCGGCATCTGTAATCTCAGCGCTTGGGAGGCTGAAAAGAAAAGGATCACTAAAAATCCATTCTGTGTAGTGAGACCCTGTAGACCCTGTACTAAATACATTAAAAAAAGAAAGAATGATTTAGTATTGATATTTGTTATTTGTTCTTGTTTTATATTTCTTTGTGACTCAGTACTGATGTGCTGTATGTGTCCAGGTATTTATCTTTTTATCTATTTTTCTATGTTTTCTAATTTATCAGCATTCATAATAGTCTCTTATGAACCTTTATATTTAGTTATAATGTTTCTGTATATCTGATTTTTTTAAATTTGAAAGTTGTCTCTTTATGTAGTTGATAATTTGTAAATTTTGTACATTTTTCAAAACCAATTATTTCTTTCATTGATCTTTTTTGTTTTTCATCTATTTGATTTTTTCTATATTCACCTTTATTATTTCTTTCCTCTACTGATTTTATGTTTAGTTCTTGTTTTATTTTATTTTTATGTATTTCTCTATTTTTTTTTTTTTTTTATTTTTTTTTTTTTTTTTTTTTTTTTTTTTTGTATTTTAGGGACAGGTCTACAGGGTATTCAGGGTCTCACTACTAGATCAGACTCATAGCGATCCACTTGTTTACAGCCTCTCAAAAGCTGGGATTACAGGTGCATGCCACCACGCCATCTTAATTGCCATCTCAGCACACCTCTAGGACAGGGCTGGCATGGCAGGTTCGGGGATCCAACCCCCAATCCCTGCTTGCAGGTGCTTTAATCTGCTGAGCTATTCGACTGGCCCTTGTTTTATAATTTTTTGAGGTACAGTGTTTTTTAAATTCTTATTATTCAAGATATTTCTGCTTTTTGGGTGTAGCTATGCTACAGAATTTCCTCTTAGTACTACTTTTCCCTTGACCTCAGTTTTGTATGTTGCATCTGTATTGTTTGTCTTGAACATTTGTTGTTTTTTAATCAAATTAATTGGTACATTTTAGGTATACATAATGGTAGCATTCATCATAGGGAATTTAGGTTTTCTTAATGTTATTTTATTATAAAGAGTAAAAAAACAAAAAGAAAAAAACAAAGAGCAAAAACAAAGACAGAAACAGAGTAACACACAACAATGCATATGGTACAAATTTGCAAAACAATAACAAATTAACGATGGTTGTTATATTATGTATTATTATTAAATATGTTGCTCAGATTAACAGGTGTAGGTATGCAAATTGAACAAATAATTGAACATTAACATTTGCTCTCAATAAACCTTAAGTTTTTTCTTATCCTTTTTGCTTTTTTAAAACTTATTTTAAAGAGTATAATAATAATTGATAAGACATTCAAAATGGTATACATTTTGAAGAACAAGATGAGAGGTATTCAACCATGCTTTTTGTATTTCACATTGCTGTCTTCCTTGGAGTTGCTCAGATTATAGATATTAGCATATACCGTCAGTCAAAGTGAAAATTTAAAAAATTAACTGCTATTTTCAAAAAACTGATAGAAATTATAAGTACCATCATCCCACATATCCTGTATATATAGTTGCATGATTTTTCCTTATCCCTTCTTTCCTGTCGTTTCTTCTTTCCCTGATCTTTGTTGTTTATTCCTTATGTTCAGTTTCTTTCTGTTTTACTGTATTACAATATAGGTATATTTATTATAACTTTGAGATTCTATTTATTCTTTCAGGTTCTTAGGCTAGTGAGACCGTATGATGTTTACACATGTAGGTCTGGTTTATTTCACTTGAGTATAGCCTTTAGTTGCATCTACTTACCCATAAGGGCCAGAATTTTGGGGTTTTTTTTATAGCTGAATAATACTCCATTGTATAAAATTACCACATTTGTAAAAAATCCTTTCCTCAGGTGATAGGCATTTTGGTTGTTTCCAAGATTTGGTTATGGCAAAGTACACTGCTACAAACATGAGTGTACATATACCACTGTGCTATGATGTTTTCAGTTGTTTTGGAAAAATACCCAGTAGGGAAATAGCTGGGTTGAATGGGATTTCCAGTCCTAGTTTTTTGAGAAGCTTCCACACTGATTTCCATAGTGGTTGTACCAGTCTACATTCCTGCCAATAGTGGAGAAGGATTCCTTTTCCCCCAGTCTATCAGCATTTATTCTTAGTTGATTTCTTTTATGATGACCATTCTTTCTGGGGTGAGATGGTATCTCAGTGTTGTTTTAATTTGCATTTCTTGAATGACCAGTGCTGTGGAATATTTTTTAATGTATTTATTTACCAGTTGTATTTCTTCCTCTAAGAAGTGTGTGTTCATCTCAGATGCCCATATTTGGATTCTAGATAGAAGTCCTTGTCTGAGTGTTGTTTGAAGATTTTTTTTCCCAGTTTGTGAGCTATATTTTCACTCTGTTGGTAATTTCTTTTGACATGCAGGAACTTCTCAATAAGATGAGATCCCAGTTACTGATTCTTTGAAATATTTCCCATGCAGTTTGTTTTTTTTCATGAACTCTCTGCCTACCCCTATGTCTTTAAGATTTCTGCCTACTTTTTTCCGGTAGATTTAGTGTTTCTGTTTCAATGTTTAAATCTTTAATCATTTTTACTTTAGTTTAGTGTATGGTGATAGGATCTCGTTACAGTTTTTGGCAGGTGAAGAGCCAGTTTTCCCAGCACCATTTGTTAAAGAGGCTGTCTTTCTTCTTCTTCTTCTTCTTCTTCTTCTTCTTCTTCTTCTTCTTCTTCTTCTTCTTCTTCTTCTGATATCAGTTATTTTTATTTTAAAGAAAGAAAAAAGAAACAGTGGTACAAAATCTCAAAACAAGATTTTAGGAGAGTAACAATGGTTAGTACATTGTGTATTGTTATTGCCAAAGTAGTTTCTCATATTAACAAGATATAGGCAAGAAATAATAAGCAAATAACATAAGTTCAAACCTCTGTTTTTTTAAGTCAACAGAAAATGGATATATACTTTTTAAAGTTTTTAATACTAGGAGAAGATATCATACAATGTCTTTTTAAATAAATTGTAAGTCAAAGATACAGTATAAATCTTAGAACAAAAATTAAGATTAAGCAATATTCAGAAAATTAAATGTTTCAAAACAATTG
>NW_004524760.1:4631434-4650854 GCF_000260255.1 Octodon degus | reverse complement strand
TTCCGAGATATCTGGTGTGTGATTTCCAGTTTCCTCAGTGCTAGTGTCTTCTGCATTTGTACTGGGTGGACTTGGGGCCTGAGACTGCATTTTGTTCCTTTTGTCATTTTATATACCTGTCTTCTGACCTTTGGTGTAGAGCTTAGATAGAGTTATTACTTTAGCACCAGGTCCGGATCTATGAAGTTTGGATTCCTCCAGGTGGGTGTTGTTTGGATTTGGCTGCTGTGCTCCACTTCTTTTGCTGCAGCTGTTAGAGTTGAACCCTTTGTTGTCTCTCTGTCAAGATGTTCTGCTCCTGAAACAGCTGGGTGGGTCTTGCCTCTAGAGGCTGTCTTTCTTCTGTAAACATGTTTGGCTCCTTCGTCAAAGATAAGGTGGGTAAGTGTGTTTGTAGTTATATCTGCATCTTCTAATCCATTCCATTGATCCTTGGGTCTGCTTTTTTTTTTTCTAATACGATGCTGATTTTATCACAGTAGCTTTGTACAATAATTTCAAGTCAGAAATAGTAATGCCTTCTGCCTTGCCTTTGTTGCCCAGGATTGCCTTTGCTATTCTAGGTCTTTTCTGATTCCATATGTTGTGTGTCAGTTAACCAGGTGATTACTTTCAAGATTTGGCTATTGCAAACTGTGCCAGGTTAAGCATAAGTGTACATCTATCATTATAGTATGATGTTTTAATTCTTTTGGGAAGATGCCCAGGGGAGAAATAGTTGAATTCAATGGAACCCCAGTCAGATTTTTTTGAGGAATCTCCACACTTGATTTGCACTGTGGTCACAACAGTCTGCACTCCCACCAACAATGGAGCAGAGTTCCCTTTTTCCCAAAGGCCCAGCAGTATTTGTTGCTGGTTGAATTTTTTTTTTTTTTTTATGATAGCCATTCTTTCTGAGGTCAGATGGAATCTCATTGTTGTTTTAATTTGCATTTCTTGAATGACCTATGATGTTGAACATTTTTTCATATATTATTTGCTGTTTGTATTCTTCATCTGAGAAGTGTGTTTATCTCAGATGCCTGTTTTTAGATTAGGTCTTTGCATTTTGGGGGGGTCTTATTTTTTTAAGTTCTTTATATGTTCACAGTAGTAATCTTTTGCCTGAGGAACAACTGGAAAACACTTTTTCCTACACTGTGGTTGTCTCTTCAGTCTATTGGTGGTTTCTTTTGCTGTAAAAAAGCTGTTTAATGAGATCCAAGCTATTGATTCTTTGTGATAGTTCTGTGCAATTGGGAAACCTGTGCCTCTGACCTCTAAATTATTTCTTTACAGGGTACTGCTTTCCAAAACCAAAATTTGTATTCACACGGGGACAAGGAGTTGATCCATGGTCATTAGGTAAAGGGAAACAATATCTAAGCAGGAATTCCCCAGGTGAGTTCTTGAAACCTGACAGAAGGTTCACTGATTCACTAGGGGGACTCATAGAACTCAGTTTATAGTAATCGTTATGGCTGAAATGTAACAGAAAGAATATAGAACAGAATTGAAGAAGAAAAGGCATGGGACAAGGTGCAGAGTAAGCAAACATGCTGGGTTCCACAGCAATAAATTATAACACACATATATAGAAAGATAATTGGAAAGTTCAGTAGAAACTAGGGACTTTTTACTGTGGGCTGTTCACGGAAAAAACTTTTATTTAACATATGTAAAAAAACTGGACTTCCAGGTAGAAAGCAGGTACTGAACATAAATCACCTCATCTGTACAAAGAGCTTGTACACAGTAACACCCCTCCCCCAGAAGTTCTTAGCAGAGCTTGAATTCCAGGCAATTATCTTGAAATCTCAGTTGCCAAATACCAGCCAAAAGCTACAAACATACATACCTTTGTAAAAGTAGCAGACTGTGGCCTGCCACATCTATTATTCTCTGCACAGGAGTTGTACAATTCCACAGTGTAATATAGCATAAAATAATGAATCTGCTGCATTGACTGTTGGAATAAATTCATAGTTTAGAAGAAAACAATGCCAGATATTGTCTAAAAAATAACACTCTTACTTGTCTCACCTCAGTGTTCAGCTAGGATTTAAAAACATATGAGAAATAAAAGCAGTGCTAAAGACAAGCTTAAAAGAATATGTAAAAGTTTTGAATAATCAAGTTTTATGAAATAAGATCTACAGAAATTATAAGGAGCAGTATGAACAAACAGGTACATCAGGTTCTTAGGTTTTTTTCATGATTCTGGCACAAATCAAATTGTATAAGATCCAAATCAGATTTTCAGAATAAGGGCAACATGGAACTAACCACTGAATTTGATTAGGTTGTTGTCCAATTCAGATTGTGACCAGAATTGTGGAAGGAATGAGGTTCACATATTGAGGTATCACAAAATCAGATACGCTAGGTCTTTGCTCTTCTCTGATTTCCCTGCAGAGCCAGTACAATTGAAACTCCAACAGAGTGTTTAACGAACCATGAACTTACATCAGATCTTGCCTGCTGCACTTTATGGTAAACACAGATGTATTAGAACAAACACATAATTCATTTAATAATGGATTTATGACACAAGCCACAATTGAGAAGTTGTAACAGGGACCACATAAGAACCACTGCCAAATGCATTTACTCCCTGGCTTCTTATGGTTATTAACCCATGCTCTAGAAGCGTATTTTATAAAATATGATTCTATAGCTTTTCAAAATTCTACTCCAAAATCAAAGAGTAAACAACCCTAAAATAACATTGGAACATTGACAAAGCATAGAAATATTTCAGGTAAATGTCAATAAATTCCCCAAATAATATGAGACAAAGTCTTTTTGAAATCAGTGACAAATATATCCTTAAAAACATTTGATTAGAGATTAAGTCAAAGTCGAAACTATCCAATATTCACAGGATTTTCAAAAATTTAAAGTATGTATATGTGATGCTCTGAACTATGCATAAAACAATGCTTAGAGAAAAACTTTTGTTTCATATGTGTAGAGCCAAAAACAAAGGAAGTTTCAAAGGAAAATAAGAAAAAGCAAAATATATGATACAGATAAAATTCTTATGGTATAAGCATAAGACCAAAGGGATATTTTTCTAATAAAAATAATAAAGTATCTGACCTCAGCTAGAAAAACAAAGAAGTTTTGGCTAAGATTCCTAGCTTTAGAGCATAATCTTGGAATATTGGAGCTTGCACTTGCTGTCTTTCTTCTATAGCCTGATGGAGGCATCAGAGGTGTCAGAGACTGTGTGAGAAAACTCCTGTGTTGCACGAACTCTTTTACCCACTGAGATTATAATCTCCCAGAAAAGAATGGTCGCTCAGTCATTCTTCCACATTCAGGCATATACCATGTCATCAGTAGTTTTAATAATACTGTAGATTATCTCCAGAGCAAGTTAGAACAGGTGTTTCTTATTACTTCCTTTGGATCTCTAAATGCAAATGTCCCAGTGAAATTTCTGGAACTTCCAGCTCATCAGGCATAGGCTAGCACTGATGTGAGTTCCTGTGTATAAAAGAGGTAGAGAAATGTGAAATGCATCAGTATCACTGACCCTTTCCATCATGCCAGTTTTCAGCGACCTGTGCAGTGAGTCCCCGGTCTCCTGCTAAGCCTTAGGGCACGAGGCAGGGAAAAAAGAGCAAGAGATGAAATAGGGGTCCAGCAGGGATAAAGGATGACCAGTGGTTTGTGGGGAACAAAAAGCCATGAGGCATCCAGAACTTGGTATTTATTCATTACATCTGAGTCAAGGACAGGGAGTGAAGGGCAGTGAGTGTTCTGGGAATAGCATGGGCAACTCCAGTGAGCTGGAAAGAAGAACAAAGCTTTCTTGCAAGGATAAGGATGAGATGAGGAAGGGATAGTGAGAACCTGTAGTTTCCCCAGGTGTCTTAGCATCTTCAGCAGGTCTTTTCTTACTCTATGAGTGCTGCAGCCGTCATTATCCCTAGGGCTTTTAGGTATGACCAGAAAAGAATAGGAAGCTTCCAAGCTCCAGCCTGGCTCGAAGACCAGGACAAGGACAGGCTTGAACATCTGCTAGACTCAACTTATAATTTGTGGGCCCCAGCATATCAGGATGAAGTTCTTTGGAAAGAAGCAAAGGGATACAAATCTTATTTTCTATCTTGTGAGGTATTACTTACTAAAAGGTGAATTATTATTTCACATTTAGAATTTAGAAAGATAAAATGCCCATTTAACTATGTATTTGCTATCAACTTCAAGATGCTTCTTTATTTTATTGATAGTATAATCATTTGTTGGTACTTGACTGCTTTGAAAATGGCTATATTTGGTACTTAATGGCCATATTTTGGTAACTTGAAAATTTTGCCCTGATACTCATCCTTTGGTACTTACCATATAAACTTGAGTTTGTTGGTGTTTATTCCCTTGTGGTTCGCTAATCTTTCAGGCCAAAACAGTTTATTTGGTATTCATCATTTTTGGTACTCCTTGCTCTTACCTGAACCAATATGTAACAAGTACCCATGTACAATTTTAATCTGCTTAATATAACACGCCTCTCAGCTATATGAATCCACTCTGTAGCACTGGTTAAAATGAGTAATACAGGTCATAACTGCTTCTTGCTTCCAGATTTTAAATAAATGTTGCTTAAATTTGTGAGAAAATGTAAGAAAGGATTTTTTTCTTCTTCAGTTTATGAACTATTTTTCCCCAGCCTGAAAGATAAAAGCAAGTTATGTATCTATCAGGCCAAAGTACAGGATGATTTAAGGAAAGAATTATGAAATTACTGATATAACTAAACCATATAGTTCACTTAGGGGATAATGCCTTATAAAGATAATAAGGACCAGAAATGTTGTGGCCTACTGAAATGGTAGGTAGAACACATAATGAAAGTACATTTCACAAATGATGTGTCTGAGGTTTTTATCTCTGGTGCCTGGGCCCATGTTTTCAATCCTGCAAAGCTTTTCAGCACAGGCCTGATATTTGCTCATATATGTAGCAGCAAGTAATTGCTGTCAAATACATATAGCAGTTATAAGATAAAAAGTATGAAACATTTATGAAGTTTCTAGGGTTAGATTGAGCAATGATTTTTGTTATTATGTTGTTTTTGCTTTGAGGTATGATCTCTATATGTAGTTCAGGCTGGCCTTGAACTTATACCGTAACCCAGGATGGCTTTGAGCTAGCAGTGATCCCCTTGCCTCAGCCTCCTAAGAGCTGAAACATGATTCTTAAGCTTTGGAAAAATGAATAAAAAATAAAGACCTTGATATAATAAACTTAGGCACCAAAGACAGAACAGTGAATCCAATTTAGATGAGATAATGTCTAATTTCCAGTAAAGCATACTTTCAGTTAGACATTAATGTTCTATGGTGATATTACAGAACAAATTAAGGCATTCCTTATAGGACCATTTCTTTTAATATGAGAAAATTGATACAGTTATAATCTTGATGTTGATTTTTATGCATCTTTTTTGTTTTAAAAAGAAACAATTTCAAAACAAGATAGCAGAGTAACAGTAATATATTGCATATTGTTATCCTCTAAGTAGTTACTCAGAGTATAAGAAATAGGTATGAGATACTGTACAAACAATAATAGCAAAAACTTTTCAATGAACTAAAAGAAACCAGCTGTACAACTATCTTAATTATCCTGTGTGTATATATATATATATTTTTTTTTTCCTTTTTCTGTGTTCCTTTCCTCTTTCCCCCAGAACAGTTTTTCTTTTCTTTTAAGCAGTCTCTTCCCAATTCACAATATCTTTTGTATATCTTGGTCCTATTATTTGTTCAGCATCTCACACTAGTGACACTATATGATGTTCACACATGGGTCTGATTTCCTTCACTTACGAGTATAGTCTTGAGTTGCATTCATTTACCTAATAACATATCAAGGTTGTCATTTATGGCTGAGTAGTACTCCATTATAGATTTTAAAACTATACATCTTTTTTTTATCCATTTCTCAGTTTATGGACATTTGGATAGTTTCCAAGATTTAGCTATTGCAAATTGTGCTGCTATAAACATGGGTGCACATATATCACTACAGTATGATGTTTTAATTCTTCTGGGAACATACCTAGAAGAGGAATAGCTGGGTCAAATAGGAATTCAATTCTAGTTTATTAAGGAGTCTCCACAATGTTTTTCCACAATGGTTTCACCAGTCTCACATCCCACCAACAGTGGAAAAGGATTCCCTTTTCCTCATAGCCCCTCCAGCATTTGTTATTGGTTGATTTTTTTTTTGTGATAGCCAGTTTTTCTGGGGTGAAATGGAATCTCAATGTTCTTTTAATTTGCATCTCTTGACCAATGATGTTGAACATTTTTTCATATACTTATTTGCTATTTGTTCTTCATCTGAGAAGTGTGTATTCATCTGAGATGCCCAGTTTGGGATTGGGTTTTTGAATTTAGGGGTGTGTTTTTTTAATTGTTTATATGTTCTAGATACAGATCTTTTGTCTGAGGGACAACTGACTATAAATTTTCCTACTCCGTATGTTGTTTTTTCACCATGTCAATGATTGCTTTTACTTTGCAAAACCTTTTTAATAATATGAGATCCCAGACTGAGGATATTGCTCAGCAGCATAAATGCTTACCTGGAAAGCACAAGGTCCTGAGTTTGATCCCTGGTACTGCAAAAATAAATAAATAAATAAATAAATAAATAAATAAAACTATGAGATCCAATTTGCTGATTCTTTATGTTATTTTCTGTGTGTTCTGAGTTTTATTCATTAATTCTTTGCCTACACCTATATCTTTAAGATTTTTTTCCTAAATTCTCTTCCAGTAGATTTAGTGTTTCTATTTTAATATTTAGATCTTTGTGTCCTGTTACAATTCTGTATATGGTTGGATTTCTAAATTTCTTCGTAAAAATACGTTAATGCTTATTTCTACTTTTATAAAATTATTTTTCCTTCATATTCTTTAAGGACTTAAAGTTCACCATAATCAAGATGGAAAATGCCTGTTCCATGATATGCCAAAGCTGTTTGACATCTAGACACATAGGGTAAACCGAACTGCATATATTGCAGGTTAATAATAAGTTTCTCTTCTGGAGGGTTAACAACCTAAGTTAGCAGATCAAAATTGGAGAAAAGGAAGGACTGCTAGGTCAGCCAACATTATGGCCCTAGCCTTTCAAGGTCAGTGAAGACTCAGGACATAGGAGAACCTGTACTGTAACATCATGTAACTCAGTTGTGCTCCAAATTTTATGATCAAGATGATTATGGAACCACAGAGGAATGTGATCGATGATGTATAGTGTGCCTGGGGAGAGTCACATGGAGAGAAAAAACATTTTCTCAGGCTTTCACAGAGAGCAAATTGGTCAAGCAATGGCCATGACTCATCTTCACTGACACTGACAAAGGATCTAAGCAGAGTTACAGGATAAATCCTGAGGGTACTTGACTGACCTTATCAGACATAAAAGTTACATTTCTTGCTATATAAGTCTTGCTTTATCTTGGTCTTAACCATCCAGCAGAAAAGTATAAAAACAAGGTATATAAAGTAAAGCCATATTAATATTATTAGTTGTGAAAGGCTCAAGTCAATAACTTCTGAGGATAACCCACTAATATTATAGACTACTAGACAGTGTTAGATTATTTAGCTGAATTCAAACACCTATAGTATTTATATGCCAATAGAATATCCACCTCTGACAGGACAAAAAAAAAGAGAGAAAAGGGATACAAAGGAAAGATAACTTTGTGTTTATATATACAAAATAGTTAGGATAAATATACAGCTACTTTTGCTTAATTCAATGAGAAGAAAGAGGTGTACTAATAGTGTTTGGACAGGAAATTTTGTCTGCTTCTTGTACTATGGATAACCACTAAGAAGATAACAATGTACAATGTATTAATTATTGAAACTGTCCTATTAATCAGCTTTGAAACTGTCTCATTCATATTTATTTCTCAATTAAAAAGAATTAAAAAACTAAACAAAAAATGGGGATACAAATGAATGACCATTTTTGTATCTGTATATTCAAAGTAGTTAGGATAGATATACAGCTACATTCTTTTAATTCAGTGAATAGAAAGATTTGTTCTAAAAGTGTGTGTAAACAGGATATCATGTCTGTATCTTGTACAATTAATAACTACTAAGAAAACAATATGCAATGTATTAAACTGTCCTACTAATTTGATTTGAAACTGTCTCATTGCTGTTTCTCAATAAAATTATGGGAAAAAATGTAGATCTTTGATCCATCTTGACTTTAGTTTCATGCATGGTGATAGACTGGGTCTATATGACATGTGGAAAGTCAGTTTTTCCAGAACCATTTATTAAAGAGGCTATCCTTCCAGGGAACATGTTTGGACCCTTTATCAAAGACAAAGTAGATGAGTGTGTTTGGAGTTGCATCTTCATCTTCTTTTCCACTAATCCTCAGATCATTTTTCTTTTTGCCAATACTATGCTGATTTGAGTATAATTTGTAGTATAATTTTAAGTCAGGGATTTTTTTTTTCATGTATTTTAGGAAAGGGTCTATAGGGTGTTCCGGGTCTCACTACTAGATCAGACTTTATTCTCCTGTTCACAGCCTCCCAAATGCTGGGATTACAGGCGCGCACCATCACACCCAGTCTCAATTGCCCTCTCGGCGCGTGCTGGAGGTGGGGCTGGCACAGCAGGCCTAGGAATCAAACCCCCAGCCTGTGTGCCTGCTTGTAGGTGCTTTAATCTGCTGAGCTATTTGGCCAGCCCAAAGTCAAGGATTGTGATGTCCCTTGCCTTGCCTTTGTTGTCATGATTGCTTTTGGTATTCTAGGTCTCTTTTAGTTCCAAATGAATTTGAAGAATTTTTCTGAAGTTCTGTGAGGTATGCTAATGGTATTTTGATTGGAATTGTATTAAATCTGTAGAACAGTTTGGGATTATGGCCATTTTCACTGTGTTGTTTTTTCCTGTCCACAAGCAAGGAACATCTTTCCATTTAAATTTAGGAAGATGGATAAATAGAATAGAAAATTATTCCTCTAACCAGCATCATATAAATTAATATTTACCCAACTATTGTAGTATTTAACAAAGAATTTGGATTCTAGTATAGCATTCTGGTATATGCCTGTAATGACAGCACTCTGTGAACCTGAGACAGCAGAATCACAAATTTTAGCCTTGTCTGGAAGTTTATTGACTTAGTCAGGCACTGCTAAATAAAAGGCTTGGGATAAGTAGATCAGAATGAAGGCCCTTGTTACAATAACTAGTAGAACAACAGAAAAATAAAAATGAAAGGGAATTTGTAGTGCCAACCATATTCAGGTAAATCCACTGCAATCTGGTATCTTTTGATTTTATTATCATGTACTTAGTGTGGATAACCTATGTTGAATTTATGACATTTTCTGAGTCATTGGTTCTAGGATCTCCAGTTTTATAAATAAATTCCATTTTCTTCTTTCCTTTATATCTTTTCTTCTCTATTTTAAAAGTTATATATATTTTATGTATTTGGTATTGGGTCTCACAACATAGCTCAAACTCATAGTGATACTTCTGTTTTTAGCCTCCCCGGCACTGGGATTACAGGTGTGTGCCACCACATCTGGTCTTGGTGACTGTTCACCATGCCCAGGGCTGGGCTGGCGAAGCATGTGGTGCTGGGATTGAACCACAGTCAGTGCTTGCCTAAGCAGGCATTTAGGCCACTGGGCTATCTCACTGGCCCTTAAAATTATATTTTAAGATGCCAAATATGTTAATTTTTACTATCTACTATAAGTTTTTTAAACCAAAAATAGAGTACAGTTATTGAGTTGTTCTTCCTTCTTTGTAAGCAGTTATGTACTATTGTGACTCCCTTGATGTTCTACATTAGTTCAAAGTCTTTACTTTTCATTATTATTTTTAATTTGGGGAGGAACCAAAAGTTGCATGTTGCCAGATAAGTTAAATAAAAACATATTGTAGGACTGAGGAGATAGCTCAGTAGAATAAGCGCCTGGCAAGTTCAGCATCCTGAGTTCAATCCCCAGTACCGCAGGAAAAAGAAAACATATTGTAATATTTTTAGCAGCTTAATTTTCTCTTGGATGACATTTGGCAGCAGCATTCATTGTATTATTATAGTGCACCTTATAGAGGCATTCATGAAAGAGGATGTCCAGAACTGCTTAGATGATGGGATGTCCAGAACTGCAAGAATGATGGGATAAAAGTTCAATGAAAGGGGGAGTAATTTGAGGGTAATAAATGTTAATGGTTCTTTTATGGCATTAATATTTAAAATTTTAATATTGTATGTTTCAGTCACATTTGATAAGCCTCATTAATAAGAGCTGTGTAAAGTATCATATCTTTATTTTTCTCATTTCTAGAAGACTGCCAACCAGATAAGAGTCCAGAACACCAGGACAAGCATTGGTGGCAAGTTTCACTCACCAGAAAATCATTGACTACAGACAAAGAAACTCGCAGTAAACCACATTATTCAGACATAGATATTTTCCCTGCAAGACTGATATTTTGGCATTGTGACTCTGCCAGGCTGAAAAGCCAGGGTATTAACTCACTGGACTCACACTTTCAGTATTCAAGAGAAAAGTCTGGTGGTTTTAACTGCAATGAGAACTGGCTATTCCACATTAAGGACTGCAGCGAGAATACTAGAGAGAAAGACCTCAGTCATAAAATAGAGCCTATTTACCATCAGACAGTTTGGTATTTGAGACAACCTTTTAAATATAATGAAAGAAGCCACCTACCTGTGCCGTGTGGATAGGGCAAAGGAAGCTAGGTCAATAGAAAATTAAACTTTGTTAGGCACTGATGAAGTCCCTGATGTTTTAAGGAATACTTTTTTTTAGCTGTCCACTGGCCTATGTCTGGCACCTTGATACTTTTTGATCCATTCTGGGTTTTTTTAAAAAACAAAAATGAAAAGCACCTCAAAAAAAATAAATAAAAATAAATAAATATAATGGAAATAGAAAATCTTTCCTTGAAAAAGCTACTCTTATTCCATCTCAGAATACCTACCAAAAAGAGAAATCTTGCACATGTGATATCTTTGGGGAAAATTTACATGACAAGTTCACTGTTGTCTCTCAGAGTACTCATCCAGATAAGAGTCGCTGTGAGTTTAATGGAAATGGTTTCAGTAGGACTGCTCAAAAAACTGACCCAGCAGGAAAATCTTTCACACAGAAGTCACACATAAGAGAACAGCAGAAAATTTGTATTGAGGTAAAGAGCTCTGAACATGGAAACATCTTCAGCCAAAATCCATCCCTCCTAATGCATCATAGAACTCACCCAACAGGTAACACAGATACAGAGACTTATAGCTGCCCATTGACTTTTAATGTACATCGCAGAAGTCGTATACAGATGAAACCCTCTGAGTGTAGTAATTGTGGGAAATCCTGTTTTATGAATTCACATCTGAGTCAACCTCAAACAAACCTCACCCCAGAGAAACCTTATACATGTAATGAATGTGGGAAAGCTTTCAATGAGAAGTCACATCTAAAAAAAATCACAGGACTCATACTGGAAAGAAACCATATAAATGTGATGGATGTGAGAAAGCTTTCAGTGCTAAATCAGGCCTAAGGATACATCAGAGAACTCAAACTGGGGAGAAACCCTTTGAGTGTAGTGAATGTGGGAAATCTTTCAATTGTAAGTCAATCCTCAAAAAGTACATCAGAGAATGCACACAGGAGAGAAACCTTTTGAATGTAGTGACTGTGGGAAATCTTTTAGCCATATGTCAGGCCTAAGAAATCATCAGAGAACTCACAGAGGAAAGGCCATGTAAGTGTGATGATTGTGGAAAAACTTTCAAACAGAAATCAGGCCTAAGAAAACACCATCGAACACATACAGGGGAGAAACCATACAGATGTAATCAGTGTGGAAAAGCTTTTGGTCAGAAATCACAACTTAGAGGACACTACAGGATTCATACTGGGGAGAAAACATAAATTTAGTCACTGTGAAGAATCTTTTAGTGAGAAACCTCAGAGTACATCACAGAACTCATACTGGTGAGAAACCTTATAAATGTGATGTATGTGGCAAAAGTTTCAGGGAGAAATCAAACCTCAGAGTACATCAGAGAAATCACACCGGAAAAACCTTATAAGTATGATAAATGTGAAAACACATTCAGCCAGAAGTCAAACCTAACAGAACATCAGAAGGCTGTACATGAGACTAAATACACAAATGTAGAGTGTGGGAAATATAGGCAGTCTTTCAGTCAGTACTGATTTTGTTGGCTATCAAAATATTTACTCAGTAAAGAAATACTTTAAAGATTATTTATTTATTAATGTATTTAGTACAGAGGCTTGCTATGCAGCTCAGACTCGTAGTGATCCTCCTAGTTTTAGCCTACCCAGCACTGGGATTACAGGTGTGTGCCACTACACCTGAACTTGGTTACCAGCTCAGCATTCTTAGGGGCCGGGCTGGCATGGCATGCAGTACTGGCAATCAAACCCCTGTCCCTGTGCTTGCCAAAGTAGATACTTAGTCTGCTGAACTATCTCACTGATCCTTAAAAGATGGTTTAAACAGAATATAGTCTATGAGGGCTGGTGAGATGGCTCAGTGGTCTAAAGCACCTACTTAAAACAAGCTTAGCAAAGCGCAGGGACCACGGTTCAATCCCCCAGCACCACATGCCAGCCAGCCCCGCCCCCTGGTGGGCTGAGCTGGCCACACACACACACACACACACACACAAATAAAATTAAAAAAAAAGAAAAATTCTCTCATCAAGATATCTCATTACATAGCTTATAATTGAGTTTGGAATGTATAAAAGCCTCAACAAATCATCATACTTATTGCATAAAAGGGAAAAATTACAATTTGAGGAAGGTAAGTAATAACCTTTATCTAGAAATTTTAAGAACTATTTCATATGTAATATGAAAACTATATAATATGTTAATGATGTATAAACAATCACTAGAATAAAAGCTTTAAAAGCACAATGTGAATGACAGCATTAAACATATGTGAATATTTGTTGTTGTGTGTTGTTTATGTCTTGACATGTTCATTCCATTTACCAGGTATTTAATTTGTTTTAGAAGTCAGCATTGTGTCACCTTAACTATTATCACCTGAGCTACAACTTGCCCCATGTATATTAGTATACCTTTCGTGGGTAATATCTGAACAGTCTACCACACCACAGTCCCTATGTTCTGTTGCCTGTGATACAGACATACAGAGCGAGCCATTGTTTTCCAAGTGCCTCTTTATGCAAAGCAATGTTTTCTATGTATTTGGCTGTTATCATAGGATCACTAATACATGGAACACATACGCTGGTCTTCAGCATCAGATTCTTGACTATTGTTTAGTATATTAATGGGCCTTTGGAGGATATTCTTAATTTATGTTACTGTAAGTTTTATGTCTGACATTTTATCAGTTTCTTTTTCTGGTAAAATTGCCATCTGATCGTACATGTTGTCTGCTTTCCACTAAAACAGTTTTATGTGGTGTTTAGCATTCTTGGTCTTATTTAGGCAATTGATTAGATCCTTGTTTCTCTGTAGCTAAGCTTGCTCTAGAGATTTTGGATTTGTTTTTCTTGCCTTGTGACCTTACATTTTATGCATTTAAGAAAAATAGTAGGCTGCCCAGCCACTACTTTGATTTCTGAGTAGGAACAATACCTTTTTTTGCTACTTTTTAGGCAATAGTTAAAAAAAATTTTGACTTTCCATAAATGTTTCAGAATAGTTAGATGGGAAAAGAACGATTTTTAATAATGTTGCTGAAAGGGCCATACATTGATGTATTTTAATTTCAATATGTATTCAAAATTATGTAAACAAAATGTGCAAAATTTCAATTAAAATATTGAAGAAACTATAGGTGTAGGTACTCAGAAATTTTTAAGATAAAGCACAGAAAAGCATGAAATGTAAAATGGAAGGTAACTTGGAATTTATTTTTTATGGAAATGAATGAGAAAGCTACAGACTGGAAGATGGTATCTTTAGTAATACCTGACAAAGGACTTTCATCTATATTATATAATGAGCGTTTGTAATAATAAAAGCTAGTTAAAATAAGCAAAAAAATATTGAAACAAGTATTTCACTAAAGAAATTGCAAGGGTTCAATCCCTGGTGTGCCATGCTGGCCCCACCCCTGGGGCACACTGAGCCAGCAATTGAGATTGGTTGTGGTGGTGCGCACCCGTAATCCCAACTCTTGGGAGGCTGGACACAGGCAAATCACTAGGAGTCCTATCTATATAGTGACCCTGTAGACCCTGTAGATCGTGTTCTAAAATACAAAAAGGAACTACATAGGTACCCCCATTAGCACTAGAAAATATGTATGAAATGTCAGTAAACAAAGAAGTGCAAGTTAAATTGTAATATGATAGCATCATTGATATTGGTAATATTTTACCAGTTTTTATTCTGGTTGTCTGTAGAAACAAAATGGTACAAAAATCTTCCTATTGCTTGGGGGGGAAAATGTCTTTCAAGAGAAAACTATATAACATTACGAGTACTGCCATACGATGGCACAGCACCCAAAAACAAAAGGAAGGAACTGCTAAGTCACGTGACTGATGGATCTCAACAAGATCATTCTGAAGCAGAACAAAAGACTAGAACTATGTTCTACTTACATGAAATTCTAAGCAAGACATACCTAATATAGATCGATAGTAAGCAGAACATTGGTTGCTTGTGGGGAGGAGTTGGTGAGGAGTCACTGAGTCAGTTGTCAAGTAGTTTTGTGTGGTGAAATTTTGCACATCTAGATGGTGGTAGTGTTTACAAAGCTATATGATGCTTCAGAATTCAAAATACACTCAGTGCGTTTTATGGAAGTTATGCCTTAGTAAATTGATTTTAAAAATCATAAGTGAATTTTGAATCCTCATATGATCCATTAGATTCTGGATTTGCCTTCTGGTATATTGCCTTTGCCACTTGGCTATTTATTCTCTTTCCCCCAAAAAGCATGGGGCAGCTGTCTCATGGGGCAGCTTCAGTTCTCTTTCATGTGCCACAGCTTCTTCATCTGTGAAAGGTGTGAAGATGGCAATAACGTGCAGTCCTTGCTTTGGAGGCATTTTCTGATTCACTTTTCTGTTTTCTCTGTTTTGGGCATTTTCTGTTATCGTTCATTTGAAACAGTGCCTGACATAGTAAATATTTTTCTATCACCATTATCTATTTTACTAGAATTATCAAAACTCAAAGGTCTGTGTCCCTTAAGAGAACCTAAGAGAGAGGTTCCATAATAAAATGAAAAGATGAATTAGTCCTAAAGGACATTCAGCCTTGATGTAAAAGATGTGTGAAGGTTCTTTGTACCATGGTGGCATCATGGTCCACAGGCCAAGCATCGGTCTGTGGAAGCACCGAATCAGCTCAGGGCGCAGGCTAATGGCTTCTCCCAGACAGCACAGGTTGCAAGTTTGAGCAAATTTCTGGGCCAGTGTATGAAAAGGGCTCTTAGGATCTGAATCTCCAAGGATCTCTAGGAAGGCCTGATTATACTGGGCAAGACAGTCCCCAGAGGGATCCACCACGACATGGGACTTGACCTGTAGAAGGAGGAGTGGTACTGGGTCTGGGTCAGGGCCTTTCCAGGCCTAGGGTCTAAGCAGTGTTTTTGGTTTGGTTTAATTTGGTTCTTTTGCTGGTGGATTTGTTCACAGCAGAGGCCACTTCATTGGTGCTTCGTGCACCTGTCTTCTCACCTGTGTGTCTCCCAGACTGGGGCCATCTTGGAGCCCAAGAAGGGCACAGTGACTGCCATTGCACCAGAAAGGTAACTTTGGCTCATGCAACAGATGGCAGGGCAGCTTCCACATGCTCAGGAGTGGCACACAGTGCTCAGAGCAAATTTATTAAAGGAGTACTTCTGACAGACACTGGGAAATTGTTTCCACAACCTTATTTTCTTGGGGAAAATATGAATACAAATTATAAGTGAATTTTTCTTACTCTGGCTTCTTGGAATATTTTTCTTTTAGCTATACATATACTTTTTGCCCTGTCCCATGAGTTTTGTTCTGTTTTTTTTTTTTTGTTGTTGTTGTTGGGTTTTTTTGTCTCTGAGTATTGATTTCACCATTTACCTATTGATTGTGTTAATTTCCAAAAATGTATGGATTTTCCAGTTTGCCTACTACGGTGGACTTCAACTTCTCCTTGGGTTGTGAGTGAAATTATCTACATCATCCCAAAGAAATCACATCAGAAGTCATGATAACTTCCTTAATATTTTTAATATCTAATCCATATACAATTTCCCCAGTTCTTAAATGTAGTCTGCAGCTTGTTTTCTGCAACCAGAATCCAGTCAAGGATTACACACTCCATGTTTATGTTAGGTTAAAAAAATCTGATACATAACCTCAGAGATTCTAGCAGAACCAGACTTTAAGGTGATAGCACAGGCTGTTAATAGTTTCTGCCAACAAAGATCAAAATGAAATTATGGAAGATAAAAATGAAAATGAGAAAGTAATAAATAAGCACAAAGCATTGTGGGAAATGTCCTAGTGGTGGGCTGCCATACAGCATGGTGGGAGTGGGTGTCCTCATTGCTTCATGCTAGCATACTCAGCCCCACCCCACTCCCCATCTCCACCTGCAGTCTTCTGGGTCCCCAGGACCCCATGTTCCAAGCTGCGGTAAGTGAGAGTGAGGGAACCCTGCCTTTGCTAGGAATGTACCTGTGTTCAGGGCTTAAGAATTAGTTGGGGTGCTCTGGTACGGGGGATGGGGTGCCGAGTCCCAGTCTGGTGCAAGAGCAGACTGTAGCTGAACCTGAGACTTTGGATGTCCCAAGTAGGTCCTCAGGAGATGTGTTTATAATTTACTGACCAGGAACTGCCAGCAGGTCCCAGGAGGCCTGAGCTAGGAGCCCTGTCACTTGGACATGACTCCAGTTTCTCATCTGAAAATGAGGTTATGCATCAAGGCATGGTTTGCAGAGGTGCACATCCACTGGACAGCACTGAGCTGAATGCTGTTTAGAAGGTTGTAGACGCTGACTCCTCTCATATTAGCAAGACTTTTCCTTTCACTGGGTATTTCACTTAATTCTCACAACCACCTTATTAATAGTTTAAAGCCATGTGGTTACAGCAAGAATGAGGGTTAAAATGGTAGACTCGGTTACAAAGGGACCCACGATGCAGGTACAGATATACTTCACTGCCCAAGCCAGGCAGTTTGTACAATCCTGCCCACCTAAACCGTTCTCAGCCTTCATAACCCTAGGTGAGGAACTCATGCCCACCTCCCCAGGAGGAAGTTTGTGAAGTCCCAGCTCACAGAATCTCATGTAGTAGTGGGTCTGATGTTGACTCCAGAGCCCTGGGGTCAGTGAGGCTCCTGGCACATCTGCACCATCCAGGCTTTGTCTTGGGAAGACACCACCTGATACTCTGGGTGTAACTTAGGTTTCTCATCTGAAAATGGGGTTATTAGATAAAACTGCATCGTGGAATGGTTCTGAGTGGTGCCACATTACCAGGACGTATTTAGCCAGTGGAGCTAATTTCATTTTTGGTTTTTTTTTTATTTTTTATTTTTTTTATTTTAGGACAGGGTCTACAGGGTCTCACTACGTAGATCAGACTCATAGTGATTCTCCTGTTTTCAGCCTCCCAAGCGCTGAGATTACAGGCGTGTGCCACCACATCCAGTCTGAATCACCTCAGTGCACCCCAGGGGTGGGGCCAGCACAGCACACTATATGGAGCTAATGTTTACAGGCTTCTAAATAGCATTCAGCTGGAGCACCGCTGTCCCATAGAAACAGAGAGTGACTCAAATGTAATGTTAAATGTTCTAGCAACTGCATGAAAACCTAAAAAGTTGCAGAACTAACTTAGAGAACATACTGTGTTTTCTCCAGTGATTCAGATGTTATTTCAAGTTGTGGCACCAGCCACATTTCCAGCTCGGTAGTAGACAGCAAAGTCTGGCAATGAGTTCTAACAAAATGAGGGTTCAGCCTGGTATCAGTAGTTCTCAATCAGGGTGATCAAGCTCCAAAAGAATTCTGACAATGTATGTGACCATTTGTCATCACTGGGAGGAGGGGGCAGCATCTATGGGTTGCTTACTAATGGTCCTACATATCCCACAGTGCACAGGAGACACCCCACAATGAACAGTTAATTAGCAACTCCAAGTATCATTGGAGCCAAAGTAGAGAACACTGCTTTTCAACATTTCAGCTAAAATGAATTTGTACCCCAGGTTTGAGTCCAGCTGATCTGGTGCAGAGAAGCTCTACTGTGGCTGAAAACAGCAGCTTAAGAGGGAAGACAAATCCCACCTGGAAGAAGAGGCCTGTGGGACAGGCCCAGCCCCAGAGTTCTGGAACAGATGCAGAAGAATCCAGAAAGGACTAGGGAACCAGATGGGATTAGATCTTGACTTTCCCCAAGAGAAGCAATTGGTAATTCCCTAGCCTAGACAGGGCCAGGCTTGATGGCTCCTGAACTGATCACAGGCTGTGTGACAACAGTGTAGCCCAGCCTGCAGGAGGAGATGTGAGCAGTGGTGGAGAAGAATGGGTGGCTGCCAGGCAGAAAGAACCACTTTCTTGGCAGGGTTTTCTCCATGGTCTCCAAGGCAGACATAACTATTAGAATGAAACACTTCCTCACCAGTCCTTGATGTAGCCCCTTTTTCTTCTTTCTTGCCTCACACTTTCCTGATCAATGTCTGTAACGTGTAGTCTTATTAGAGATGTGCTGGACTGTCCTCTATGCTGAGCTATAGTATAGAATCACATAATACTAATACAAGAAAGGAAGGATTTTACTTATGACTCTTTGGAAACCTTAAAAAAAAATGGGCAGCATGGGGCCACGGAGATAGCTCAGCGGCCTAAGCACCTTCACTAGGCAAGCACAAGGACCCGGGTTTGATCCCCAGTACATGATCTGCCGACACCCCCCCCCTCGACAGGCACAGCCGGCCACCAAGACTGGGTGTAGTGGTGCATGTCTGTAATCCCAGCACTGGGGTGACTGAAAAAGGAGAATCACTGTGAGTCCAAGCTGTACAGAGATACCCTGTAACATTAAAGGAGCTGGGGATTTGGCTTAGTGGTAGAATGCTTGCTTAGCAAGCTGGAAGCCCTGAGTTCAGTCCTCAATATCAAAAACAAAACCTCCCCTAAAAAACAATTCAATCAAAAAAATACAGTAAAATAAAAAAAGACCAAAATCAAACAAATTAACTCCAAATACATTTTTTAAAAAATGTGTAGCATTATGAATGATTTGACCAAGGTCTCTTAAAACAGACCTACCAGGAGAACAGTCTTGTTTACATGTGAGTCCCATAACTGCCCCAAGATATTAAAAACGTAGATTTTGTATTGATTTTTTCCATGTGTGTGAGCAATGGGGGACTCATACGAAT
>NW_004524760.1:4628531-4630809 GCF_000260255.1 Octodon degus | reverse complement strand
GTTTTGAATCTTGTTTGATCAATAGCCCCATGAGTTAGAAGTCATCAGCTCAGTGCACGATGACACTGGGAATGTGTAGTTTGGACAGTGTTCCCAGGGTCTCCAGACAGTCTCATCTGAAGACTGTTGCCATCAGGACTGAAGAAGAGCTGAACATCAATCACTGAGCAATCTTATCTTCTGCTCTCCATACAGGTAACACTTCTTAGTAAAACAAACAAGAAAATGCTTTTCTTTGATATCTTTGTCCCAGCTCCAAAAGTATTTTCCTTATTCATCAAATAATCTACTTGCAAAGTGACAAGTTATCTTTATGTATATTTTGAACTTATTTGAAAAAAATCAGGTTTTTTTCATTATCACTTTAGAAAAAAATATTTTCTTTGAATTAACACACGTAACCTCACATCACAGGCAACATTAGCATCTTTCTAGGTATTTGCTACACGTGTATAAATATATAAATAAAAATATGAAGACTTCTACTTTGTGATTTGCTTTTTTACTAACACACACGATATGCATATATAATAAATATCTTGCATGAATATTTATGAAACTCAAATGTTCATCCCAAATCAGCTGTTTTTATAGTCAAAACACTTATCCTACCTCGTATAATAGTTCCATTCTTGAAATCTTATCTAAAAACACTTTCAGAAATACATATTAGTTGAATATACTACAAACTTGTCTTATAGAGAAAAGAACTAAAAGCTCAAAGAGATTTTGAAACTTGCCTCAAATCTTCATGAGAATTGGATCTGGACCTCAAAATGCACACTTTTCATGACAAATGTTTTTATTAATTTTAAGCGCACTTAGAGTACTATTTAAGACATTCACATCAGTATACTTTTCTGGTAAACTGACTAACTGTACTTACAGTTGAAGTCATGGATGAGTTTACCTGAAGCCTGGCACACCTCAAGTGGTGTGATTATAGGTCCTCTCTTATCTCTGTGGGGTCCAGTCTTGCAACAGAGTAGTGTATTAAATAGGTCTCACTATTCAAACATCACTGTGGATTTTAACCAGCTTCCTGTGACAATCTAGTAGAAGTAACTATGCCAGCTACCAGTGAATCAATAATATCATAAAAATTTAACAGACTCTTCTTATGCAACATGCCTGCAATTCAGAACAAGCACACAGGACACCAGACATGGGCAGGTATGGAATGAAGCACTGCCTCATTTAAAGAAGTCAAATCCGCTCTGCGGGTGTCTCCTCCCCTGGCACACAGGCAGCTGCTGCGCAGGCTATGTCCATCACTGTGGAGCTGGTAGGAGCATCAGTTGTGGAGGAAGACCGGACCGGCCTGCCTGGGACACAGCTGCCATCTCCTGGCCAGATTTCCTGTTGATCTGGGGACTTCCCTTTGGGGCCTCTAGCTTGCCCAGCCTACTATGCAAGCTGGTCCATCTCTTCATCTTGGGTGGCACTCGGATCTGCTACAGAACTCGGTTCAGAGATGTAGGGCGGGTGGAGACACCATCAATCTCAGCACTTGCGTTCTGGCTATCCAGATCCACATCAGGTTCTGGATCGGCCTGAATCTGCTGAACATCATGTGGAGACACTGACGACCTCCTGCGCTGGTGCTGGAAGAGGTGCTTCAAACCTTGGCCAATCACATTAATGTTCTCCAAAGCATTGTGGGTCATCTTAGATAACTTTTGTTCTGATTCTGTCTGCTTCCTGGCCTCTGCATCTTGGGATCTGCCTCCAGGATCAGGGTCCTCATATAACTGTTCACTGCCTGAAGTCTCCATCAGTAGATTTAATAGGCTTAATTGCAAACTCAAAAATTTTAAACACACCAAGACTGTCAAATTAGGTAGGTATTTGCTTCAACAGTGACTATGCATGCAGCGGTGAGACGGAGGCTTCATGCCTATCTTTGCTGCTGTTCCTCAAGCCTTCTAGGGTGCACAGGAATCCTTTTGGGAAAGCTCCGTAAAATCCCAGGATAGCCTTCCTTTCTTTGCATAGATGAAAACAAACAGTTGCAATCCAAAATGGTTCCCAAAAAGTTCTTTTTAAAAAAGACATAGAAATAGAGAAGATCATTATGAAAAAAGATCAAATCTGGGAGGGTGGATACTATGTCTTCCAAATCCTGTGACCAGCTGTTCACCAAGCATCAGCATCTGCAGAAAGGGCTGACCATGGGTACCTCTTCCTCAGTGGGTAACACCAGCGGCAGGCAACGGAGGGCAGCCGGTGTCCCGCAATGACGTCGCATGAGCTCTGGCCCGGCTCCTTCCCCGGCCGC
>NW_004524760.1:4614138-4627846 GCF_000260255.1 Octodon degus | reverse complement strand
ATCCTGAGATCCTGTACCTCAGATTGTAGAACCTTTGTCAGTGCAGCCATGTGGATGAGTCACGGCCATTGCTTGGCCAATGTGCTCTCTGTGAACGTGAGTTATTTCTTGACATGCTTTGGTTTCATGGGGTTTATAAGTGATGGATGAGAATCATCCAGGCATTTTCTCCTGATGGACCTTTGAATGGCTGGCCGTGGTGTATTATCCCTTTACTACTACTCTGGATTCAGTTGGTGGTGCTCCAACGAATACTTCCTGTCTGCATTCATGGGGAGATACTGCCCTGCCCTTTTTCTTCAGTGGAATGTCATGTACAGTTAAGACATCAACTTTATACTCTCATAAACTTAGGAAGTGGTTATTCATTTTTCTCATATTGAATATCTCATATTCGAAGATTACTGTTATTTCTTTGCATATTTGGAAAAATATACCTATAAAGCAATCTGGCTTTGGTTTATTATTGTGGCTGGTTTTTAATTAAGAATTAAATTCTTTAGTGGGATATAGGAAACCCAAATAATCCTATTTCTTTCAGTGTCCTTTTCCTTGTTTAAAAAGCAGTTTTTGTAGAGAAATTCATATAAGCATATAATTTATGTACTTGACATATACAAACAATAATTTTCAGTATATTCACAGAGGTATGTACTCATTTCCAATATAATTCTCATAGCTTCAGAAAGATACTCCGTATCTTTACCTATTCCTCCCTAATCCCAGCACTAAACTGTATTCTGTATTTATACATTTGCCTCTTCTGTGTTTTGTAACTGTTTCCTTCCCTACATATACAATTTTCAAGGTTCATTCATCTTGTAATATATAATGGGATATAGCTTCATTTTATTACAGAATAGTGTCCTATCATATGAGTGTACCACATTTTATTGATCTACCAGGTGGTGAAGATTAGGGTTTTACTTTTTGGATCTTATGAATAATGTTCCTGTTAACAAACATGCAAATTTTTATGTAGATGTGTTTTTTATCTCTGTTGGGAACAAATCTAGGATTTTGTCAGTGCTCTTTCCACAATAACTGCAATGATCATGTGGTTTATTTCCTTCATTGTATTAATGTGATATATTACATTGATTGATTGATCGATTTTCTTATGGTGAGCTACCTCACATTTGGTTAAGAAATTGTATTTGGTCACAGCATGTACATGACCCTATTTATGATGGAGTTATGTCCCAGTAAACCCATCGTAAATCACAACTTCCATAAGTCAAAATTACATTTAAAACACTAACATCAAAACTTAGCCTCACCTACCTTATACAGAACACTTACACTTTTGGGGGAAATCAATTAACACAAACTTTTATAACAAAGTACAGTTTCTACTAAATGTTTCATCTTTCCCATCCACTGTGAAGTCAAAAAATCCTAAGTTAAACCATCATAAGGAGGGGACTCCGTCATCTGTTTCAGTCAGATTTTTTTTTTAATTTTTTTTTTAACATTTATTTAGTGTGTGTTCGTGTGTGTGTGTGTGTGTGTGTGGCCGGCTCAGCCCACCAGGGGGCGCGGCCGGCCGGCATGTGGTGCTGGGGGATCGAACCGCAGTCCCTGATGTTTTGCCAGGCTTGTTCCAAGTAGGTGCTTTAGACCACTGAGCCATCTCTCCAGCCCCTTCAGTCAGATTTTTGTTGCTGGGATAAAATGCTTGACACACACACAGCTTAGGAGAGAATGGTCTGTTGTAGGCCCCAGTTTCAGGAATTTCTGTCCATGGTTTGCTGGTTCTGAGGCAGTGACATTACAGCAGATGGGCTGGGCAGAGCAAAGTTGCTCAACTCATATGTTGTAGTCAGAGTTTGCAAGAAAAGCAATACAGGACACATAATTTATAGGATCATTTTGTAATAGTTACTCAAGAAGTCAAGTGCTAGGGTGCAGGATATCTGTCCAAAGAATCCAGTTGAGGGCCTGGATCCCACAGCAATGTCGTGCATGAGTCCAGCGGAAGACCTAGTGCCCATAACAATGCCCCATGAGTCCAGTTCGAGGTCATGTGATCCCAGAGCAATGGCTTATGCAAGACTGTTTCAAGTATCTGTGCTAAGAAGGCTCTAAGGTCAGTGACAAAAGCTAGAAAGGCTGCGCCAGTGGAATGAAGGATCTGTGCCAGCAGGCTCAGGGATCGGCACTGAAGCCAGGAAGCCATGCTCAACGAAAGAATCAGATCTAGCTCAAAAAGTATCACAGCCGTCCTCAGCAGCAGCAAGAGCTCCCCCAGGAGAACCAACAGTCCTCTACAGCTCCACCTCTTCTCCAGTTCTGGTGCTTACACCTCCAGCAGAAACCTGCAGGTGGGCCTCCCACACCCAGCACTGTGTTGATTTAGTTGAGTTGGGGGTTACAAGTGTTAAAAGTTGTTACCAGTTGTCAGTCCCCCACATCATGGTTCCAGGAAGTGAAGAATAAAGGACCAGCACAGAAAGGAAGGGGCAGAGATGTAATGTAGTCCCCAGAGTTGTGTCCCTGTAACCCATGCAAATATAGCCATAAACTTTACTAATTTCCATGGAATCTCTTAAGCTAATCAAATTGACAAATAAGATTAGCCATCACAACATTCTTTTTATCGTGCCTTGGATATTTTGCTGATACTTCCTGAGGTCTTGTTTTTTGTTTTTGTTTTTGTTTTTCTTGGCGGAACCGGGGATTGAACTTAGACCCTTGCAGTTGCCAAGGAAAAAGCGCTTATTCTACTGAGCCATCTCCCTGGCCCCTCTTGAGGTCTTATACACTTATACTCTTGAGGAATATTGATGTTTAGTTTTCTTGTAATTTATCTAGTTTTAATTCAGAGTAACTCATGGATTGAATCAGGATTTGTTTCCATCTCTTGCATTATTAGAATAATCAGAGGATTGAATTTCCTTTTATTTTTTTACTTTTTTCTTACTTAATAATTATATTTGCGCTATTGTAAATAAAAGGTTGTGTCAAGCTTTTTGTCATCTTTTAAAATACATGTCATGCCTTAATTTCTCTATCAGATTGCTTTATTCTCTTCTAGACTTTTTATTTTTATCCCCTCCCCCCTTGGTACTGAGAATTAAACACAACCTTGCACTTATCTCCCTGGCGCTCTTCTAAACTTCTTAGAATAAGGCCTTTTCTTCTTTTGTTTTAATCTACTGATTCTTTGAACAGATTTATGCATCATTTATGCTTTGATAATCATTAATGTTATAATAAACAAGACAAAGACAGTGCTGGCCTCGTGGGAGGACAAAGCAAGAGAAAGCTGCCAGAACGTGCACTGTGTGCTCAGAGAAAAAGCAGAAGCAAGAAGGGAGGAGGGAAGGCTTGTGAGCAGTTTGGGGAGAACTGTGATTGAAAAGGTAGTTTCTGAGTGGTGGCCTGAAAGAATGCATGGGGAGTGCTGTGCAGATGTCTTGGACAGGAGCTGTACAGGCAGACCAGGTACGAGGCTGAGTCAGGAGTGTTCTTGGCAAGTGCTGGGGAATCAGGGAGACTGCAGGACACTGAAAAAGGCCCAGAGCACTGATCAAGGCAGACTGTAGCAGTGAGGTTTCAGGGGTCTTACCAGATACCCTGAGATCTATGGCTTACACTTTAAGAGTGAGGAGATCCACTCAATGTTATGTAGCTTACATGAGCAACTTTGAGACATTGTCTGATTTTATTATCAAAGAACTACTTGGACAGAAATGTGCATAAATGTTCACAGAAAGAGGAAGACAGGATTTTTGCAATAATCCTAACCAATTCACACTAAGACATTTTTTCTGTATGAGACTGAACTCAGGACCATCACACTGAGCTACATCATCAATGATCCCGCTTTCATAATTTTTAATTTTGATTTATCCACTTACTGAGTAGATAAATTGCCCAGGATGGACTAACATTTGATATCCTTCTGCCTCACTTACCCTGAGTGCTAGGATTATAGGTGTGTACCACCACACCTGGCAACCACCAGGATTTTTATTAGAATTAGCTAGATTAGATGATTCCCAACCTTATAGTGAAACAAAAGAATAGTCAAGAAAATCAGAAAGTAAAAAGGGTGGGGGAGTAGGAGAAATAAGTGAATTTTTTGCAGAAATTAATTTCTGTAATGAATTTCATCTTTTAAGTGTTTGATATATTCACTAGTGAAGTAGATTGGTCTTGTGTTCTTTTTTTTTTTTTTTTTTTAAACCGGGGATTGAACTCAGGCCCTTGCGCTTGCCAGGGAAGCCCTTATTCCACTGAGCCATCTCCCCGGCCCGGTCTTGTGTTCTTTTGTGAGAAAATTTTGATCTTTGAAGAGGCTGTTCAATTGAGTGCCTCTCCTCAACTAGATGTAGCCTTCATACTGAGCTACATACTCAGCCTTTTTCTTTTCAGTCTTGAGGTAGGATATGGGCAATTGCCAAGGCTGGTCTCACACAATCCTTCTGCCTCATCCTGTCAGAGTGATGAGACTCTAGGTGTGTACCACCATCCCCAGATAGATGTCTTTCTTTTTGAGTCCATTTTGTCTATGTGTTTCTAAGGAATATGTCTATTTCATGGAGGTTATCAATTTTTTGGTGTATAATTGCTTATGGAAGTCTTTGTTCTTTTTATTTCTGAAAGGCTAATAGTAATGATCCTATTTTATTTAGGCATCAAAGTACAAATTTTACCCTAAACATTGTAGCTGTGTGCCAGCTAAATTGGGAGAGGGGGGTCATTTCAGGTATTCTCAATGTATTCTCTAATTTCCTGTTTGATTTTTCCTTTAATAATGTAACCAGTTGGCCCCTGTGTATGGCCTCCACCAACCTCACACGGGTACACACTTGGCCTTTAGCACATTGCAAAATAATTCTGCTTTCATCTTTCTGTTGTCTTGTATGGAGTCTGGCCTCCACGAAGGTTCAAATAAAGATTAATGTCAATATTTATTCTTGCACTAAAAATGTTAATGTTGTTCTTTGCAGCTCTCCATATCTTCAAGATCAACATCCATCTCATATGATCGTAATTTTTTCTTATTTTGTTAAGAGATTTCTGCATTGTTTTGGGGTTCTTTTGGATGTAAAATTGTTTATTAAAATTATAGCTATAAACACAAAAATAGAAAAATGAGTGCACAACTTTATAAAATGAAGTAAAACAGAATGCTCACAATTTTTCACCTCAGTAGTTTTAGCTCCCAGTACCCAATAATTATTTCTTGTTCTTGAGTAAGTGTTAAAATTAGAAATGAATTCATCTATTTTCTACTTTGTTGTAATGATATGTAACTTCCATAGTGAAAAAAATGTAAGTAGTGTATTAAAAAAAAAGACTTGACTTGACAAACCAAAATCAATGACATGGGGAAGGGACTTTAATGTTGCCCATAGAGCGACATCAATAATAACTCATGGTTATAAACAGGAAAGCCATTTGAACTAATAGGTCTATGGTCATGCCACCCTGAATATACCTGATCTCATCTGAACTAATGGAATTTGAAGTTATTCCTAAAAATTGAATTATTTTTGGTGCAAATGATGAGGTTTGTCTATAACATTTCAGCGCTTCTGAGGACTCTGAAATTGTAAATGGCTCGGGCATTCACTGTTTCTTTCTTCCCCTTCCCCTTCTGAGTTTCATCCATAAGATCCTTGCGTGTTTGAATTTTTTGTGCAATAACAAATAATTTCTTCTCTTGTTCAACCCGCTGTGTTAGGCCGTTACACTGCTTTTGTCTTTCTTTGGCTATCCACTTGAGTCTGATGAGTAACTCCTTTCACTCTTTCCTTCAGCGAGGTCTCTATCTTGGGTCTGTTAAAGACTCTGTCAACTAGTTCTGAGGCTGTCTGCAGATGAGTGACAATATCAAACCACTCAACTTCTTTTTTGGTATCAAAAAAAGAACACGTTTATTTCGTTGCTTTCCCTGGAAAATCCAGCAGATGGAGCTCTGATTTTAGTCTTTTTAATTTTCTTAGCTTCTGCTAGGAAATCCCTCAAATATGTGCAGGCGGGACTTGGCCGAGTGCCTAAAGCAAACAAGCTACCTCACTCCTGAAATGAACATCCTGTCTGGTTAACATAGCTATCAGTTGCTAGGCAACCTAGTGTCATGCATCACTAACTTTACAAAAGTGTAAATAAAGGACTGTTTTGTAGTGAAAAAAAATATGTATACACAAGAGAGTAGGATAGATATACAGCTACTTTCTCTTCATTGAGAATATAAGTTTGTACTAATATTGTTTAGACAAGATATTGTCTGCATCTTGTCCTCTGGATAACTACTATGAAGATGACAATATGCAATGTATTAATTATTGTAGCCATCTGACTAACCTGTTTTCAAACAGTTTTTTTTTTTTTTTTTCTTTTTTTTCTTTTTTTTGAGGAACCGGGAATTGAACTCAGGCCCTTGCACTTCCCAGGGAAGCGCTTATTCTACTGAGCCATCTCCCCAGCCCCTTCAAACAGTTTAATTGCTGTTTTACCTTTTTTCTCATTAAAATGAATAAAAATAAATAAATAAATAAATTTTCTTAGCTTCTGCAACTCTTTTCACTTCTATATATTTGACAACCTGAGTTCTCATTAACTTTGACTGTTCTGGAATTACTTCTTCCTCATTGTCCTTAATAACATGAACTCCATCCTGGAGCTTCACGCGAGCCATTTTATAGTAGAATTCATCTGGACTTTTTTTAAGAGGCTTCTTTTGAAGGACTTTGAGGAACTCCTGTTTTTTGTGATAGTCACCTGCACAAAGTTTGTAATCTTTTTCTCCAACAGGCCCAGATGTTTTTGAAAGCCAGGCTGGCTTTGCTCTCAGTTTTCTCTCTGCCAGGGCTTAGCCGCCTTGCAAAAAGCCACCGCCATGTCTATCCGCTGAAGCTCAATGCAGCACGCTGGTTCCTCAGTACCTCGTTGTGGGTTCCTCAAAGCCTTGCTATTGATTGTTTTGGGGGTCTTTTAAATAAGAAAAATGCACTAGAAATTATATGATATAGAGATTATCGTGTGTATGTCAGCCAAGTTGTTTGTGTCATTTAAATATTCTGTATCAAACTTTTTTCTGTTACACAGTAAGCTTTGGGAGCTCTAAGGGTCCCTGCTCCAACTCCTAAACTCTGCAGTGCAGTACTATGGCAGCAGCCAAAGACAGTACAGCTACTTTCTCTTAATTTAATGAGAAGAAAGATTGGTACTGATAGTGTTTGGACAGGATATCATGTTTGCATCTTGTACTATGAATAACCACTACGAAGACAACAATGTGCAATGTATTAATTATTGAAACTGTCCTACTAATTGGTTTTGAAACTGTCTCATTGCTATTTGTTTCTCAATAAAATTAATTTTAAAAAACATGGTGTGTTGTAATAGATGTACTTAACACACTTGTGTGAAATAAAGGTTTTCTGAAATTTGATACCTACAATTTTTGTCACTTTCATATGGACCATTACTTTTCATTGTCATCATTATTGTTACCATTGTTGTCTCATAAGCCTTCAGCTAACACCTGGTTTAATAGGACATAAATGGTTGCATAACCATTAGGATAGTGATAAAGTACAAACAGGAAGTTATTGGGCAAGAAATACTGTGATTTTTGTAGCCATTGTGTTCTGTTTCTTAATGTGGTTTCTAAGTATTCACACAATACTGTTACACTGAGGCTGAGGATATAGCTTAGTATAGAACACTTGTCTAGCATGCATAAGGCCTAGGGATTGACTCTCCACCAAAAGTAAACAAGTGCTATTAATTTGTACGTGAAAGTCACATATATGAGTGTGTATGTGTTTGTGTGTGCAGGTATATATGGTTTTACACATAAATGGTTAAATATGTGACAAGTTATGTTTTGCAATATAAATTATCAAGGATGGGCATTTAAAATACATAAGGAATTTAGGCCTTTCTTGAATGTCATATTTAGAGTAAGATTTCCATGATACCAGTTTTAAAACTGTACTTCTTGTGTCACATTGAAATGAGGAATGGTATGGTTAGATTCACTTACTGTTCTGACAGAATAAATCAAAGACAACAAATAAAATGGAACTAAAAGGTCTGGTCCAATAGCTCAGAGGACTAAAGTGCCTGCTTAGGCAGAGTGCAGTGACCAGGGTTCAATCCCTGGCATGCCCTGCCAGCCCTGCCCCCGGGGCACACTGAGATGGTGAATGAGACTGGGCTTGGTGGCATGCACCTGTAATCCCAGATCTTGGGAGATTGAACACAGGAGGATCACTATGAGTCTAATCTGTATAGTGAGACCCTGTAGACCCTATACTAAATACATAAATAAATTAATTAATTAAAATGGAATTAAGATGTCACTTCAAGATTGAATTTTCTTTTCATCAATTTATATAGTACTTGTTTGTAGTGAGGCTGAGCCATTAACTTTGTATAAATCCAGGCATGGTGGCACACACCTATAATCCCAGCTGCTGGGGAGGGTGAAAATAGGAGGATTACTACGAGTCTGAACTGCATAGTGAGACCCTCTACCAAAAACAAAAATTAAACTTCATATAATGATATGGAAGTTTGTGCTGTTATACATTTGCTATTGAAGAGTTGATAGAAATAAAGCCTGTAAAACTGGAAAAATGCAGTTAATCAGTGCCTAGACTGGAATTTACTTTTTTTTTTTTTTTTCAGTACTGGGGAATTGAACTCAGGACCCTGCTCTTGCCAGGCAAGCACTTATTCTATTGAGCTATCTCCCCAGCCCCTGGAATTTACTTCTTAAACCAAATTTTTTTCTATATTGGGTCCAATTTTGTTAGTAATACTACCTTTCAATTTATCTTATTATTATAAAGTATGTAGTCTATGTTTTGTTTATCATATTCTCCACATCCCTGCTGCCTAAAATAAATTTTTATAAGAATCTATTTTCCATTTCCTTTTCTTTCCCATATCTACCCAATTAGGAAAATCATGTTTATTGCATGCTAAACAACATTCATTACCAGAATGCACAAATGTGCCATCATTAGCAGTTTATTCTTCCATGTACATTGTATTAGTGTTATTTTTAAGAGAAGAGTTAGATACATACATGCTTATACACATTTAAATTATTTGTTTTTCACAAATGAAAGAATAAAATGCAACATATAGTATATGTAACTCCTACCCATAAAAAGTATGCCATTCATAAGATGTTTTGTATTTTTCAGTTTTGGGAGACTACAATTACGATGACTTGCACAAGAAAAGGAAAGCCAAACATTTACAAGAAGTAATATCCATCAAGGATAAAGCATTAACTAGAGAGGAAGAGAACATTTTAGGAAAATCATTTAATTGGTACACTGCTTCAGTTTGTTCAATAAACATTTCTTACAAATGTGACTCCTGGAGAAGAAACTTTCCAAAACTTTCTGAATTTATTAATAATAATATGAACTATTCAAGAAAGAAAGCAGATAGTCATAACTTCTATGACAATTTGCCTTTTAACATTAAGTTTGATGGAACTCAACCTGAAAAGAACTTCAATAAATATAATAACATGAAAGCCCTGTGTTGTAAGAAAAATCTTCCTGAGCTTCAGAAGTTTCAAGTGTTAGAGCAAGAGTTCCATGGTAATGAAATTGGAAAAGCCTTCTGTGAAGAGGTTGACTGTATCACACATAAGAGTTTTCATACAGTTGAAAAATCTCACATAGATGTTAAATGTAAGAAAAACTATGATAAGACAGCTCTTTTTTTTTTTTTTACCAGAAAATAATCAACACGGAGAAAAAATGCCCTCATCCTCAACAATGTAGAAAAGCCTTCAAGAAGTCAGCTCTGGAGGGATATAATAAATTTAATGTGGCTGTGAAACAATGTGAATGTAGTGCATACAGAAATAATTTAAGCAGTCATATTTTAATCACTTTCAGAGAACTATGGAGGGAGGGACTTCATTGGTATGTATGACAGAACACCAACTAGGGATAAATGCTGTGAATTTCATGAAATCAAGAAAACCTATCAGACATCAAGCTAAAAAATATACCAGAGAATGTATTCTGTGATAAGACCTTATAAATGTGGGAAATCTGTCAGAAAGGACATCTTATTCAACATCAGAGAACTAACACAGGAGAGAAACCATTTCCATATATGACTGTGAAAAGACACTCTCAGAAGTGACATTTGATTACTTATCAAAGAATACACAGAGCAGAGAAACCATACAAATATAATGAACGTGGGAAAACATTTGTTCAGAAGACTACCCTTAAGGGACATCAGAGGATCGACACAGGAGAGAAACCCTTTAAATGAGGTGAGTGTGGGAAACTTTTGTCCAGATGTCAACTCTGAGAGATCATAGAATTCACACAGGAGAGAAATCTTTTCAATGCAGCGAATGTGGAAAAACATTTGACCAGAAGTCAAACCTCAGAATACATCAAAGAACTCACAGTGGTCAGAAAACATCACACAGTAGAGAAACCATTTAAATGTGATGAATGTGGGAAATTTGGGGGGAGGGAATGCAATCCTTAGTGATCACCAGAGAATGCTACAAAGGAAAAATCCTACCAGTGTTACCAGTGTTATAAATGTGGGAAAACTTTTGGCCAGAAATCAAACTTCAGAATGTATCAAAGAACTCATAGTGGTGAGAAATCTTGTGAGTGCAGTGAATATGGAAACTTACACCAGAGAATTCAGAGAGTGAGGAAGTCCTATTCATATAATTACTATGGGAAAAATACCACCACATTCAACTTTACAGTACATTCACAGGAAAAAGTAGTTAAGTAGACTCAGAGGGCTACCCTTACATTAAAACACCTGAGATATAACATGTGATATATTGTAGATAACTATTACAGATCATACAGTCTATTAATCTGACCTAAGTGAGGTTGTGTGTGCTTCTGGCATAGGAACACCTATGTTATATGTACCATCATGTCTGACAAACCACCAGCACCCTTTCAGAATAAAAATGAATATGCTTTCTAGGTCAACACTGAGTACTGTGCTTTAATGTGGCATAGTAAAAGATGAATCCAAGGTATCTGAGTAAATACATGGAGCAAAATCCTCTTTCACACCTTTTTCAGTTGAATTTTTATGGGGTGAAATTAAACCTTTGTTATGTTAAGCTCTTGCATGCTTCGACCTAGTTCAACCATTGCTCTGCTATGAAGATAGAGATCTCTGTATAAGCTAAGCCTAAGTCTGTTAGAGGGTACAACCTCAAGAGGTTACTCGGTCAAAGAGACCTTCAAAGATGATCAGAGAATTCATATGAAATATATAAAGTCACTCCTATCACACAACTTGACTCATCCAAATGCCCCAATAACAGGTTCTTTAAGCAGAAAAGTTTTCCTGTCAGAAGGGAGAGGAATCCATTAGCAATGACTTGAGTACTCTGGAGAGGAGAAGATCTCAAAGTTGCCCTTGTGGATAGGGGAACCTATATGGGGTTTTAGTAAGGGTCACAGTAGGAAAGGTAAATAGATGCAATGTTCTGGATAGAACCCTTTGGCCCAGGGCAATATACTGTGGTTCTTCCTGCATCTGAAAGTAGAATAAAAGTTAATATAGTATATACTTTATTTCTCATAAGTGATAGATGCAAATTTCCTGGTCAGGAAGAGTCACATGTTAAGGCACCTTTAGGGTCCCACCATCTTGGTGACTGTTTTGGGCTTTAGATTTTTGTGTTTGATAATTTTTTAAATTAGTGTATAATAGTAATATAGGATACTAAGGTTGAATCTCAATAAATTGGTACATATATTTAACATTATGGCTGTTGATTTTATTGATTGAAACTTCTGGCCAACAGAGGTAGTTCTTGGAGTGGGGAAGGAAGGTTTGTCTTAATGTCCTAAAAAGATTATGGGGTTCTCCCATTTAGTAAGAGTAGCTATTAGCTTACTCTTGGGTTCTTTTATTCACTGGAAACTTCTAGCCTGGAGAGAAGCCTCTGAACTAAAATTCTAGTTTCATCTTAGACTCATCTACTAATGAAATGAGAATGAGTCTCAACTTGTGACATGAAAAGGAATATCTCAACTGTATATGCAATCATAGCAGCTGTTTCTTAAAAGGGAAATTGGTCTCCCAATGAGTTGCCTGAATCTGTTTAACAGAGCCCTCACTTCTACTTGGACCAGGTTCACAACAATATAGCTAAGACTTGGAAGACTGCAAAGACGAGGAAACTGTTTCTATTTGAGCTTTTTGCTGTTCTGTAGACCCAGATATGAAACTGATCACTTCTCTCCACCAGCAGAGTATAAGGATGTCCTCAGCTTGACCAACACTCTATTTAATGGCTTCATTCTTACTGATTCCTGTGTTCCTGCTCTGGCCTAGCTGTATAACATTACAATTAGAAAACTAGAAAGACTAAAAGGTTTGGGTTTGGTACTGTGAGCTGTGAGGGAAAACAGGCGCTGCACATCCCATGTGGGTTACTCTACTAAGTGTCAATTGTAATAACTGTAATAAAGCTCTGATACAGCCAATACTTCATAGATTGTCATCATCACGCTGGTATGGCAACACATTCCCAATATCCCAGTAGACATAAAGGCTCTTGATAGGCAGTGTCCACAATGATGTCATTTGACATAAAGATCTACAGTATTTTCCTTCTGGATGAACAACCAGTGTTCCATGTACTTAAAAGTAACTCACCTCTTTCTCACTGATTTTTAAGTGTCTTCCTATATCACCACTTTTTTATTTTATTTTATTTTTTTGGTGGAACTGGGGATTGAACTCAGGCCCTTGCACTTGCCAGGCAAGTGCTTATTCTACTGAGCTATCTCCCCAGCCCTGTATCACCACTTTTAAAGATCTTGCATATGACAATTTTTCACCAATTCCCTATGTTCTGCTATTTTAGTATCACATCCTTCTTAAAGAGAGCTGGTACATACTTCATATGTAAGCCATAATACCAGTCTTTCTGATCTGATGTTGAATGTTTTACAAAAGGGTGGAATCAGATTTGGAAAATAATACCTCCCAGGTCTTTAGAAATGGAACATTATAGGCCAGCGACATTGTGACTGAAGAGCTGCTAGTAGTCTTGCCAAGAAAATACATCTGCAATAGGAGGATGTAAGGCTATGGAGAAGCAGATAACAGGGAAATCAATGATGCATGTGTCCACTTAGTGCTGCAGTCTTGAGAATAAAAAATTACTATTGGCTCTTTTTGCAATGCTTATTGATACAAAGTAAGTTTTTATTTTGTAAACCTTCAAAAGTTTTATTTCAACATATTCTCAAAACCAAGAATAATGACCTTTAGCAATATACCAAGATACAATATTAATACACAAAAATTATTCATAATTGTGTACACTAACATTGAGATGAGAAGAAAATTATTAAAATAATGCCATTCACAACAGCTTTAAGAAAAATGAAGTACATAGGAATTAACCTAACCAAAGAAGTGAAAGTTCTTCACAAAGAAAACTACAGTATTCTGCAAGATTGAAGAGGACCTCAGAAAATGGAAGGGCATCCCCTGCTCCTGGATAGGTAGAATCAATTTTGTCAAAATACCCATATTCCAAAAATCATTATACAGATCCACTGCAGTCTCAATCTAAATACCAATGTAGGGGACAGTGTCCCTTGGCTCATCTTGTCCTAAGCCAAAGAAGCTCTAGTTTAGTATTCAGTTCACCTTAGAAATAGAGACTGAGGAGTTTCCTGCTACCCTGCGCCAGCGG
>NW_004524760.1:4613187-4614038 GCF_000260255.1 Octodon degus | reverse complement strand
GGACTCTATTGGGAGATTTTGCTGAATTCAAGCACCTACAACATTTAAATGACAATGGAATGCCCTTCTCTGACAAAACTAACCAAAAAAGTGGGATAGAAATGAATGACCCTTTTGTGTCTGTACTCTCAAAAATAGATAGGATAGATATACAGCTCTACTCTCTTAATTCAATGAATACAGAGGTTTGTTATAATAATTTTTGAGACAGGATATCATGTCTGCATCTTGTACGATGAATAACCACTAAGACAACAATATGCAATGTATTAATTACTGAAAATGTGCCAGTAATTGGTTCTGAAACCATCTCATTGTTATTTGTTTCTCAATAAAATTATTTTTTAAAAAAAGTCAAGCTGTAGAAAGTCAGAGAATTTCCTTTGGCAGTGCTTTTCATGTGGTCTCTGGTTAAATTCTCTCAACTCCAGTTTGTAACAATGAACACAAAGAAATGGATATGACTCTGTTCCACCAAAATCTACCTTTACCAAAAAGCACAAGAGGTAAGACTTGACTCATGGGCTGTAGTTTGTTGAACACTTTATAGAGTTTTGATTGGTATGCAAGGGCTGTTGTGAAATCAGAGAGGCAGACTATGCTCTACTATATCTAAGAAGTTCATATTCCTTCTACAATTTGGGAAAATTTTTTCCAGAAAACTTGATAATTTGGTTTACAAATATTCCCATACTTATACACCTGCTTAAAGTTATCTTTAGCATTATTAAAGAGTTCTTTATTCTCTGTTTTTTAAATGCATTTTATACAGGGTCTCATGATTCTCTATTTTTTTATTGAAACTGAAACCTTATGCATAAACAAGCAAACTGAATTGTTTTTGAGACAAC
>NW_004524760.1:4603506-4613087 GCF_000260255.1 Octodon degus | reverse complement strand
AAAAATGCTCAATGGAGCCGGGAAGATTGCTCAGTGGAATAAGCGCTTCCCTGGCAAGTGCAAGGACCTGAGTTCAATCCCTGGTTCCGCCAAAAGAAAGAAAAAAAGAAAAATGTTCAAGATCTTATTGTAACAGCCAATAAGAAATCTCAAAATTAAACTATAGTTGACCAAGTTAAAAAAAAAAAGAAAAGAAATAGAGACTGAGGCAGAATCTACTCAATTTGACTCCTGCCTGGAACATTTTAGTGATAGGGGACACCTGGGCTGGGTCACAGCTATCTGACCCTGCCTGAATTGCCCAACCCTTTACTCCTTCCCCTGCCTTGTTAAAACTTCATAAACATGAAAGAGATAAGGGAAGAGGCAGGAATAATTAAAGAAGTAGAATTGAACCATGTGTCCATAAGTAGCCATAAATTACCGTGCCCAGGCCCTAACCTTGCTTGAGTGACAGCCTGAGAAATCTTACACCAATGGGATGCTGTGGCACCTAGGGAAACTGTATAAGCAAAAGGGGAACAAAGAACTGGGCTGAGTGTGTTCCCAGTTTGGAAACACATTGGATGTCATAATTAATACTCTGTTATTCCTACAATATAGACTCCCATGGAAATAATCCCACCACTTTACCAATAGCATACTTTTCATATCTAGAAAAAACAATTGTAAAATTCATACAGAACCAGAAGAGAACCAGAATAGCAAAAGCAATTTTAGGCAATAAGAACAAAGAAGGAAACAAAGCAATACTGACTTCAAGTTATACTGTAAGGCATCAGCAATAAAAATGGCCTGGTACTGGACTAAGAAGAAATGGAACAGAAGAGAGGATACAGAAACTTCCTCCAGACACATTCAACTATTTGATCTTTGACAAAGGGGCCAAAAACGTATGTTGGAGGAAAGATATTCTATTCAACAAGTGGGGCTGGGAAAACTGGTTATCTGTGCAGAAGATGGAAATTGGAAAGTTCATTATTCTTGGTTTTGAGAATATGTTGGAACAAAACATTTGAGGGTTTACAAATGAGTGTACCTGGAAAATATAGTGTTGAGCAAAATAAACCAGACACAAGATAATATTTGAGTATTGGACAGGAGCCATGGATCTCTTACAATAGTGAAGTGGCCCAAGGGAAAAAGCCTGAAGAGTGAGGAGGTCAGTAAGTGGAATAAAGATACGCCATATACATTCAATTCATGTAAATATTATATGCCATAACATGAGCTAAGATTAATGATAAGAATTTTAATATGATTTATAGAAATAGGGGAAGAAAGAGGGAAGGATAATAAGCAAGAAACAAACTGTGGTATGTACTCATAACCACTCCCCAAAGTGATTGTAAGCTGCATAAATTGCAAACATGTACTAATAAAATAATTTTTTCAAAAGACCTTCCTGGGCAACTTGTCTCAAAAAGGGTGAGTTTGGAAGGTGACCTGGAACCTACAGAGGCCAGCTGCTTGGGAACTGAGCAGGCCAGAAAAAATGCACAGACAAATTCGGAGGAAAAACCAAGACATTTGGCTGATTTATGACATTAAATTTGAAGGGAGAGGCAGGGAACATTCATGGCTGGAGCACACAGAGCATAGGCCATGGTCTGCAGTTGGTAATGTCTTCTATGGAAAGGTAATACAGGTGACACTTCTGGTCATTTAATGTCCATTGTAATTCTATAATGTTTTAAGCACTGTTCTGGGTGCTTTGTGGGCAGTGATGGAAAAACAACTTGATGAAGGCCTGAGGTCCACAGCACTTATGACCTAGTGAGGGGCGAGTCAGACAATAATGCCCGATAAACATACACATAGCAGCATGTATTCTGCATACATTGTGGAATGAAAGGATAACCCTGAGGAAGTGACATGTAAGATGAGTTCTAAAGGTAATAAAGGGAGAACCTGGAAATATCAGGACAGTATTCTAGGAATTAAAGATGGTTGTAAGGCCCTGAGCACTGGGATTTGAGAACCAGAAGAAAGGGAGGAAAGATGTGTGGTATAGTAAGTAGGATCGAAGGCATGGACATCTGTGGTGTAATATGAAGTCATGAGGGAGGGGTTTTGCTCTGTACGATAGGATAAGAGGTGAGTCTCCGTAAATCTCTGGAGAGAATAGAGGCTGTGGTAGGGAGAAGGATCTCATTGATGCTCCTTAACAGGATCTGTGTGCATCCAATGTTTTCCCAAAGTCTACCTTGTGACTGCCCATGTTTTCTGCATTTCCTCTTCTACCATGATGCTAAAACAAATCATAGTGGCCTTCCTTGGAGCCCTGTCCATTTTACTCTTTTACTGCACTCCTGGGCTATCCCTCCATCTCCATGCAGCAGGCAGAGCAGACCTGGGTGTGCTGGGCAAGAAGCCAGACCCCGACATATTTGTGAAGGATGTGCAGCATCCTCTCCCTTGGCCCTGTCCCCTGGCTCTGTGCCATGAACAACAAGGGTGTGGATAAGACCTGTGTCCCCTGTGTTGCTATTGGCTTATGGCTGGCATGTTATTTACTGCAACCCTTTTCACTTTTAAAATTGATGGAATCAGTACAATAAATTACTTGATCACAAATGATGACTTTAGTTCAAATATTTCCAGAAGTACAACTTTAAGGAAATTACATAAGCATATTAACAGGATGGATAACATGAGCTAAAACTAAATACAACATGGACAAAGAATCTCCATAGTTTTGTAGATGTAACCACTGTGAGCAGACATTGCATTTTGGGGGTCAGATGACTTTATGTACTTGAAAGTCAAGTATATACCATGCTCTGAGAAGGTACTAGTAAAATCTGAATGTAATTTGGAATAAATGACCAAACTTTGGTTAAACTGTGGTTCCTCTTTTATTTTAATTGTGGAAGTAAAATTTATATCTTTCCATAAGAACCCAATCTTTTATCATTTTTTCATTATTTTTATAATTACTTTTTATTAGTATACTTGTATAGTACATAATGAGTACTTTCATCATGGACTTAGTATCTGCACATAACATAGTTTATTCTTTTTCCTTCCCCTTGTCTCCCTCTCCCATCATTTCTTGGTCCTATTTGCAAACAAGCTACAGTATTTCCCTGTTTCCTATTATCTACCTTTCATGAGAGCACATTCTAATGTAAATCCTTGTGATGTCATGTCATATTCAAATGAATTATAAAAAAATTATTGTTTGATACAAAAGGGCCTTTGATAAAGAAGACACTAAACTCAAGATATATGTAGATTAAATTGCCAAGGCAGAACTACTAGAATAACAGTGCCACCCGGAGAGCAGTGGCCTAGTAACCAACCATATACCTCCTTGGCCCCTCCTTGGAGTCTTAGCTCAGTTGTTCTAGGGTGGGACCTGAATGTCTTTATTCTCAGTTCTTTCTTTTCAGTTCCTCACACAATTCTGATGCACAGAAAAGCTGGAGAACACCTGCAATGAAGTGTCAGCTGTAGACTTATGGTGAAGAGTTGTGTGTCCTCCAGTTCAACACGGACAACCTCATATGTCACATCTCATCACCCTGGAGCTTATAATATGATCTCCTGTGCCCTTCCATTTGACCTTTCTGCCCTGCTTCAACTGCAGTTTACTATAGCTCCTTTCTTTCAGCTTCATTTGGGTTAAGTCACTGGGGATGCCTGGGACAATAGACGCTAGAAGAGTAAGGTCAATCCTTCTCGATGGTGTGGCTTTAGCTGACTTGCTCTAAGACCATTCAAGGAAGGAAAGAGTCAAGGACCATTTAATAAATACACAGTTTCAGTTTGGGATGATGGAAGTTCCTAGACAAAGGCAGTGTTGGTTGCACAATGTGAATATACTTAGATATTGCCACTGAATTATGTACTTAGAAGAATCTAAAATACACTCTCAGAGATTCCAGCACAAGCTGGCTTTCTAATGACAGGCTGTCTACAGCACATTATGCCTTACATCTTCCAAATAGAAAACGAAAGAACCAGGCCAAGCAGGCACAAGGCCTGTAGGGAAATGTAGTCCTGGTGAGAGGGCCGTCGCACAGCATGCCGGGAGCTGATTTAGCACTATTCTGCGCACCCACAATGGACAGGACCCGCACTCCTGTCTGCAAAGTGGGACTTTCACTGACCCAGGCTTAGGCCTAGGTTCCCATAGGGATGTGACTGTATGCTGGTTAGAACTAGGCATCTGTACTCCCTCACTTTTCATTATCATGAAAGGTGCTGCAAGTGTTCACTTGCTGCTTGCCCCATGAGTGCCAATCATTGGAGCATGTGCAGGAACGTGTGGTGGCACACGCCTACAATTGCAGCAGTTAGGAGGTTGAGGCAAGAAAATTGCTAGGTCAAAGGCACTCAAGACTGCGCCGTGAGTTCCAAAGCAGCCTGAACTAGAGGGCAACATCATTTCAAAAAGTACCCTCCATCCCACAAAGACTTCAGGACCTCTCTGCCCCTTACTAACTACATGTTCCTCAGCCGCTTAATTTCTCTAAATGTAAATTTCCTTATCCACATAATGAGAGATGAATGGGGGGTAATATGCTCAAATGCCTCAGGGACACACAGGTAATTCAAATAATGGTGGGGGGCAGTAAGGACTGGATCAAATACAAACGGTATCAAAATTCAGCTCCTTCTACTTTCTTTTAAACACTATGCCTAATCTGCTGATTTTCTGTAATTTGTGTTTTCCTGAGACAAAATCTAAAATTGCTTTTAATGTAACATTCTTTGGCTCTGTGATAAAACATTGAAAAGCAAGTGCTGTTACTAATTGGCAGTAACTGGATGTGACACACAGGCTTCATAAAATTCACTGTTCTCATGCTTATATTTTTCCAACTCTTCCAAAGTAAAAAGCAAATTTGCATGGTTTCACTAGAACCTAATCATGAGCAAACAGACAAATAAAAGGCTGCTGGGCAACTGGTCTTACACATGTTATTGTCAAGCCTGGCTTGATGTGCCAGTCCGTGTAGTCCATATACACCCCCACCTCTGAATCCTGGAGGCTGATGCAGGAGAACAAATTCAAGCACAGCCTGGACAACTTAGAGATATGTTGTCAATCAATCAGTTTTAAAAAGAAAATGAAAAGGGCTGGGATGTAGCTCAGTGCTACCTTAAAAAAAAGTTAATACCACAGAAAATTAAGGCAAGGACAGTGGTCCAATGTAAAGGAGACTAAAGTCATGATAACCAAATTGGTGCTCCTGAACAGAGCAGGACTGGAGCTGGATGAAATGGCAGTAGGAAAAATTTGACGGGCTGGGGAGATAGCTCAGTAGAATAAGCACTTGCCTGGCAAGCGCAAGGGCCTGAGTTCAATCCCCTGTTCTGCCAAAAAAAAAAAAAAAAAAAAAAAAGAAAAGAAAAATTTGACAAAGAATTACACATTAATCAGATTGTAAAACATTAAATATCATGGGTATTTTTGATATCTAAAACTCAAGTGTGAATGGCTTGTAAAGATGGTGCACATGGTGCAAATCTAAGGTCACAAAAGAATAACTGCTGGATTTGGATGAAGTATAGGTGTTCATTGTACTAATGATTTTTAATTTTTTAAAAAGCCAACCAAAATCATTATTCAAGCTTGCAAGTCCTCAATGCCTGAACTGTAGGTTTTAAATATTATTAAATTATGAAATATTTGCAAAACAGAACACATTTACAAAACTTAAGGAACAAAAAGCTTCATTTAAGCACCTAACACTTCAAGACAATACAGAAGTACCCAAATATCAGTATAGTCTTCAATAAGCACCAGTTTTCACTAGCCCTTTACCAATGCAATGGAAATGGTGGGAACTACTTGGCTTCTTCCTAGGACAAGGCTGAGACCATCGATGCACCTCCTTCCTTCCTCAGCATTCCCCCAGCTCCAGGAGTCAGAAGCCTTATCACCATGCCCAAGTCCTTTCTTGCTGGTTGGCTCCCCCTGGCCCAGTCCTCTACTCTCTTGCTAAGGTTATCTATAGGCAACCTCTGCTTCCACCCTGGCTCCTTCACCCACTGCCCCATGGCCAGAGGGACAGGGCTCAATGCACAGCAGCCACTGTTACTCCTCTGCTCTTGTCTCCCTGAATCCCACACAACCAATCACATCACATATGTGCAGCAAGGTCCTAGAAACTGCTGGTCACCCTGTTACCTTCTGATTTTCTAAAGGATTTTTAAAAATTATTTCTTGCCATGTAAATAACATGAGAATGGATTTTTGACTATTTTATTCAATGACTCATCTCATTCTCTTACCTTATTATAAACACTCAACAAAATTGTTAGTGGCATAGAGTAAGGATCTCTTCTGATACTAGTGGATTATTTTTTCTTGCTCTCACTTAATAGCAAAACTAAGAATATGGAAAAAAATGTTGATAAACATGGGCACTCATCTCCAACAAGAAAATGGCATAGGTGAAAGGGATGGGGAGGGCGAGGGAGATGGCTCAGTAGAATAAGCACTTGCCTGGCAAGTGCAAGGGCCTGAGTTCAATCCCCAGTTAAAAAAAGGGGGGGAGGAGGAGTGAAAACTATGTACTATAGAGGTGAAAAGAAAAATCTGCATCATAGAAAAAAGGGAGTAAGTTTTGGATTTAGACTAAAACTGCAAAAATAATTTTGAGACAATCATGAAACTAATTAAATATGAAATTCTTTTATAGCTGGATGTGATGGTGCACACCTGTAATTCCAGCATTTGAGCTTGAGGGTCACCATGAGTTCAAGACCATCTAGAGATACACAGTTCAAGGACAGCCTCAACTCCATAGTAAGACCTTGTCTCAAAAAAAACAATGACTACAGATATTAAAATGCTGCTAGATGACTCCAAAAAGAACCAAGGATGAAAACAGTTGCTTCACTGGCACTGAGAATACCAAACATTATATAAAATTATTTGAGTGGAAAAGAACAACAATATGCACTATCAGATGGGTAATTTCAAAAGACAGGAACTATCATAAAAGTAGAAGTTATAGTAACATAAATGGCTTCAAGTCCTATTATGGGACTATTAGTATACTAAACACTGTCAAAGAATCAGTAATGCAATAGAGGTATGATTGCCTGTATTAGAGATCCTAAGGTAATACAAAAGCATATAAAAAACTTCGGATTTTTTGAGGAGTCAGTAACAACAGCTCTTGCAGTATGCATACATCAGAGGCAGCAGGACCAAGGAATGTACTACAGTAATATGAACCACAGAAATTCCCCATGAAAGGACTGTTATTAACACACATGGGGAAAATTATAGCTGATGGGAGAGGAGTTATTAGGAGTACTTAATTCTACTTCACATGAATTTAAAACCATGAATAACTGGGTATTTATCATGCACATAGCCAGATATAAAAAGACAACTCAAAATATTCAATGTTGTAAACTTTGGGCCATGTAGTTTTTGAGTTTTGATTGTAGTAAAATCTGTCAGTATAACATACCACTTTCATATTGCATACAAATTTTTTTAATTCTAGAAAAATACTAATATTTTTCTAAAATTGATAGATTTCCATCTTGTATCTTTCAGATAAACAAGTTTAATGATTCATTAAAACTTTCAGGGACCTGACATCCCTGTATCAGCCTCACCAGGGAACGAAGGGAAACGATAGACTTCAATCTTATGGAACATGGATGAGCTCTGAGGGGATCCATAGCCGCAAAGGAGCCTGAAAACCACCCTGGCCCATGTCCCTGGGGCAAGGCCGAGAAGAGGTGGCCTGCCCTCTGGGAGCCACACCAGCAGGTGGCTGCAGTGGGAGAATTTGACTCTGATCTTCTAATTTACCCAGTGTTCCTTCTTCATCGGCTTCACAATATCGCTTCAAATTTCTATTGGGAAGCCGTGTTGGCAGCTCCAGCTGGGTAGCAAACCGCCCCAAGCAGCCACTTTGCCAACACACATTAGCTCATCATTCAGCGGTTGACGGCTCAGTTTGGTGGCAACTGGGTTCTCCCATGTGTGATCAGCCGCAGGTCAGCCAAGCATCTGCCTGGGGAACAACCAGCTTCCGCATCTGATAGGGGTGCTTGTGTCACAGGCTCTCCTTCTCTGGCAGACCAGCAGGGCCTGCTCGCTGGCAGCTGGGTAGGTCCCAAAATAGCAAACAGAACATGCAAGCCCCTGGTGAAGCAGTCAGAACCGTGTGTCATTCCTCTGCTGCATTTTACTGCCAGAGCCTTCACCAGAGCAGCCAGGATGCCAGGGGCTGGGACACAGACTCTTCTGCTTCATGAGGAAGCTGTCAAGTAACAAGATCAGGAATGTGCACCGAGCGAGGGAGATGACTTGGGCCACTCGGGGGATGGGCTTCCGCAGGGGCTTTGTCTACTCCCCTGAGCCTCACGCTGTCCGACACTGTAGCCACTCTGCGATCCCTGTTTCCTAAACACAACGCCAAGCCCTCTGACACTTGGCATTTCCTTAAATTAAGATGTCCTTTCCACTCCCCCATGGCTCTATTCTTACATTGTCCTTCCAAATGTAATTTCTCTCTCCAAGAAAAAGGAAGCAAATTGAGGATAGATTTTTCTCCTTTGTGAAAATCTAGTTTAAAGATATGAAAAGGAAGCCAGTCCTTCCCCAGGCGGGTGCTTGGCTGCCCTGCGGCTGATGGCACGAGAGAGGGTCCAGTTGCCACCAAACTGCTTCGTCAATCACTGAATGATGAGCTAAACATGTGACCCGCCCAGGCAAAGACAAGAAGAGATGACCGGCAATAAAATATTTCACTAAAACTTTGAGATGCAAAAAAACAGATGCAAAGTAACAGCTTAGCAGACCAGAAAAGGCTGCGTGTCTGCAGGTGTCGGGAGCCAGGAGCAGAGTGCATGTCATCCATCACAGAACCCAAGGCCAGGGAGTGAGGCGGGTGGGGGCCTAGGAAGGCAGGAGACAGGGGCTGGAAAAGAAAACCTGGCTGAGTATGCTACATTCCGAGTGGCCGCTGGCCCCTGGGCTTCCCCTCATGCTCCCCGCAGTTAGGCGAAGGCCCTTTTCCCACCTAGAGTCTGAGCCTTTTCTCCTGGAGAAGCTAATGCTGAAGGATTCTGAGCTTTGGAAGGACAGGCGTAGCACACACCTCAGGGGAAATCTTCGTGCTGGATAACACCGCCTGCCTGGCGGAGCTGGGCCTGCAAAGGCTGGTGCTTGAATACACATTTTCCAACCAAGAGGTTGCAGGATTCCTCTTTAGGGAAACTAACCTAAAAATACTGATGCCAGTAAAACACCTGAGTATTTGATGCAAGCTCTGCGGTGAAGCCTGCAACAGACAGGCCACCCTTCCGGGCACAGCTCTTGGGCAATATGTACAGCAACGACCTGCAAGGGCCAGGAGGCCTGTGAACAAAGCACCTATGATGAAGACGACCAAATCAAAGATCCAATGAAAGAAACAGGAGAAGGGCGGGTACTGGAGGTTGAATTAAAGAAAGAAAAATCCATGTTTTCCACAGAAATGAATCAAAACACGGCATTTACCACTGGCATCCCCAGCATTGCACATTAATTATTGTAACTGTCCTACTAACCTGTTTTGACACTGTCTCATTGCTACTTCTTTTTCAATAAAATTAAT
>NW_004524760.1:4589496-4595621 GCF_000260255.1 Octodon degus | reverse complement strand
GGATAAGACCAAGATAAAGCAGGACCTATGCAACAAGAGTTGTAGTTTTTGGGTCTGATAAGGTCAGCGAAATCCCCTCAGGATTTATCCCGAGATCCTGTACCTCAGATTGTAGACCCTTTGTCAGTGTCAGCCATGTGGATGAGTCATGGCCATTGCTTGGCCAATGTGCTCTCTGTGAAAGCCTGAGAGAATGTTTTCTCTCCACAAAATGTAAATTTAAGCCATCCATGCAGGAAGCTGATGCAGGAAGTAACTCCATGTTATTCTATATCATGCTGTGGCTTTGCATAAGTTTTGTGTAGAGAACAGTTGTTTCAGCAGGCCTCAGTCTGCTACTCTTATCAAGGCATGGCTGCAACAGTAGCTTGCATGTGGCACATTGATTTCAAAGAATTATCAGTCATTTTAAAACTGCTACAGAGGGACTCTCTGTGCACAAACTGTTTTTATATGTTATGTGATTTTTGTTAAATATCTGCTTTCCATCTGAAAATGGGGATTTTTTGATATAGTCTAGATAGAAGATGCCTATGTGAAGAGCACACAATAAAAATTCTGGATGCCTAATCTCTTATGAGCTTTCTAAGTAGACAACAGATAGTTTTCTGTCACAATTTATTGCTGAGGGAATCCAGTGAATGCTTTTAGAATATTACATTTGGTGACCTTGGACTTTTCCCGTTCCTTTTTCCTTTGATTTTGCCTTGAGTCCTCTCTGTTACATTTATCTGTGCCTGTTACTACAGGTTGAGTTCTACAAGTCCCCTTTGTGCATGAGCAAACCTCTTGCCAGTACTCAGTACACACCTAGGGAATTTCTGCTTAGACATCTTTTCCCTTTCTCCAATGGCCATGGATCTTCTCCTTGTGACAATGTGAAGATCAGTTCTGCTTTTGAAAAGCAATAGCCTATAAATAGGAAATAATTTAGAAATTGAGTTCTTTGCACAGATTCCACTGCCCCTAAATGTGAAGAAAAGTACAGCTTCCTAAGTCCCACATGGAAGCTGGCACACTTCTGTGATCTTAAAGCCCTTGGGAGTTTAGGGCAGGAAGACTGGTACAAGTTGGAAGATAGCCTGGGCTACACAGACAGCTAAGGATAGCCTGAACTACATAATAGGACCTTGTATTACAAAACAAATTAATGAGCAAGCAAACTAAAGAATACGAAGAGGAAGAAGAAGAAACGGTGCACTAAATGGATTCATTTGGGAGTTGTCAGTAACAAAAATCCATTTTTATATTCATAAATATCTTGGAATCTCTGACTGTAAGATTAAATAACATTATATTCTGAAGTGATCAGTATCTTAGATTGCAAACAAGATTTCATGAAGACTTCACATCTCACCTTAAAAGAGTACAAGAAACTGATCTCTTTGTCTTTCATTTCTCCTCGTCCTTTTAAAATCTTCTTCCAAGGGTAAAATTCAGTTTATTGAGAGGATGGTCATGGTCTACAATTTTCGGATTTGGTCTAGATTTTGTAATCTAATTATAAATCTTGTACCTATGGTTAAAGCTCACAAATGTACAGTTACCACACTTTCTCATTTTGTAGACTCTCCTTGATGCTACAGTTATGAGTGATTACACTACTTTAGCCAAAGGAACACAGTTGTTTTGCTAGATAGTTCTTCCTTGTATTCAAATATCGTGATTGTGTGGGAAGTCATAAACAATATCATGGTCCAGTACCAAAGAACCGGGTGCTAGGCCAAATAGGCAGCAACCTCTCATCCCTCAGAAACTGAAGAGGAAGGGTCTTCTAAAAGACTCAAAAGCCAAAATCCACATATACCTAGAAGACAAAAGCCACATATATGTAGAAGACATCTCAGAGAAATAGTCATTTTGAAGGAAGTCTTGATACTAGTAACAAAGCTACCTGCCATAATCAATTTATAAGCAAGATGCAACCCCAGATATTCACCTCACCCAAAGCAAACCCAGGGGGTACTGAGGCAGCAGAAATAAAAACCCTCCAGCTGTACCTTCTGAAATGGTAGCAGTGGAAGTAACAATGCAGATGAATGACATTCTAGAAAATAACATATCAGAAGTAATTTCACAGTTACCAAAAGAGATGATGACCATAATGAAGGATGTGCTTAATGCATCTAGGGTAGGTACAGCAAAAAAAAATGAAAAAGGAAAGTTATGGAGACTATGAAGGTCTAACAAAGGAAAAAAAACTAGGTTCCACAAGACAAATATCAATAGATATCCAGGAGATTAAAAATTTTATTCAAAATATATGCATCAGAATCAACAAATGTGTGGTCAGAATACCAGGCTTAGAAGATAGGTTGTGGTTAGCAATTATCAAATGAAAGAATTTTAAAAATAGAAAAGAACAATGAAAAATCAATCCAAGAGTTGCTAGATGATACAAAGAAAAATGACATGATTGATTGAGATCAATGAAAACTCAGAAGACACTACCAAGGACATAAAAAAACTTGTTCACAGAAGTAATGGCAGAAAACTCTAATAACATTAATAAGAAAAACACTATATAAGGCATGTAACAGTCAAGATTCCAAAAATTCAATACAGGAGTAGATTATTAAAAGCAGTTAGGGGCCAGGGAGATGGCTCAGTAGAGTAAGTGCTTCCCTGGCAAGCATAAGGGTCTGAGTTCAATCCCCGGTTCTGCCAGAGAGAGAGAGAGAGAGAGAGAGAGAGAGAGAGAGAGAGAGAGAGAGAAAACAAATAAAAATCCTATAAAGGAAAACTCATCAAAATCACACCAGAGTATCCTTTACTCAAGGAAAGTTTGAAGTACTTCAAGTCCTAAAAGAAAAAAACTCCAGCTGAGACTGTTATACCTTACAAAATTATGTTTCAAAATTGGACAATTAAGACACTCTCATGATAAAAAATACCTGAAAAAATTCATGACTGCCAAACCGTCACTCCAAAAAATTCTGAAGGATATTCTAGAAAAAAGACAATAATGACAAGATCCTAGGAATCTGAATGGAATGAATCCACCTGGCAAAGTAAGCAATTACACAGGGGGAAAAAAGGGACCCAACAACAGGAAAGTAATACCACAAGGGTAAGTCAATACATTTCAGTGATAACCATCAATGTAAATGGTCTCAATTCACCAATGAAAAGAAACTGGCAAACTAACTAGGAGAGAGTTTTGAGTATTTCACTATGACAGATATGCTAATCACCCTGATATGAGCATCACAAATTTGTATATTCTGTATGTGAAATATCAGTGTTCCATAACTTTGTAAAGATTTTTAAAGTGTATACAAAATAAACATTGAAGATATTCCCTCTTAAAACAGAAGCCTAATATGGACAGAAAAAAAAGGTGCAAAATACACATTTCATAAGATCGAACATCAGCCCAGCAATATAAAACCCAAAAAACAAAAATGACCTAAAGATATGGTCAGATCTTCCATAGGAGTTGCATCTTTGTACTAGACACTGAATCTGGGAGTTTCACACTGAGGTATATCCCTAGTCCTTTGCCATTGTATTTATTTTTGTGTATTGACACACGGTCTCACAAAGTCATTAAGTTGCCCCAGTGGGCTTTAGCATGCAATTGTATTTATTATACTGCTAGTGTGCTAGGATTATAGGTATGTACCACCCACCATACCTGGCCATTACAGATTGATTAATAGATTTTAAAAAATACATTAAAAGTGATATAACACTGTCTGTAAAGCAATGCAAACACATTAAAACTGAACAGAAAACAGGCAAAATGTTTACAAACAATAACTTATTGAATGTTAGTGACCAAAGAGAAATAAGAATTCGCATTGCTTATGAGCAAGAAAAGAAGCACAGTCAGTCTGAAAAAGATTTGCTGGCTTCTTGTTCCACACATAAAGTTAGCAGAAGACCTGGCAAGTCTAGGTAATTACATTTAAAAAATGAAAATAGATGTTAACACAAGATTTATGTGTGAAGATGTCTAAGTTTATTTTTGATAGCCTCAAACAGTTAAAAGGCACATTGATCAACTAATAAAGGTTAAGAGGTTGTAGTCAAATGCATACAGATGATTAATCGACATAAAACTATAAACTACTTTATATAAACTCATTTATATAAATGAGTCTCAAAGTGGCATTCTAAATGACAGACACAGACAAAAAGAGTATATAGTTTATAATTCAATTTATGTGAAATTAAGCAAATGTAAAATTACTGGAATAGAAAGGACATCAGTGGGTGGCAGGAGTCAAGGGGACACAGAAAGGACTCACTGGAAAACTGGAAAAGCTTCAAAGAATATTCAGGGGCAACAGAAACATTCCAAATTTTGATTTTGATGGCTGTAATCAAGGCTATCTACTTCCTAAAACTCACTGACCTGTACACTGAAAGGTGTTCAATTTTAATTTCAGTTAAACACCTCAACAAAAGTGACCAGTATTAAAACAAGTTAAAAAAAAAATGTACTGTGCTCAGGTCTGCTCACCCACGGAGACAAGGTGGCTGTAGATCTCCAGCATCACATCTCTGTACAGGGTCCTCTGGGCGGGCCCATGTGCCGCCACTCCTCCTGGCTGAGCATGACAGTCACGTCCTCCAAAGCCACTGACACCTGGAACACACATTTCTCATCAATCTGATAGTTCAGAATGACAGGCAAGAAAGTATTTTGGGAAGCTGATTACATGAGAAGCACAACTCAGAGAAATATGATTTTCATACTCTGATTCACTTATTTTTATATTATACACATGTATTATCACTTAACGTTCTGAAGTAGCTTAATGCCTTCCTTTATGAAGTAGAATTATTTCCAACAGGATTCCTGTATATGTTTTCCATACACCACTTTACAGACTAAGCAGTCTGCAAAGCCTACACCCCAACCTAGAGATCACTGCTGGCTTAACAGAGAATAATTATTTTATAGAAGTAAAGTGGGAAAGGCCCAACACAAAAGCAAAATCCAGGAATCATAACGGAAGGAAGACACTGCTAAAATTTGGCAACACAAAAAAGCAATGTCTTTATGGCAAAATCTAAGAAGAAAAAAACCCTAGAAAATGGTACAATGTATTTAACAGAAAAAAGCTATAAAAATGTATTGGATAGGATATTTGAAATATCTATATATTAATATAAGGGGTGTGAGATAAACTGTTCAATAAAAATGAAATAGAAACAAACACACATGCATACACACAAGCATGCATGCACACCCATACACACACACACACACACACACACACACACACACCAATTCCAGTTAATTAGGAGGCTGAAGCAGGAGGACCACAACTTTAAAGCCAGCCTGGACAAACCTATCAAACCTCTCTCTCTAAATGAAAATATAAAGGGCTGGGGTTGTAGCTCATTGGTACAGCATCCCTGGGTTCAATCCCAGTACCGCAAAGGAAAGAAAAAGAGTAATTCTTTTAAGAGTTATTCTTAAAACTATCCTTTGTCATAAATCCTAAGCCCCACAGATGGCCCAACCAAACAGATACAGTGTGTTCATGAATCGTAAGACTGAGTATGATCAAGATGTTCATTCTTCCAAATTCATCTGACCTCTAGAGTAGACTCAACAGATTCAGGACAGTCAAAATCAAAATCTCAGTGAGATTTTTCAAGATATATAAACTGATTTTTAAAAATTTCCTTATAAAGAAGCAAACTATTTTTATAATACCTAAAAGAATTTTTTAAAAGAAGAGCAAAGTTGAAAGACTCAAGCTACCAGATTTCAAGATTTTTGTGAAATTAGAAATCATCAGCAATGAATGGAATCCCAAACACACATACACAGTTAATTAATGCTCCACAGTAGTAATTCATGGAAAAATTACATTGCTTTCTAGAAATGGTGCTGACAGATGGGTGTTTAAGGCAGAGAGCACAAAAATGGCAAGGGTATATTAATCGATTCCCAATACTTAGAGAACACCACCAGCAGTAACTGAGGTCTTCAGACTCTAACACTCTAGAGTGAACTGGACCATATTTGGTCTTTTTCCGATCAGAGAATTTTTTTTTTTTTTTTTTTTTTTTTTTTCAGAACCAGGGATTGAACTCAGGCCATTGGTGCTTGCCAGGGAAGTGCTTATTCTACTGAGCCATCTCCCCGGGCCACAGATCTGAGA
>NW_004524760.1:4587270-4589396 GCF_000260255.1 Octodon degus | reverse complement strand
ACAATGAATATTAGATTTGTTCCCACTGACCAGACTGATAAAGAGCTGTGGATAGAAGGTATGAGCAATCAGGCTACTGTAGGATGTTTTTTTCTGAGTGACTTTTCTAATACACAGTGAGATCAAATATTCACTGAAATTATATTCACAGGTTTTATTAAGGGTTGATGAGTTTATGTCAGTATCATATACACCCAAACCCATAGAAGCTCAGCAGAGAAGAAGTTTATTTTCTAGCTATAAGATGGCCCAACTATACACAGAGGGAGCAAAGTCATCTCAGAGAGTCAGTTGTTGGCCCTACTTCCTGGCATCTTAAATGCTTTCACTCTCAGCATATGAACTAGAAGCAATCTCCACACCATTCTGATGAAGACTGGAAGAAAACATTTAAAAATTAATTTAAATGAAATTTCTCTGTAATTGACCCCTACAATCTATTAGCTACAGGTTAATAATGTAATTCTATTTGGAGCATATAATAGTTGAGATATTTTTCTGGTATATTATAGGTCAAACATGAAATGGTTATTAATAAGTATTGTAGTCATTATATGACCCATGGGCCTTTGCCTTACATCAAACTTGAAGGCTGACTTACAGGAGGATTTGCCCCATTACCTTCATTTCTTGCCTGTTTGGATACACTTTGAGGTCTTTATATATTGTGTACTATACTGAAAAAGTTAACCCTTCTAGGTTTTCTTTATTGTGATTTCTTTGATGAGTTTTGATTGCTTGCACAAAACTGTTACATTACTTTCTCAGAACTTGTCTACAGCACTGGTTTCTCGAAGATTAAATTCACAGAACGTTTCTTGTGTTTATCAACTTTAAAGTGTTTCTTTGCTGGGCAAGTTCTTTTGATATTCAACAACTGCACTAAATATGGGCTGAGAAGATTGCATATACTGACCATACTTTCTACACTCATATTTATACTCCTATTTTTAATTTTGTGTGGGTCTTCTCATGTCTATGAAGGGTTGAACTCCAATTAAAATTTTTGTCACATTTATCACACTTGTAAGGTTTTCCCCTGTATGAGTTCTCTGATGTACTCTGAGGCTGGATTTCTGACCAAAAGTTTTTCCACACCAAAAACAATTATAAGGCTTCTCCCCAGTGTGAGTTCATTCATGTCCTCTAAGACTAGATATCTAAAAGATTTTCCACACTGATTACAATTATAGGGCTTCTCCCTGGTGTGAATTCGCTGATGCCTTATGAAACTTAACTTCTCACTAAAAGCTTTTCCACATTTCTGACATTCATAGGGCTTTTCCCCTGTGTGAGTTCTCTGGTGTCCTCTAAGACTAGAAATCTGAATAAAAGCTTCCCCACACTGATTATAATTATAGGGCTTCTCACCAGTGTGAATTCGCTGATGGTTTCTGAGAACTGACTTCTCACTGAAAGCTTTTCCACAATCATGACATTCATAGGGTTTTCCCCCCGTGTGAGTTCTCTGATGTCCTTTGAGATTTGATTTCTGCCTGAAAGTTTTGCCACAAACATTACATTTATAAGGTTTCTCCCCAGTATGAGTTCTGTCATGCACTCTGAGGTTTGACTTCCGACTAAAAGCTTCCCCACAATGATTACATTTATAGGGTTTCTCCCCTGTGTGAATCCTGTGATGTCCTCTAAGTTGTGATATCTGAACAAAAGCTATTCCACACTGTTTACATTTGCATGATTTCTCCCCTGTATGTGTTCTACAGTGCTGTACTAGGTCTGACATCAATTTGAAAGCTTTCCCATATTCATCACACTTATATGGCCTTTCCCCTGTGTGAGTTTTCATGTGATTCCTCAGGCCTGACATACGGCTGTAAGATTTTCCACATTCATTACACTTAAAGGGTTTCTCCCCTGTATGCATTCTGTGATGTATTATGAAGATTGACTTATATTTGAAAGATTTTTCACATTCACTACACGGAAAGGATTTCTCCCCAGTGTGAATTCTCTGATGTATCCTTAGGTCTGAGCTTGCACTGAAAGCTTTCTCACATCCATTACATTTATATGGTTTCTCTTCAGTGTGAGTCTGGTGATATGGTTTTAGATGTGAATTCTCACTGAAAGCTTTTCCACATTCATGACATTTGTACGGTTTCTCC
>NW_004524760.1:4573663-4577580 GCF_000260255.1 Octodon degus | reverse complement strand
TCCAGTGTAGGATTGAGAATTGATTAATACACTGGTTCAGTCATCAAAATCTTCACATAAAAGTCCTTAAAAGGTTCAAGTTTATATGTAAATTTCACAAAATGTATATGCTATACAAAACTTTCTCATTTATTAAAAGTTATTAGACAAGAAATATAAAATTGCCCACTTTTGTGACAATATAAACATAAAAACTATGACAGAAACAAGAGTATTCTATCCCAAAAAGAGATTACAGAAAATAAGTCCTGAAGTCTTAGCAACAAGTTTTTAAAAAGTATGCAAGAAGCAATTTTGTACACTTATTAACAACTAGGGTCTATGCAAATCAAAACAATATTCAAAAATCCAGTGTATTATTTATATTATGTATAAAGAAGCTAGCCATCACTTTCTCCAGTAGACATACAAAAACATATAATTCAATGGATCATCATGGCCAACATGAAACCTTAGCAAACTGGTAACCAGGAGAAACCTACTTTAATAGTATTTTCCATGTAGCGCTAACAGCACACGTCGGATGTCATGATAAAACTGCATTTTCCTTCCAAATTGAGTTGATATAGTGTATTTTGAGTTCCTCTTTTTCCATTTAAGGCAAAGACTCCTCTAAACTTCCTAAATCAAAGAAGTGGGACATGAAGAGAACTCACCTGAACCGTGTTCATGTTCTGCAGCTGTCAGAAGAGGTAAACAAATTGTAGATCAGGCAGGGCTGAAAGAGGACCGGTTCCGATGTGCCTGCCTCCAGGCTCCTAAATATACTTTCTCAAATCTCACAGCCTGGTGCTAGAGGAAGGGAGAGCCCGTCAGGCCTTGGGAAAGCATGCGAAAGGTCAGGTACCTGGGGTGCTACTGCTTCTCTCTGTGCAATCCCTGTTTGCGTCTTCTGGCTTTCAGTTCCTACCGCCGGCGGGCTGATTCAAGGTCCCCAACTAACAGGAGCAGAATAAGGCCGGGATGGGGACCCGCGGCCCTGCCAGCCCGCGGGCTCGGAGCGCACGCCCTGAAGGGGTTAGATGGGACCCGCCGGGAGCTCCCACCATGGGACGTCTCCACCCGCAGTCACCCACACTGGGGTGCACAAAGACCCCAGGAGCGCTGCGCTCCCATCCCGCGTTCTCCCGCTGGCCCACTGCTTTCCAAAACGAGAGGTCCAAACTACATTACAGGGCTGGAGACGCCGAAAGAGGGCGCCACTGTGGCCGTCCAGGAGCAGAAGAAGCCGGCAGCGCTGCGCGAAGCGCCACCAGATCTGTGGGAGCCTAAACTACACTTCCCATGAGTCTCTGCGCGCCGGGCGCTCTCCCCTGGGGGCCGAGGGGTGAAGCCTGTAGCGAGCCCTGGAGGCTGAACATTGAGCGGGGGCTCCACCGCCAGCGCGAAGGAGCCCTCTACTGGGTACTGATGAAAATAATATTTTCCTATGTAAACCACTTGGAAATTGGGGAACCTGAATGAGGAATGAGAATGTTGAAACATATACTGAGAATATTTAGGAAAATTACCGTGTTTCTGTGAAGTGAGAAAAATAGTCATGTAGGAAACTTGATTGCTTTCAAAATATTTGAAATATTTAAGATTGCAAGTATATACATTTACTTTGTAATTTTATAAATTGTTAGCCTGGAACCTGAAAATTGTCTCTCACTTTACCTGGTACCTCCAGAGCCCGGCATGGGAGTTCCTTAAGGCAGGTAGACTGGTCCAGGTTCTGCAAACGTAGATATAGATGCTTATTAAAACAAACAAAAACCTATTGGCTTTTATGCCCTTAGATTGTTCTTGCTGAATTCTCACAATACATGGGGATTTCAACACATTTTAATGTTAAATATCTTGGATTCCGTGCTCATTGTGTCACTGGCTCCTGCAGGTCCTTGCTTCAGTGAGAATGGAAATTAAAAGGCACTCAGCAGAACTTGCAGGTAAAAGGTGTGGTTAAGTTATAAAGGATTTCGTCAAAAGGAACTCAGCCTCCCCTTTATGGGAAGGCTCCTACTTATAAACGAGGACACATCAAACTGGGAAAAACCTGAATTTCTGTACTAATGTTTTGTGTTATGTACTATGCATGCGAACTAAAATTATATCTATCTATCTATCTATCTATCTATCTATCTATCTATCTATCTATTACAAATACCCTTTTATGTGCTCACCTTTTTGTTTTCCGTGGGCTTCATGATCAAAGAGCAACCACCATAGATCCATTCAGGCCACAACAAAAGATGACTGTACACCATGACATAGGAGGTAGGGTGTGGCAAAGCTTTCTGGGAAAATAAGCAGGACTTGTCAATTCTGAAATCTCAGGAAGGAAGGCTACAAATAATTCCCAGAATCCTATACGTAGAACTTCTCATGGTTCCAACAAGACGTGGGCTGCACAGGCATCATGAGGACCCCACCATTGAGACTTCCCCCAGTACTGGGACTCCTCACCCTTCTAAATGCAGAGTGCACTTTTATTTTTGCTTTTATCCTTCCCTCTCTTTGTTCGGAGTCAGTTTTTCCTCTTATCCCTTCACCTCTCATCTTTTAAATAAATTTTTGGTGCCATTTTTGACTTGTTATATCCAATTCTTTGAGGCAAGAAGGACCTCAAATGAGTTTAATAGGTGAGCCATTATTAAGAGCCATCCGACAATTAGAAGTACACACAGAGTATTTTTTTAAAAAGGCTCATCAGGATTGCACTGGAGAAACATTTCAGTGATATGTATGGGCTGCTTCTGAGTACTCTGTGGGCATACATATATCAATCAACTTGACCCTATCCAAAATAGTCTATCCTTCCTGGCTTAATATCCTAAAGATATATCTTCATGTATGCCATATATTTTCTGTTTATGTGCAAAGTCAACCTATACTGAGCAAGCTCTTGAGTTCAAGTGTTGTTTTACAATTTAAAATTACAAATTTCCCATTGGAAATAGGTAAAGTTTTGTTTTTTTAAAATTTTATTTCAGGGAAGGGTGTACAGGGTGTTCAGTGTCTCATTACTAGGTCGGACTCATAGTGATCCGCCGGTTTACAGCGTCCCAAATGCTGAGATTACAGGTGCGCACCACCACGCCTACTGTCTCAGCGTACCCAGGGGTGGGGGCAGAGGCAGGGCCAGCACCGAAGGCCAAGGGATCGGACCCTCAGCCCCTGCACCTGCTTGCAGGTGCTTTAATCCGTGAGCTATTTGGCTGGTACTTAGGTCAGGGTTTTTATTCCTGTTATAGAGCCACTTGAAGAGGTAGCAGAGAACATTCCAGAGGAGAGTCAGCCTCCCCTTTGAGGAATGAGATCTTAAGACCTCTTCTTAGGAGAGGAGACAGACAGACAGACACAGAGAGACAGAGACACCCTAAGCCACATGAAGTTTTAGATGGGACTTTTCAGAGGCAGCTGAATAGAGTTTGGGATTGATTTGTAGTGCAATGATCAGATTAAGGGTACTGAGATTAAGGGTGAGTGATGGCTGGGTCAGTCCACCGTTTTGACACCACACTAATTGCAGCTGTCTGAATAAGAAAAAAGGAGCAAAAGAGGCTTGTTTCTCCCTTTTCACTCTAACTGCTTTTGTTATCTGCCACAGCAAATTATGGACTGAAAATTCTACAAGCTGTAAAATACATAAACCTTTCCTTTCTTAACTTCGGGTGTTGGGTATTGTCACTCAGCAATGAGAAAAAACTAAGACAGTGACTGTACTGAAAAAAAAATAACAGACTGAAGGTTAGAAGAAAATATTTGCAACCCTACCCTTAAAGAAGTACTATATCCAAAATATAGGAAGATCTCAGCCAACTCAGTAGTGAGAAAACTCAGCATAAACACTGGAAAAGTACATGTAAAATACTAGAACCTGAAACTAGCTCTTTCACACTGGCTACATCCACAGGCTTTTTTTTTTTTTTTTT
>NW_004524760.1:4572853-4573328 GCF_000260255.1 Octodon degus | reverse complement strand
TAGGACAGTTTCAATAATTAACACATTGCATACATTCTTCCTAGTGGCTAATTGCTGTACAAGATGCAGATATGATATCCTATTTACAAACACTACTAGAACAAATCCCTCTAATCATTAAGAGAATGTAACTATATATCTATCCTAACCATTTTGAATACACAGACACAAAATGGATATTCATCTGTATCCCCTTTTTTTGTAAAGTTCTGTTACTTGAATATTATAGATGTGTTAATTAAGCAAAATATTCTAAAAGAGTGCAGTAGTCCATAAGAGTATTGGGACTTCTGCTTCACTGGCAATGTCAGAAATTGTTCACCTGAGTCCCCTACAGCTCAACATAACAGCATGGCTTAACTTCTTATACTTCATTTTTATACTTTTCTGCTGGATGTTTAAGACCAAGGTAAAGTAAGACCTATGCAACAAGAGTTGTAGCTTTTGGGTCTGAGAAGGTCAGTGAAATCCCCTC
>NW_004524760.1:4563897-4565023 GCF_000260255.1 Octodon degus | reverse complement strand
AATATGATTATTTTTGGAGCAAGAGTTTTTATGAAGTAAGTACGGTTGAATGAGGATTATAAAATAACCAAATGGAATACATGGTGGCACATACCTGTAATCCCAGTACTTGGAGCAAGATGCAGGAAAATTGCAAATTCCAAGCAAACTTGGGCTACACAGGTAGTTCAAGGTCAGTTGGACCCTGCCCCTAAACATCAAAAAAATAGAAGGAGGAAGAAGAGAATGGACAGACCTCAGAAAACACACTCCCTTTCTATTCTTCTCTTCCCCATCTTCCCTTCTCCCTGTGTGTGCACAGAGGAAAGACCCCAGGAGGACACAGTGAGAATGCAGTCTCTGCCAACCAGGGAGAAACTAATCCTGTTATGTCTGGATTTGGACAAAAGCTTCCAATATGGTAAGAGCATAAACTGTTGTTGCTTAAGCCACCCAGTCTATGACATAATAACCTGAGCAGACTAATAGAACAGAAAAAAATTATGAGAAGTCCATAAATATAAAACCTCTACTTTCTGAAACACAGTAAAAAGGTGAAAAAAAGCCATGAGTGACAATATCTATAAATCACTTTTTTTTTAATTTTTACTTATTTGTGTGTGTGTGTGTGTGTGTGTGTGTGTGTGTGTGTGACCAGCTCAGCCCACCAGGGGGCGGGGCTGGCTGGCATGTGGTGCTGGGGGATTGAACCTCGGTCCCTGTGTTTTGCTAAGCTTGTTCTAAGTAGGTGCTTTAGACCACTGAGCCATCTCACCAGCCCTATAAATCACTTATTGAAAGGAATCTTTTATAGACTATATATACATATGGACTATATACACATATGTCAAAGTCAATAATAAAAAAAAAAATATTTTTAAATGGCAGTATATACCTCCCAGCGCCTGGGAGGCTTGGAAGTATAAGCCCAGGCCAGCCACTTAGTGACATAGCTAGACTGTCTCTCACAATGAAAAAGGCCTATAGATGCAGCCAATGTGAAAGAGCTGGGTCCAATTTCCATTATGGGGGGGGGAAGCATTATCAGACACTTCCCCCAAACATACAAAAGATGTTCTTTATTAGACACTAGGGAAATATAAACTAAAACCAAATAAAAATATCATTCTAAAGCCAATATAAAACC
>NW_004524760.1:4561432-4562721 GCF_000260255.1 Octodon degus | reverse complement strand
CTCCCCGGTACCAGGGATTGAACTCTGGACCTTGTGCTTGCCAGACAAGTGCTTATTCTACTGAGTTACCTCCCTGGCCCCCAGACTGGCCTTTAACTCACAGTCATCCTCCTGTCTAGCCTTCCAAGTGCTGAGATTACAGGAGTGTCCCAGAATACCTGGCATAGCCTTAAGGATGACACTTAATTAAGAAAAAAAAAAAATAGGTGATGGTGAAGATATGGAGAAATGAAAACCTCCTTGCACTGCTGATGAGAATATCAAACGTAGAGCAGTTACACAGCAAATAGGAAACTCTCACTGCTGCTGGGAATGCATAATGCATAGTCACCTTGAAAACCAGCTTGACAGTTTCTCATGATATGAGGTGTACAGTTACTGTGAGACCCAGAACTTCCACTTACTCCTTGGTATCAGCCCAAGACACTAAAGACATATCTCCACACTATAGGAATAAATGTTCACAATGGAAATAATACAATATGTTGCATAAATCACTTGTGGATTATCCATACAACAGATCTCTGCTCATTACAAAAAGAAAGGGGCTGGGATGGAGCTACTCACAGGTAGAGTGTGTGCTTAGCATGCCCCAGACTCCAGGTTTTGTCCCAACACCAAAGCAAAGAAACAAAACCAACACTACCATGAAAAAGGAGCAAAAAGGAACTGTTAAAGTGTGAACATGGACCTGTGACAGGCTGAATAGTATTGTCCTTTTTTTTTGTGTGTGTGTGTGTGTCCCACTGAACACGCCCAGGGGTGGGGCTGGCACAGCATGTGGTGCTGGGGATGGAACCGCAGTCCCTGAGCCTGCCTAAGCTTGCCTAAGCCTGCTGAGCCATCTCACCAGCCCTAGTATTGTCTTTGATTCCTGCATCCTCTATAAACTGAATCTGAACAACCACTGCCACCTATGAGTCAGAAGTAAAGACTGCAGAGACCTTTCATGAAACATCACTGTGGGATCCTGCAAAGACAGGAAACTCAGGACCAGGGTCACATGATGTGCCCAAGAAACCACAACATTTCTAAAGAATGGAGAGTGGAGCGCAGGCCCGGCGAGTGAGTGAGACAACCTAGGGCCCTCCAGATCCTGAATAGACCCAGAGCACAGGCTGGCGAGTGAGTGAGACGACCCAGGCCACGGGATACTGAACAGACCCAGAGCGCAGGCCCAGCAGTGAGTGAGATGACCCAGGACCTGGCAGGATCCTGAACAGACCAGAGCACAGGCCCGGTGAGTGAGTGAGACGACCGGGGCCGCGGGATTCTGAACAGACCCAGAG
>NW_004524760.1:4556723-4557982 GCF_000260255.1 Octodon degus | reverse complement strand
CCACAAACCCACCAGTCTCTGGAGGAAACCAGGCCACAAGAAAACTGCTCCCAGCCACAGGCCAGGCCCAGTCCCACTTGTGAACTGGTGTACATCGCGTAAGAGCCCAGGGCCAAATGCCAGAGGGCAGAAGCCATGGGCGAATTCGGCCACCCTGCGCCATCCCCAAGCTGGTCTGTGCCCGCAGCTTCCTAAAAGCCCCCTTACCCACAGCGGGCAGGGCAGAAAAGGCTCTGGTTCTCACCTGTGGCCCCCAGAACCCTGGATGTCTGTCACCCGCTGCGTCCCTTGACCTCACCTACTAAATAGAGTGTGCAGCCACGTTTCCCTTGGAAACAGAAAGCCTGCCAAAGACATGGGGAAACCATTTAGGAAATTTGAATGTGAAATGGCAATTACAAATACTAAGCAAGAGTATTACATATATTACTAATTGTTAAATGCAATTATTTTAGAGAATATTTACCCTTCTAAGGGCACCATATTGATAATTTTAGCATGAAACTTTGTTAATTCACTTTACAAATTTTCAGACACATTTACAGTATTTACAAGTCAAATGTGACAAAAAGTCAAGTTTTCTTACACCCTAGGACCTGTATTGCAGGGATGTTCATTTTACCATTTTATACTTTTTTATGTGTTTGAAAATTCTACACTCCAAAAGAAGAAACAAAAAAGAAGTAAGATGTAGCCTCATTCGATGTGCCTCTTAAATTCAAGGCTTCCCAGAAAATAAAACCGTAAATATCTTTTGGTAAAAAGTTCTAAAACGTAAAAATGTGTGAACATGGAGCACAACAGTAGTATAAAAGAAAAAAAAATTAAAGAAAAATATTTGTGATCAAAGCTTTATTTCTGGAAAAGGAAAAAACTTCCTCCCTAATGATCCCATTCGAAAATACAGACAAAAACAAGAAAATGGTTACCAAGCATGTCGCTCATCCCTCAGACCCACCCCCTACTTGATCATTACCTGAGGATCGTTGTTTTTTCACACCAATTTAGGGACAGGGGGATATATTACAGGCCAGGGACATCCATCTTTTTCCTAATTCAGGCTATGAAGCATACAGCTGATCACTATTACTGCCTCTGTCATCTCTCTGCCTGCCTCAGTCTCCACAGCGCTAGGACGCCAGGCGAGCCCCACCACTCCGGGCCCCTATTTCTCCTAAAGCCTTAGATCCCTGTGGCTCCCACCCGAGGGGCGCTAAGTGCGCACGCATTAGGCATCCCCCGCAGCATCTGCGCTGGGA
>NW_004524760.1:4550837-4555373 GCF_000260255.1 Octodon degus | reverse complement strand
TGTGTGAGTATTATGTAGCACATACTGTTCTTCATGCACTTGGTGTGGTCATTCAGCACAAGTGCCAAAATGATAAAGTTGTCTAATCAAATGTGTATAGATTAAAAATGTTGATGGATGCTCACAATTAGTCTGCATGAAGACCGATCTGATGCTGTTTTGGCCCATGCATTTCAACACTACATAGCATATATTTTTGATGATTGAAGAAGTGCTAAAGGTTAAACGCTAAACTGTACCGCTCACTTTTTCTTTTAAAAAATAAATGCTAGCCAGATGATTCAGGAGCAGAACATCTTGCCAGAGTGACACAAAGATTTAAACTCCAACAGCTGCAGCAGAAAGAAGTGGAGCACAGCAGCCAGAAAATAGACTTTCTGACCTTAAAGACACCATTGCAGCTAGTGAAAAAGTAAGAAAAGATCTCTTAAAAACAAGCAACACCCACCTGGAGGAATCTGAACTTCATAGATCAGGACCTAGTGCTAAGATAATAACTCTATCTAAGCTCTACACCAAAGGTCAGGAGACAGTGGTATACAAAATGACAAAGAGAAGGAACAAAATGCAGCCTCAGGCCCCGAGTACACCCAGTATAAATGCAAAAGACACTAGCACTCAGGAAACTGGAAATCCCACGCCAGATATCTCTGAAATAATAGCATTGGAAGTAAAGAAACAACTGCAGAAAGGTATAGAAGAAATCAGATCAGAAATAATTTCTGAACTAAAAAATATAGTTATAACTATAATCAAAGAAGTACTAAGTGCTTCTAAAGAATACACTGATTAAAAAAAATAGGGCAGAATATAAAAATGATGGAACCCCTGAATAAGCAATTTAGGAAAGAAATAGAGTGTATGAAACAGATTCAAAGTGATATACAGGAAATTAAAACGTCAATCACAAGCTGGCAAAACCATTTGAGGGAAAGTGAAAATAGACTTTCTGACCTGAAAGACACCATTTCAGCTAGTGAAAAAGTAAGAAAAGATCTCTTAAAAACAAGCAGAATGCAGGAAAAAATAATTCATCACCTGCAAGACAATGTCAAGATGAACAATGTAAGACTAATAGGCATCAATGAGAAGGAAGGAGTCAATACAAATGATATAAAAAGAATATGGGCAGAAGTAATAGCAGAAAACCTCCCAAATATGGGGAAACAATCTGATATTCAGTCACCAAAGCATATAGAACTCCAAATAACATCAACCCAATGAAAACCACACCCAGACATATAATAATCAAGATCCCAGAAATTCAGCACAAGAACAGTATACTAAAAGCCGCTAAAGAAAAGAAACAGATCACATTTAAAGGAAAACCCATCAGAATAATGGCAGATTTCTCTTCACAAACCATCAAGTCAATAAGAGCATGGAGCAAAGTACTTCAAGTCTTGCAAGAAAACAAATTCCAACCCAGACTGATATATCCTGCAAAACTGTCTTTCAAGTATAATGAAGAAGTGAAATACTTCCATGACAAAGAACAACTAAAGAATTTCATGATGACAAAGCCAAGCCTACACAGACTACTAAGTGATGTTCTAGAAAGGGAGCAAATTTATCACAGCCCCAAGAATGAGAATGGAAAGAACCCGCCATATAGGGCAAACAATTAAACACAGGAGAATAAGAGGTTAAAAAAAAATTAAAAATAAAAAAATGCTTTAGGAATTACAGTTCATTACTGTTCAAATAGAGAAAATGGCCTGTACATATACTCATTTAACATTTATGAAAACTTGCTGTGAGAAAGGCCTCAATTTGAATGGTGGGATCAATACCCAAACTTCACTTGTGTTCCACGCTCTCATATCCTGTCCCTTAGAGAACATTTACATCTTCCTGTGTGCCATTCTTAGAAGTCCATCTGCATAATCCTCCAGAGCCCCTAGTTAGTGTATAATCTTTCTTTGCTATGACTTACCTGTCAACTAATTGAGCCATTTGTCATAAAATACTTTGAGAATAAATTCAGGATATATCTGTATCCACAGAAACTGGACACACAAAGATATCCCCCAGAACTCCACTTGCAGCAGGATTTGTATTTACCACAGTGATTCCAGGGCTTCCACTGAGTGAAACTTTAATGCCATAGTCATTAACTTCTAGATGCTGCACCATACCCTGCAGATGTATTTATAAACCAGAACGCAGAAGGGTACAGTAGTGCACACATTTAACTCCTGTACTTGGCAGAGCTAAACCAAGAGGATAACAAATTTGAGCCCATTCTATGCAACTTAATGACTTAATGAGACCCTGACTCAAAAATATAAAAGGGCTGAGGGGGTAGCTGAGTGTAAAGGCCCTGAGTTCCATTCCCAGTACAGGGGGGAAAATATGTGGATGCTTTTTATTTTTAATGAGGTATAAAAAGTAAAGCCATATTACTATGCTGAGCTGTAAGAGGCTAAGTCAACAACTTCTGATGTTGCCAGTCCTACAGATAACCCACCACTATGAAGGACTACTGGACTTATAAACACTTATAAACATTAAGTGTTTGTAATAGACTCCCCTTGAGGTCCTAATGTGTGCTGAGGGTCATATATTAAGGCAGTAAAAATATATACTCTATGAGTGAGCCCCTTGTTTAAATAGTTCTACTTGGGTCCTCTTTTTTTTCTGGCCTACTATTTACCATTCCATTTAACAGGAGGGATAGCTTTGTGCACAGCCAATAGTTTGATTCAATGAGAAATGATAAAAATTCATGTTGGATATTTTGGTTCACATAATCACTGGCAACCAGTGTTAAAGAGTTAAATCTCCGTAAGTGATCAGTAGCAAACCAGGAACTACTTTTCAAATGGATGATATGACATGAGAGGAAGGCATACTTTACTCCAAATCCCTAGGACTCAAGCTGTAGTTCTTCTAATTTATGAACATGGTATGTCTCCCTCTACACAGATCTTTTCTTTTTTTATCCAGTATTTTATGTTTTATGAGTAATAGTGAGAAGACTCCTTCACCTTATTCCTGATCTTAAAGGAAAAATCATGAGACTTTTGCCACTGAATGTCATTTGCTTTAGTTATTTTATAATTCCACTTTATCAGACTGAGAAAATTCCCTTCTGTTGCAAGTTTGCAGAGAATTACATTTATGAATTATTGTTGACCTTGATTACAAGCCTCTTCTGCAACAACTGATATGCCTGGTTCCCCGCCCCCCAGGTTATCAAAACTGCAGAGAGCATTGGTTGATTTTCAAGTATTGAATCCATCTTGCATTTATGGAAGGTATTTATGGATATGGTTGACTTGTATCTTGTGGAGAACTTCCTAAGAAAAACTGGTCTTTTTTGTGTTGGTTTTGTTAGGCTTTGATAGCAAGACCATGCTGAGCTTTGTGAAATGAGCTGGGAAATTACTCTTCTGGAAAAGTTATGTCAAGATTATACTATTTAACCTTTAAATGTTTGTTGGACTTCTTCTGTGAAGATACCTGAGCCTGAAGTTTCCTTTGCCAGCATTTTTTTTGTAGACAAATTCAATTTCTTTAATATTAGTAATACTTAAGTTATGCATTTCATCCTGGGTGAGTTTTGTTGGTTTGTGATCTTCAAAGAGCTGGACAATTTTGTCTAAATTGTTGAATTTCTATATGTAAACCTGATCATATTATTCTTTTATTTTTTGGCTTCTATAGTGAAAACCACCCTTTCATCCCTGATATTGGCTATTTGTACCTGTCTTTTATTCTTATTACCCCTGCTAGTTGGCTGATTATCAATTTTGTTTATATATTTTTTAAAGACCACAGCTTGTTATTTAATTTTCCACTTGTTTAGCATGCTTTCTATTTTCTCTATTTCTGCTCTTGATAATTCCATTCTTCTAGTTTTCCATTTATTTTGTATTCTTTTGTCTGTTTCTTGTGGTAGAAACTTAGCTTGATGATTTTGAGACTTTTCCTTTGTAAGAAACACTGCCTGAAATTGCTCTTTAAATACTGCTTTAGGTTTTTGAAACTAGCAGTTAATTGATAGGAGTCTCACCCCGACTAACTATATATGCTGATATCTGTGAGCTAAGCAACTGCACTGAAGACAGCAATGTGTAATACTAGGGCCATGCATGGAATGCCTGTCATTCTGGCCTTCTAAATACATACTGCTTCTAATGTCATATCGTGTCATAGGACTGTCCTGCTATAACACTGTATATGATTAAATTTCTAAATTTCTGTATAAAAATATGTAATTGTTTATTTCTATTTTTAAAAAATATTTTTGTTTATTTTTTCTTCACGTTTTTTAGGGATTTAAAGTTTAATACATTAATACTTGATGGAAAATACCTGTTCCATGTTATGTCTAAGATGTTTGATATTCAGACAGATAGTGAGGTTAAACTTAGCTGCCTATGTTATAGGGTAATAATATCATTAAGCTTCTCTTCGGGAGGGTTAACAACTTAAGTTTGCAGACCAAAAATTAGAGAAAAAGAAGGGCTACAAGGATAGCCAACATTTTAGCCCTAGCCTTTCAAGGTCAGTGAGGACTCAAGACATAAG
>NW_004524760.1:4547833-4550262 GCF_000260255.1 Octodon degus | reverse complement strand
TATTCAGCTACTTTCTCTTAATTCAATGAGAAGACAGATTTGTACTAATAGTGTTTGGACAGGATATCATGTATGCATCTTGTACTATGAATAACTATGATGAAGACGATATGTAATGTATTAATTATTGTAACTGCCCTACTATCCTATTTTGAAACTCTCATTGCTATTTGTTTCTTAATAAAATTAATTAAAAAATACTACTTTAGCTGCATCTAAAAATGTTTGCTGCGCTTTCACTTTCACTCAGTTTTTTTTTTTTTTTTTTCCAGGCATTCTTTTACTTCCTTCCTTTGTATCTTTTATAACTGCTATGGCTTGTGTTAAATGTCTTCCCAAAACTTCACATAGTCATAGATGAGGCTTTTTCAGGGGTGGCTGGATCTAAAGTATGTGATCCTGGGACTCATTCATGGTGCAAAGCCAGAATGAAGGGTACTAGGATTAAAGGTGTGAGTGCTACCCACCCTAAGTAACTTGGGTAAGATATAAGGAGTAGAAAGAGTTGTGATCATCCCTTGTTGCTTTGCTGTCTTCTGTCTACCACAAACAGTTTCTCCTCTATGATGCCTGTTTACCATGCCACTCTGCCCTAGGACCAGCTGATTATGGACTAAAAACCTCTATAAACTGTGAGCTGAATAAATGTTTCTACATATTTAATTTTTAGAAACTTTATTGTGATGCATTTAGGAGTGGACTTATTTTAGTTTATCTTATTTAGGATTTGCTGAGCTACTGTTTTATTTTTTTAAATTTTGTTTTGTCTGTTTGTTGAGACAAGGTCTCATTATGTAAGCTTATGCAGTCCATAGGATTGCATAATCCTGAATTCAGAGCAATCCACCTGCCTTAATCTGAGTGCTGGAATTACAGCCATGTACTTTCATGCTTGGTTTGCTGAGCTTCTTTTATTTTTTGGCTGTTCTGGGGATTGAACTCAGACCCTTGCGCTTGCCAGGGAAGCGCTTATTCCACTGAACCATCTCCCTGGCCCCTAGCCAAGCTTCTTGATTTTCTAAGTTTATAAATTTTTTCTGCTAAGTTTTAGAAACTCGCAGTAATCAATTCTTTGAATATTCTTTCTACCATACACTCTTATGTCAGTCCTCATTATTTGATGACATGAACATCAGACCTTTTGTTTCTGTCCTATAAATACATGAAAGTTCAACTCTGTCATTCAGATTGGATCATTTCTATTGATACTTTTTCAATTCACTAATTCTTTTTTGTTTCCCTTGACCTGATGAGCCCATCAGTGAATTTCTATATGTTATTGCATTTTCAATTGTAGTACTTTGACTTTATTCTTCCTTTTGTGTTGTTTTTTATTGACAGTATTTATTTTGTTATTGTGTGTTCACAATTGCTAGTTATAGCATTTTAGTGCTATAACTAAAAAGCAGCATATCAGATAATTTCAGTATCCATTGCATAACAGAGTTGCTTTGTATAATTTGTCTTGTTTGAGAACAGTTTTGTTTCATTGTTGTTTCATTGTTCCATCCAACATCACATGACATCTTGGATGGAAACTCTGGTTTCTATTTCAGTCCTTCACCTTAGTAGCTAATCCACCCTGTATGTGCAGAGCACACTTCCTGGCCCTCTTTTGGGACTGTGGCTCAAACACTAATTTAGTTTTCACAGACTTTTCAACACTTTTCTTGCTTTCCCAGCTTCAGAGATGCTACTAGAATTAAAGGGTAAGAGCAAAAAAGTCTCTTTCCCCCAATCTCCATAGCATGAAACAGGAATAATAATAAACTTCATTATTACCTGCTGTACATGACTGTTGGGACTTCACACAGTCGTCGTCGTTGCCATGGTTGGGGGAGGGACATCTATCTCCCCATTCTGCAGAGGTTGGGATACAAGGATTTACCCACAGGCTCTGCAGTTCAGTGCTCAGTGGGGAGGGGCTGCTTTGCTCTAGATCAGACAAGCATGATCAGAATATTCGCACCCCACTGGGTTGCCTTTATCCAGTCCCTCTGCAGAGATGAGGGTCTTTTCCTGAGTATTGGGGGGCACAGGATGTAACTTCAGTTCATCACTGCTACCCTGGTAAAGGTAGGTAGCTGCCACCTGCTTTTCCTCAAGCTTTCCTTCCTGTCTGCATCCCTGGTACGGTTAAGTTGCAACTCTGTCCACTGCCTTAGTTGGGATAGAGGCTGCAATAAACAAAAGCAAACCTAACTTATGGGAAACTTTTACTGGGCTTCACTTCTGGGAATAAAAGGCTGACCAATAGGAAGCTGAAAGCCTCTCATAGAATCAGCCTTGTTCCAGCAAGACCCAAACAGAAAAACCATGCTACCACCCGACAAACGCTCCTTGTGCTGAGCAAAGAGCTGAGCTTTCAACCACCCCTGCAGGAGCAATCAGCACTTATCTAAATTTGTCAGGGCAGCAATGAAGAAAGA
>NW_004524760.1:4508234-4540593 GCF_000260255.1 Octodon degus | reverse complement strand
ATCACAAACATATATGTGCCAAATATCAGTATATCCAATTACATAAAACAAACATGATGTATGTGAAAAATATAAACACTGATACAATTTTAATGGGGACCTCTATATTCTGCCATGAATAAATAAACTAGGGGAAAAAATCAGCAAAGACATATCAGAGCTGAGCCAAACTTCAGAACAAATGGACTTAGTAGATATTACAGAGTGTTCCACTCAAATACAGAATACACATTCATCTCAGTAGCACATGGAACTTTTTCCAAAATAGAACACATACTAGCTCATAGAATATGAGCAGGAATTGAAATTATCCCATGCTATTATCACATCATAGTGCAATAAAATTAGAAACCAATGTCAAAACAAACCACAAGAACTACATGAATATATGAAAATTAAATAACATCCTCCTTAACAACGAATGGATAACAATGAAATTAAAGAAGAAATTGTACAGTTTCTACAATTGAATGATAATGTCAATATGACACATGGCAACTTATGAGATGCAATGAAAGCAACCCTACAAGGTAAATTTATAGTGGTGAATTCTCCCATCAGAAAAATAGAGAAAGCTCAAATAGATAGTATAATTTTGAGCCTCAAGCTTCTAGAAAAACAAGAGCAAGTTAAACCCAAAGAACATATAAAGGAGGAAATTATAAATATCAAAGCATAAATTAATGCAATTAAGACTAAGAAAACACAAAACGTCATGAATCAAAAAATTGGTTCTTTGAAAGAGTAAATAAAAGAGACAAACACTTATTCAATCTTATTTTTTAAAAAAGCAGAGCCCAAGGCTCACTGGAACAATTCTAACTAGCACACCCAACTACCTTGTTTTTGTCAAAGGAGTCAGAAGAAAGATAATCTCATTAAGAAGTGGTGCTAGGAAAACTGACTTTCCACATTCTGAAAAGTGAAACTAGGCCCATATCTATCACCATGCACTAAACTAAAATCAAAATACATCAAATTTAAATGCAAAAAACAGAAACACTAATCTGAGGGAAGATAGAATAGGTAAACTTCTAAATGATATAGATTTACAGGGTTTACAAACAAAACCCAATACCAAGGAAAATAACACAAATAAAAGGCCTGGCCAAATAGTTCAGTAGATTAAAGCACCTGCAAGCAGGTGCAGGGGCCAGGGGTTCGATCCCCAGGCCTGCCATGCCTGTCTGCCCCCAGGGCATGTTGAGATGGCAATTGAGACTGGACGTGGTGGCCCGCACCTGTAATCCCAGCTCTTGGGAGGCTGTAGACAGGCAAATCACTACAAGTCCGATCTCATAGTGAGACCCTGAACACCCTGTAGACCCTTTCCTAAAACATAATAAATAAATAAATAAATAAATAAATAAATAAATAAATAAATGGGATCACATCACATTAAAAAGCTGTTTGGGTCCTGCCTCCAACGCATCACAGGAGCATTGCTGAGTTACAGTCCACTGTCCCACCTGGTGAGCTCTACCCTGCCCCATCATCACTGGAGCCTTTCTGAGCTATGGCTTGTCCCTCCCTCCATGGGAACCATAGTGAACCCCAGACAACAGAAGCATTGGTGAGCACCCCCCCACACACACACGTACTGTTGTGGGAGCCTTGCTGTTCCATGCCCACCACCCTACCATCACTGCTGAGCTCAGGGAGACGTTGGGAACTTCAAAATAAAGGACCAAAAGGCAATCTCAGACCTCCAGCTCACCCAGAACTAGTCCAGGAAACAAAGAAATAGAAGAACTTGGGGGTAACACACCTGAAATTTCTCAAATGATAACAATTGAAATAAACAATTCCATCAAGCTATAGAAGAAATCAGATCATAAATAATCTCTCAGGTAAAAAGAAAGAAATGACAACAATCTCAAAAGAATTTTACAACATATCTACAGAAGACAAAATTTTTTTAAAAAAGAATAAAAAAATGATGGAAACATTGAATGAAAAATAGAAGAATTCAAAAGCATGAAATAGATCCAGATATTCAGGAAATTAAGAATTCTATTGAAATCTGGCAAAACTGAACAAACTGAAGATTTTTAGATCTTGAGGACAGCAATACAGCTGGTGAATGAGAAAAGAGAGATCTCTTAAAGATAATGAGGCTCCAGGAAATAATGATTCAACAACTGCACAATGATGCCAAGAAAAACAATAAAAGATTACTGAGTGTCAATGAAACAGCAGACATCAACACAAATGACATAAAAAGACTAATTGCAGAAGTAGTGGCACAAAATTTCCCAAGCATGGGAAAAGAATCTGACATACTTTTAAGTGAGGCACATACAATACCAATTAGCCATAATAATGTAAATCTACACTTGGATATATAATTATCAAGATCCCAGAAATTCAGCAAAAGGATGAAATACCGAAAGCTGTTAGAGAAAATAAACAGATCATCTATGATAGAAAGCCCATCCGTCAAATTTTCTCTGTAAAACTATATAACTGTTGATTCTACAGGGATTTAACAACTAGATCATCCATGGTTTGTAAGAAATAACAGTTCTCTGGTTACACTTCATATTCCATGGTGCTTAACACAGATAAAATTTTAATTAAGTCTATTGTTCCCAACAAAGTATACTAATGTTGACCCTCAGTTACCTGAGAACACAATCCTTGTTAACTCCTACTTCATTTCCTTATCTGCTCCTGACATTCACGCCAAGCTTAAAAGACAGGTCTCAGCCCTCAAAATCCTACAGGGAGGCTTCCTTAATCTGGCTTTCCATTTCTTCAATAATAGAGACAAAAAATAATCTATACAGAAGTGCTAGCTTTTGGCTACAGCACTCAGGGCTCCCATTTAAGCAGGACCTAGGCAAGGTAATGCTAAGTCTATACAAAATGGTGCCACCTGAGTTCCTCCTGGACCACCCTTTCAAGTGTGGCAAAGAAGGATGCATGCGTCTGTTGGTCTCTTGATATGAGTCTTTGTACTCAGGGGAGGAACAGAGACAGAAATGAGGAAAAGATACACAGGAGAAGAGGTGAGTCAGGTAGTAGCCCATCTGCCTGGTTGGCCAAATGACCCCCTGAATACTAACAACAGTCTTTATTTATACTTTTACAAAGTTGCAAAACACAGGTTGCATAGCAACTAGTAACCCACAACTTCCAGGTAGGATGTTTTTCTCAAGACTGAGGTAGCTTGACTGCTTTAGGCAATGAGGCCTCATCCTGTCCTCCCACATCTGATCAAGTTCAGCTTCAGCACTCCCAACAAAAGACACTGGGCACGAGTCTGCCCCAACTCAACAGACACCATCAGGACCTTGTCCCATCTGCAGGCTCAAGGGTCACTGGAAATGATTAGAGTGGGTAAATCATCCAATTTCCTTCCCTCACAGAACTCGCTGTAGCCAAATCCATTGACAGTTGACCTGCTTGGTCTTGCTGCTGAAGAGGATCAATGGGGCTTAGGGTCCAAAGCCACCATGGAGGTATGTTTGTGAGAGCTCCAAGTCTCACTGGATATCTCAGGTAGAACATACTCTTCTTGTAGACACAGGGGGCACATATAATCTCAGTTCTTCCTGAGTTTTGAGGGCACTGTATTATATCTACAGTCTCTGTTGTAGGAGTTGATGCCCAACCTACACAGCCCCTATAAACAGGACCTATCCCCTGCAGATTCCAGACTGTTTTTCACTTGTAACTTTTTTTGTAATACCAACACATTCCACACCCTTTTGGGTAGGGATGTCCTCCCAAAGCTTAACTTCTCCTTTACCTTCACCCTCCCCATGGCTCTTGTTATCCAAACCTCATTCCAATGCATCACCAACCCATCCCCTACCTCTTCCCTCTTCCCTTGTCAACTCTGGGACACTTCCAGTCCCACTTGTACCACCCATGCTATTCATGTACTAGTTTGCCTCAGGGATCCCTCAGCCTTCCTCTGAGTTCCCCAACATCCAATAGCCCCTAAACACCAACCGGGACTCAAATCTATAATTCACCATCTCCTTACCAGTGGTTTTCTTAAAACTGCCCACTTACCCCACAATACTCCCATTCTTCCTCTACTCAAACCTAATGGCTCCTATTGTTTAGTTCAAGATCTCAGGGTTATCAATAATTCAGTTATACCTACTCTGTCACGTGGTTCATGGATGATAGCTCAACAATCAAAAGGGGTAAGATATGCCACAGTCAATGGATCTAGAGTGATACAGCCAAATAGGCTTTTAAAGGCTCACTTCAGAGCCGGGGAGAGAGCTCAGTGGTCTAAACACCTTCCTGAAAGGTGCAAGGACCTGGGTTTAATCCCTGATATCAGGGGCCAGGGAGATGGCTCAGTGGAATAAGCGCTTCCCTGGCAAGCACAAGGGCCTGAGTTCAATCCCCGGTTCCACAAAAAAAAAAAAAGTGGGAGTCCTTGTAGCTTATTCCCTCCATTTGGGCTGGTGAGATGGCTCTGTGGTCTAAAGCACCTACTTAATCCCTGATACCACATGTTGTGCCATCCCTGGAACCCCGGGCACTGAAACTGCATGTGATGGCACACACTTGTAATCCCAGCACTGTGGAGGCTGAAACAGGAAGATCACTTTGAGTCTGAGCTGCACAGCAAGACCTTGTACCAAACCAAAAAAAAAAAAAAAAAAAAAAAGGTTCATCTCACCAAACTTTCCCTGGAGCTGCACCTGCCTTACCCTGTTCCTTCCCTTAGCTCTAACTAGACTCAGGGCACTTACAGCACAAATGCCAAAGCTAGAAAATAATCAATATCCTCCCCCTTCACCATTGTCATGGTGGAATGACACATTTGGATCATGGGTCCCTTTCCAGTTTTCTCTTCTGGGTCATTTAGTCATGATAATGACCTGTGTACTCATAGCACCCTGCCTTTTTATACTTTTTCAAGGTTTCTTCAATCTCAGATGTGAGCCTTCACTAACGATGAACCTCTCACCATGGTCAAAACAGTTGGCACTAGTTTATTCTATATGGGCGTAAACCATCATCTCATCAGTCCTCCTCCCTGCCCCACCCCCCAAAAATGATACTCTTATTCAGCAAGAAGCAGTCTGAGAGAGTCATCACCTCTTCCTAACAACTAGAAGATGGGAATAATAGCTTCTGGCCCAAGTGTGAATTGCTGAACCATTAGGGTAGTGGTCTAACATAGCTGAAGCCCCCAAACAACAGCTTATCTTCCCAGTGACCATTTCCCTATCTTCTCCCCTCTGCCCTGAATACAACATCAGCCTTTTGGCCTTTCTGTGCAAAAAGAAAAAGCCCCAGTCAGCTCCTTTCATGTCACTGAGTAACCCCCCAAGTCTCCCGCTAGCAACAGTCCACACCACTTCAGCTCCCTTTGTCTCAGGTCAGAGGATCCCAGCCATTTTCCTGTGGTTCTGTGTCCTCATAAAGGCCTTTGATTTTTTTTTTTCTTCCTCTTCTGCCTCTCTGCTGTGCTGAAAAATTTAACAGTAATGAAGCACTTGGTAATTGCTTTGTTGCTTTCAGAAGCAGTTTTAGCTCAGAGAAACAGGTTCTAAATCGTGGCATGTTTGGTGACTAGATGGCCCCATTCCTGGAGCTCAAGGTCCTGAGGATACTTCCTGGCCAGAAGCACAGGGTGGGGAGGAATTCAAACCACATACAGCATTTAAGAAAAACATCTCCACCCAGAATGTATTGACAACAGCAAGGGTTTCCCGGGGCTGCCTTGAAAAGCCAGAAAGATGAAAAAGTGCAGTGAGGCTTTAAAGGACCCCTGCGTGTGCGCTGGGGGGTGACCAGCGGGAAAGCAGGTGGGCAAAGGTCCTGTGGTGGTGAGACTTCGTGTCACACAAAACAGCAACTCTGTCACTCACTCACTGAGGTGACCCATGAAGGTACTGTGCAGACACGACTACTGTTGTTTGACACTGTGTAACATACACTGTCTGTCACATGCACGGGCCTCACCAACCAGTCAAAGCTTCTCTAGGCAAAAAGTTGTTTCTGGAGAGAAAGGAATTCTGCCTCAGGACTGTAAGATGGGAACCTGTCAGGTCGTCAGCCATGGATCACTCATCAGCAGGACACCGACTGGCTGCTTAGAACTACTAAAAAACAATGGGGGAAATGAAAGGACAAACTCAGGGGCTTGAATTCCAAGCTTATGACCACAGAAATGACCTGAACACAGTCAGGTGTGATGGCACAGGCCTACAATCCAAGCAACCCGGAAGGCTGAAGCATGACTGCACTCAGCCCTGCAGTGAGCCACCATGCCTGGCAAAAGAATGCTTTTTAGATAGTGATGTGCCTTGGAATTTCAGATTTTTATTCTGAAGGTCTCTGAAAATTATAAAACCTTCAGCTGTCATAATTTGAGCATGTGAAGTGTCATCTACTTTGACAGATTTTAAACTTTTTGTTTCTTGTGGTGCTGGGATCAAACTCAGGGCCTCGCACATGCTAGGTATGTGCTGTCCTACTGTGCTACATCCTCAGCCCTTTTTACTTTTATAAGGGCCCACTTGTTTCCACTTCTCCTTTTCTTCACAAGGATGGCACCAGCCTATCAACTGCTTTTTCTTATTTGACTGAGAACCTACAAAGTCGTAGGCTTTAGGCTTTTATACAGATGTGTACACATACAAGACCTGCAGGATAATTGTTAAAAATAAATAAAGTAACTATTTTCTTGGTGGCACATGCCTATAATCTCAGTACTTGGGGAGGCTGAGGCAGCAGGACTGCCATGCGAGTTCAAGGCCAAAGTGAGACTGCCTCAAAACCAACGAACAAAAAACAAAAATGCTTTCTGTAGAAAGATAAGCGCCAACAATTCACATAGAAGTCTAACATACTTCTCACCAGTCTTTTAAATAAGCAAATACCTGTATAACTGTACGCCTATTTTCTTCCCTTCTGAATTCATTTTTAAGACACAGATGAGGTAGCCAAATCTAAATTTAAGTCACAGATGAGGTAGCCAAATCTAAATTTGACTTAGTGACGTCAAATTTGTCCTATCCTCCCCTTGTGATTTCATGCCCATCTTCCAAGGCGAGAGGAGTATTTCTGTGGCATAGCCTAATTTCCTGTGGACCTTGCACGTATCTATTACCAAATATCTGAGATTTGTTAACCACACCTGTTAAATTTAGTTTTGCTAACACTGAGTAGTAGCATGGGGTTGTGCTGTAAGAGCAGGTGGAATGTCATCAGAACCTTGACAGGAGAACAAATCAGCTCTGGCCACCCACCTATGTCTGGGCTATTTTCAGGCTGCAAAGGTGTCCCTAGCAACATGACCTTAACCAATCTAGGCACCCTGAGTCAAAGGACAGGGTCTCTGTACTATTATACATATCTACAAATCTATGTAGGATGACTTTTTCTAGCAAGCAAACTGCCCTTGATAGCTCATCTAGATACCAGACTTGGGGATGTTCTGGCATTCTACTCCACAGATGATTTCAGTTAACAGTAGTGAGTTGTACATTTCAAAACATGGCAGCTATGATTTTAAAATGTCACAACAAAGAAAAAATATCTGAGGTAACATATCTTTATTGGCCTGAGCTGATCATTGTACAATGTAGTGTGTTAAAACATATTGCGGCCAGGCGCAGTGATGTATGCTCTATAATCCCAGTACTCCAGAGGCTGAGGCAGGAGGATTGGTGGGAGTGTGAGATCAGCCTGGACTACAAAGTGAGCTCAAGGCCAGCCTGAACTGCACAGTGAGACCCTGTCTCAATAAATAAATAAGAAAATAAATAAAACATATTGCAAACCTATATGTAACTCAATCAACTAACAATAAAACTTTGACACTGAATTGGGTTAAGGAGTGTGCAGTGGACAGCTGACCTGAAGTATTTTTTGGTTGATATGAGATTTTCTAATAGTACTGGGGATTGAACCTGGGACCTTGTGCTTGCCAGAGAAGCAATTATGCCATTGAGCTATATCCTCAGCCTGATCTGAGATTCTTGTGTACACTGACCTTGAAGACATAGGTTGAAGTGACCGTTCTACCTCAGCCCCAAGCAGCCGAGTCTATAGGTGTATGCCACTACACACAGCTTAACTTGAAAAAGTCAAGTCAACCTATACCTTTTACTATTCCCCTAATGTATCACTGCCATAGTTACGTCTTTACAGAGTACAATGACATCTTTGGTATGAATACAAAGTTAATGCCAAGTCCCACTCCATATAATGAATATTTATTTCAAACCAAAATTTATTTTTAACAGGTAAAGATTTATATTCTTTTAAAAAACGAAAATTAAGTCTTAGAATTAAGCAATGAATTTTCAGTATCATACAGCTGTTTATATAACAGTAAAGTAACGGTAACCTTTTACCCTTGTAAAAATGTCACAGAATTCAAATCAGAAATTGAATCCTCAATGATTCAAGTGTTTTGTCTTACACAATAAGGGCTTGGTCAGTGTTCAGGTAAAATTCCTCCGGACATGCTGTCCTCAGTCCTCCACCACCTTAGTCCATCAGGGTCACACGGTAGGATAGCTGGCTGCAGTGGCAATGCCACAGTGATTATTCCTGTTTCTGGCTATTTTTACATAACCTTCTGCACCCCATTCTAGACCCCAGCTGAAATAGGTTTTCCATTTTATTAAAAGAAGACAGAGAGAGAGAGAGAGAGAGAGAGAGAGAGAGAGAGAGAACACATTAGTTTCAATTAATAGCTAATACTTATAAAAACAGTGCTTCCCATATCTCATGTACCATTCCTTTTTGTCTTGGTTCTGGGACTCAAACTCATAATCTTCCGCTTGCCAGGCAGGTGCTGTGCCACTAAGTTATATTCTTGGCCCATCACACACTGTACTAAGTTCTATCACAATCTACATACAAAAAACATAATTATATTGAGTCCTGTGAGTCCTTTAGAAGAAACGGAGAGAACTAGGATTGCTGTATATCTGTCTCCATAAATTACCTTAAACTACTCAATTCATTGTGAAAATGAATCCCAACAACTGCTGAGGCCTCTGAGGACTGAGAATAAAACGCAACAGCAAACCAGGTGTGATGGGGGGCGCACGCTTGTAGTCAGCACTGGGGAGGCTCACTGTGAGCTCAAGGCTCATTGAGGGCTACGTAGTGAGTTCCGAGGCCAGCCTGAACTATTATATAGCAAGACCCCTCTCAAAAACAGAAGCAATGGAAGAGCAGCCAGCCACAATGGAAGGAACCACACATGCTGGCAGGTGCTTGGGTTATCCTTCCGACTTCACAAAGACTCAGCAGAGGCAATGCTTCTGCTTGCTTTACCTCACTGAAATACTGGGGACAAAAAAAGGAAATCAGCCCTGGATCCAACATAAAAATGTTTTTCCTGAAGTCCTTGGAACCAGATGTTTCAGAATTTTTGAGAAACACAGTGTTACAAATGCACATAAACAATCTCAATGAACTTGGCACAGAATTTTGTGATCAAACATGAATGGGGCTGTGTTCACTCTCCGTGGGAGAAAGGCTTGATGTTTCAAAACTGAGTGTTTGTGGACCTACTATCCAAGTACTGATCACAGGCAAAAATTTCCATTTCAATTTCAAGTATCAGTATAATACAAGGGTTTTATACCTGTTCTTGATAAGCCAATATTCATTCTCCTCTGACTCTGACTCTGACTCTTCAATACCGTAGCCAACCAACAGCACACCATGATTCAGGTCCTTGCTGCTGCAGTCTGGATCATAATAAATGCCTGGGGATGTAAAACCAGAAAGGGGTGAGAGTGCCAAATGACACATGGCAATGACCCATCTCATCATTTGTAACAGGAAGGAACCTCCATATTCCAAGAAATGTCACAAGCAAATTCTACGTAAGGACATGGTAACGACTGATAAGAGTTAACCTCAATTCACCAGAAAGCAATGAAATTAATGGGAAGGAAACCAAGAGATCGGGGGAAGGGCTTATACAAATGTTATGTACCAACTCCCTAAGCCCCAAGATAAATGTAACCACTATGTACTATAAATATGTAGTAATAAAAATTTAAAAATAAAATATAAAATTCAGTAAGTCATAATTTCTACTAAGGAAAAAATAAAAATAAAAAATGAGACCGCTGGGCATGATGACACACTCAGGAGGCTGAGGCAAGAGGATCACCATAAGTTAGAGGCCAGCCCAGGCTACAGAGTGAGTTCAAGGCCAGTCTGAATTGCATTGTGAAACCTTGTCTCAAAAGACCAAAAGTAAATAAATAAAAATGAGACCAATTGCTATCAAGACTAAGGTGATTTAGGCATTCATCTCCTAGCCAAAATACCAGCAGTTCTCTTCTAACTTTAATATGTCTAAAGAAATTGAGCACATACACATACATGAACAAAACCTTGTATGTAAACTACAGTCTTCTTTATAGTCATAATTAAAATCTTTTAGAAAAAAGAGAAAGCAATTAGAGAAATTACGTTGCATCTACGTAAGTAATAAGCAGTCATTTAAAAGTACTCATGGGGGCCGGGGAGATAGTACGGTGGTCTAAGCGCCTGCCTAGCAAACACAAGGACCTAGATTCAATCCCTGGTACCGCATGCTGACCAGGCCCCGTGCCAGCCACCAAAACCCAACATGGTGGCGCACACCTGTAATCCCAGAGCTGAGGAGGCTGAGCCAGGATGATCACTACAAGTTTAAGCTGCATAGCAAGACCCTGTACCAAATAAATGAACAAATAAACAAACAAACAAATAAACAGACATGATTTTCTTTAAAACATCCTTAAAAAAATACTCATGAAGAATTTATAATCATGGAAAAATGTTGGTTACATAAAACTGGAAATACTGTATTGCTATATTAAATGCAGACTCAAATCACAGTCTTGGAAAGCAGGATTCCAGAATGAATCAGGGTGGTGTTTTTTATTCTGCTTGAATTTCTGTAATACAAAATGATAAATACCTACCTTCTTTATAGAACTGGAAGGACATAAGGCCTGCATCCATAGCAACGGATATGGGTCCTATGTCTGCCACAGCCTTCATAAGGGTCTTCTCCCGCTGAGGGATATCCACAAATCCAGTGTCGTTAGCTACAGAAAGCTCTGGCTTGTACTTACAGCTTCCATCCTTTTAAAGCGGAAGAGACATGATTACCACCATTTACCTCCTCCGGCGGGGCCTGAGCTTTAGAACTGAAACACTTGGTAATTTATAGCTTATACTCTTCAATTCAGCACTGCTGTAAATCATCTCAGGAAATAGAATCCTACTAGATGACTCAGAGCTCAAAAAATTAAACTTATGTTTCTTCAATGAGAAGCCCTTGCTTGAATTATCCATAAGAATTTTTTTTATTATAATTGAGATGTTATTATATGTAGAACGGTTTGGACATTCTAAATGTTTATTGAACCAACAAACTATTCAGAAGCTATAATGAAGGACTGATAGTTTGTACACACAAATCCTATGACCTACTATTCTGAAAAGTGTGCCACTTTCCCAAAACAGCTGGAATTAAAACAAATTAAGGGGCTGGGGAGATGGCTCAGTAGAATAAGTGCTTGCTTGGCAAGTGCAAGGGCCTGAGTTCAATCTCCAGTTCCACCAAAAAAAAAAAAAAAAAAAGGAAAAAAAAGACAACAAATTAAGGTGCTTCACTTTACCTTTCCTTCATATGGATAGGATTTCTCTGATTCCAAGCCCTTATTTTCCTTAATATACTCGAAGGCAAAATCCATCAGGCCACCATTGCAGCCCTGATTGCCTTGAGCTCGAGAACAGTCCACAAGGTTCTGTTCACTCAGGGAAATAAGTTCACCATTTTTCCGGAACATCTGTCCTTCTAGGGACCCCGTTGCACTAAAAGCCCAGCAAGAACCACACTGTCCCTGAAAAAGAAATAAAAAAAATGACAATTTATAAGAAAACCCTTGACAATAGTTTATATATAGTAGCTGGATATTCCTCATTTAATGATGGACCTATTTAATATTTAATGGCAACTTGCTGCTGGAACTTTCGACCTGCATTTCAACGTACAATGCAGGCGTGTCTGCAGTGGTGCAGTCTTGTGGTGGCTTCTACAGTACAGTTGCTTTGACCATTTCTTTGTTCTGATTATTTGTAATGTACATACTAGATACAATTTCTCATTTAGCAACTAAGAATGCATAGGAACTGAACTTGGTCATTAAATCATATCTAGCCCTTTAAAAACAGAGCAGCCCAGCAAGGTGGCACACATCTGTAGTCTCAGGAGGCTGAGGAAGGAGGATGGCTGTGTGTTCAAGACCATCCTGCACTACACAGTGAGATCTTATCTCAAAAAAAAAAAAAAAAAAAAAAAAACAAACAGCAACAACAAAACATAGAAAAGAAAGAGAAGAGCAGAGCAGAGCAGGCTGCTGTGGGGACAGATTGGAGGCAGTTGCTTTTAAAACAGTAAAAAAAAAAAAACCCACAAGTGAACTACTTGTCACCCCACAATCTACCAAAGACTCGACCAATTCTTTTTTGGATTTCCTGATGGGCTTTGGCAGGTCTCAATCACTGTCATACCTGATTCTTCACAGGAGTCACATAGCCTTTCTTTCTCCAATCCACAGATTTTGGGAGCTGAAGAAGTAGAGGTTCCTGATACATCTTTCCCTTCTTGTGCTTCTGGTGTTGAAAGCCATTCATCACCTGCTTGAATTCGTCATTGGTCTTCAAGAAAAGACAAATTAAGTCAAAAAGGCAAGACATTATTTGATAATGAAGCGAGCAGTTAAGCAACGCACACCACACTCACCATGTCACCAAAGCGGTTCATGGCCATGGTGAAGCTGTGTTTGCCCTGGCTGTATTGTCCATTGTGCAATTCAATCATCCGCATGTTCTTCTCCCACACTGCTCGCCTCCATCCTTCTTCATTCTAGAAGTAAACGTACATGTGATATAGGCTTCCTTGACAGAACTGAAGAGAAGCCCTGGAGGTGGCTTTACACTTGTGGCGGCTGTGGCCCTGTACTCACAAGGGCAGCACTCAGGTGACTGCCTGGTAAGAGCCGGCAGTCAGAAGCTACTCTGACCATAAGCTCTCAAAGGCAGGACCACACTCTGCAGGGCCCTTCTGAAGGTTGAGAAAGGGTGTTACCAACCGCGCCATACAATCTCCTGTGAGTGGACTTCCATTGGTCCCACTGTGCATCAAACGCTTGATCCAGTTTTGGAATAGCTGAGGCTATTCCCAAGCAAAAGGCAGCCAGGACAAGTGACAAAGTCATGGTTCAAAAACCTAGAAAGAGAAACCAGTATTAACACAAAAAGTGAGAAAGTGCTGTGGAGAACCAGCCCAGGAATTCAGTAAAAACAAAAGGCAAGACAGGGGACACGGCTCAGTGGCACAGTGCCTGCCTGGCATGCACGAGGTCCTGAGTTCAATTCCCAATACAATAAGTCGGATATCTAATTCACCTCCTCAAATGAAAACAAGTGCTGACAAATGCTATGGAAACTGGGTTAAACTTCACTGGAAGGGTGCAATGATCAACTGAGTCCTGCTAAGCCTCAAGATACTGGGGGTTGGGAATCATAAACCAACAGAAAACTAGGAAACAAACAGTAGGTCCAGATTATTCTCCAGGCAGTCTAGGTCACTTAGGTAAAACCTTAACTGAGGAGGCCATCTGGCCCTAAGCAGGAGAAAAGAGCTCCCCAAGAGTTAGGAAGGATGCCACCTCATTCTTTGTGACTAATGTCCAGCAGGTGAGGTGTGTGGGAACCGTGAAAGCTTTCTAGTCGCCTTCCCGGGAGCGCAGACCCCGGACCCGCCGAGCACCCACGCTTCACTGGGCCGAGCCTGGGGGCACCGCCTGCTCGGGTCTCCGCGCCCAGAGTTTTGAAGGCACGGGCTTGGCGGGGTGCGCGGGCGGCGGGCCCAGGCCCAGTCGGCCTGGCCCGCCCGGAAAAGCAGTGGCCTGGGTGCGTCGAGGCTCCGGAACCGAGGCTGGAAGATCCACGGAACCCGGGACCCCTCCCCCACGACGTCTCCCCAGCCCCATTCGGCCCTCCCGTGCAGCTGGGCGCAGTGGTGGGGAGGGGCTCACCTGGTCGGCCGCTGCGCAGGCGCACTCCACAGTAACAACGCGGAGATCGCGGAGGTCCAGGGATGCGGCGGACACCGCGGACCCTGGCTTTAAAGCCTTAAGTCGGCGTCCGGCCCGCTCCGCCCTCACCGGCCCCGCCCCTGCCTCATCTGCTCTGTGATTGGCTGCTGCGGCCGAGGGGCTGAACCGGCAGGCTCGCAGACTCGTGCACGTGACGCCGCTGGGTCCTCCCGACCCCCTCTGGGGCGGGGCTAGGCCTCTGGCTGAGTGGGCCGCAGGGAGGCGGAAGGCGGAGGGTCTCGGAGGATGGGAGGGTGTCGGAGGGGGGAGGGTCGCGGAGGGGGGAGGCCGGGGCCTGGGCGGGGAGGGCCGGTGGCAATTGAGCGCGCGTCTTCGAGCAATGGGCCACCAAGGTGATTCCTCTGTGGGTTCAGCCACGCACCCCAGCCCTAAAGACCTGTAGGGTTTAGCATCTTCTGTGGCTTCACCGCCGGTGCCCTCCGCTGGCTCCTAGTCAATTCCCAACAGAAATGGGGCGGCTGGAAGATGGAAGCTTGGGGCTGGCTCCCTGCAACTTCAGGCTGCAGTTAGAGGCTGGGGGGGTGGTGATCCCAAGGACACTGTCCAGGAGGAGGGAAGGGGACTCGGGCAGGGTCGCTGAGGCCTCTGTTGCTTGGCCACACAGCTCGGCCCTGCTTCTCTGTTTAGGGGGTTTCTTGCCCACCAGCATTTGTTTATCCCCAAAATATCGGTTTAATAAAGAAGAGAAACGCTGTTGTGACAGATGAAACTGCTTTTACTTCCCACCCCCAATGCTATGAATTATGCTTCTTTCCAGATACACCTCTTGACATGTCAGAAATTCACTTTAATAATATTTTATTTAGCAATATTTAATGTGTGATTTGAGGACACCCAATTTGAAGAAATTATTTAGATAGAGAAAATGTACCTCATGTATAGAGCGATAAAGATTTAAGGAAATTAATTCAAAAATGTTTCTAATTTTTAAAGTAACATAAAGCCGGGCATTGTGGCACATACCCTTGTAATTCCAGCACTGCCGAGGCTAAGCTTTCTTGTGAGTTCCAGAGGAGCCTGGGCTGCAAAGCGATCCCAAGGCCAGCCTGAACTGCGTATGGAGACCCTATCTCAGAAAGACAAATAAATAAAGTTATATAAGATACTCGGGGTCCTGGGTTCAATGCCCAGCACCTAAATAAATGTGCAAGAACCGTATTCATTGTAGAAAATATATTTTAGAAAATCAGGATCCCTTTTCCCCATCTGGGTAAAAGTTTTTAAGTAGTTTGTTTATCAAAATGGCTTCACAGTGCCTATCAATTTGAAAATTGTTACTGAAAAATGAAATGGCACAGGACATACGTTTTTACCTCTCAAGTAAACTAAAAAATTAAACATAACTTTAGATGGGGGCACAAATGTTTTTAGATATCATTTTATTTTTAAAACGTTTTTATCTGTCAAAGTAGAAGTTCTTCCCCCTCAAACACAGTTCGGGGCCAAAAGCTTAGCAATGTACACAGCATAGTTAATCATGGCGTTCGACTTATTAATCACTCAACTGGGAATGACTGAAGACCGCTCCTAGAGAACGGGATCCTTGGGTTTGGTCCTCCTGGAGGTGTTTCTTCCCTTGGAGCTAGAGGAGGAGGAAGTAGACATGGAGCACTTCTGGGATCCATTTTTGGAGGAGTACATTCAGTTGGAAGAGCAATTAGAAAGGGACCATGTTATGTGATCCTTTTGGGAAGCATACCAGCCATGCTGTGGTTTATCCAGGGTTGGGAGACAAAAGTAAGTTGTCAGCCACTGAGTAAGTCCTGAGGTTCAGAGCTGGTCACCATGGAGGTCACAGTTCTCTGCCTCTGTGGGTCAGAGTTCCAGTGCTCTGGATGTGGTTGGTTCACTGTGTTTGTTTACTGAGTGCATCGCGAGCAATTTAAGTTATTCTGACACGTGGGCTTTACAGCTACCCTTGGGCCACAGCTCCCTAAGATTGCATAGGGTGGAAAAACCTGCTGCGGCATTAAGATCTCTGCCTTGAGTAATATCCTGGCAGCAGGCGAGTGTGGCAGGAGCTGCTCTGAAGAATGGTATCCCCTTTGTTTCTAAGAATTGGAATATTCCAGAGAAAATCCAGGTTTCTTTTATGTACTCAGAATCTAAAGTTAAACCAAGAAATAGCTAAATGTAAGAGAATGACCACCAAGCAAGAGAGTGGAAGACATTATGCCAACTCATAGTACCTATACACAATGGGCTAAATCATGCATTACACAAATGTAGTATGTTGGGTGTGGTAGCAACATGCCTATAATCCCAGATACTCTGCAGGCTGAAGCAGGAGGAGCACAGGTTTGAGACTAGCATGGGCAATATATCCAAGACCCAGCCTCAAATTAAGAGCTGCTGGGTGTGGTGGGACAAATCTGTAATCCCAGCACTCGGGAGGCTGAGGCAGAAGGATTCTTGGGAGGGCAGCCTGGGCTACATAATTGAAGACCAGCCTGAATTACATACTGAGATCCTGTCTCAAGAAAAACCAAACAAACAAAGCTGCTGGGCATGGTGATGCAGCCTATGATCCCAGCGCTCAAGAGGCTGAGCAAGAGGATCACCTCAATGCCCAGGTCAGCCTGGACTGCACAGTGAGTTCAAGGCCAGGCTGGACTACAAGAGCTGGAGATGAGGATCGGCACTCTCTGGGTTTAACATGCAGTATATAAAAAAAGTATCATTAGCTACTTTTGTTACCCCCCCCCCTCCCCAAAGAGGATTAAATCTAGGGCCTTGAGAATGAAAAGCAGGCGCTCTGTCTCTTAGATACACCCTTAGCCTTTGTTTTGCTTTTTTGTTTTTGGAGACAGGGTCTTGCTATGAAATTCTGGCTGGGCTCAAGCTCATAGTGATCTTTCTGTCTCAGCCTCCCAAATGCTAGTATTATAAACATGTACTTACCTTTCCTGGGTCTAAACTTTCCTTTTTTTTTTTTTTTTTAGCAACGTCTTGCTACATTAGCTTTGAATTTGAGAACCTCTTGCTTCAGCCTAAATAGTAGAGATTCTAAGTGTGTGCCACCATGCTGCAATTCTTTTCCTATGTTTTGATTCACACTTTGAAAAACAAAAGTTTTTTGAGATGGGGGTCTTGTCATGTAAGTCCAGGCTGGCCTCAAACTCAGTCATCTTCCTGCCTTAGCTTCCTGAATGCTGGAACCACAGGGGTGAAACACTATGACCAGCTGAAAAATAATTGTGGCTAGTCTTGGGTTTATTTATTTATTTATTTATTTTTATTTTTTCTGTATTTTAGGGAAGGGTCTACATGGTGTTCAGGTTCTTACTACTAGATACGACTCATAGTGATTCTCCTGCTTTCAGCCTCCCAAGTGCTGGGCTTACAGGTGTGTGGCACCATGCCCAGTCTCAATTGCCATCTCAGTGTGCCCCGGGGGGAAGGGGGTCCAGCATGGCCAGCCCGGGGATCGAACCCTTGGCTTCTGTGTCTGCTTGCAGGTGCTTTAATCCACTGAGCTATTTGGCTGGCCCTTTGGGCTAGTCTTAATTGTTCAAATAGCTACATTTTAATCTATTGACCAAGCCTTACCTGTGACTTTGGTAAAGGCTATGGGTAGAACGTCCCAATTCCTATTTAATATGCATTATATATGAAAATATACTCTCACATACATCTATATAGACTCATTTTGTAATACAGGATGCAATTCTTTATCCAGTCTCTGGACATAGTATTTGTTTGTTTGTTTGTTTGTTTTTAGAGATGAAGTCTTGATCTGTAGTCCAGGCTGGTCTTGAACACACTGTGTAGACCAGGCCCACCTTGAACCCATGGCAGTCCTCCCACCTCAACCTCCCAGAGTGCTGGGGCTACAGGCGTGCAGCACTATACCCAGCTGGTCTCTGAAGTTTTAGGGGAGCTGGCAAATGGTGATATCCAAGACACTGATGTCAGTTTACACCTCTCTTCGATGTAACAACTCAAGAATTCTCTTTAAAAATATTATCACCAAAGCTCTGCAAAAAGATTTATGTACACTAATAACCACATGGAAAACACCACGTGTATGATTGGATGTTCATGTGAAGCTACTTATGAAATTTCTTACTTTTCTGAGTTGGTGTACCCTTGCTGTCCCTATGGTGTTAAATTGTCACGTATGCAAATCAGTCAACAAGAGTTAAGCTCTTGCACTTCTTGTCCTTTATTTTTGTCCTTTGAGACAGGATCTTGATATGCAGCTCAGACTGACCTGTAGCTCACGTTGTATCCTAGGGTGGTCTTGAATTTGCAGTGATCCTCCTGCCTCATCCTCCTGAGTTCTGGGATTACAGCTCGGTACCTCCAAGCTCAGCTTTTACTGTCTTCTTGTGGGGTGGCTTGAGTATTTACTTACACAATTTACATGTACCTTTCCTAACAGGTTTTCTGAGAATCCCCTTTTCCATCGTTAACCAAAGCTGGGGTCACGGCACACACCTGTAATCACAGCGTTTAGGAGGCTGAGTCAGGAGATCACGGGGCTGCCATGAGTTAGTTCAAGGTGCGCCTGGTCTATACAGTGTGTTCAAGACCAGTCTGGACTACAGATCAAGACTTTGTCTCTAAACACAAACAAGCAAACAGCCTGGGATATGCAGCAAGTTCAGGGCCATCCTGAACTGAAATTATCTATAGCAGTCTTGATTTTACAGCAAAGAAACATAGAACATTATAGATGTATTTGAATGAAATTGTGGTGAGGCATTTGGTACAGTATGTAATGAGAGTAGGTCATGTGGAATGTCTCTTCTACTAAGACTGTAATCCACAGATTCTCAGCAGAATGCCAGAGGAACTCTCAGATCTAAAAGATAATCTTTTATGGTTTTGGTTCTTGAGACAGGGTCTCGCTAGGTCGTTCAGGCAAGCCTCAAACTCACTGCAGTCTTCCAGCTCAGCCTCCCAGGTGCCAGAATTAATACATTCAGGAAACAAAGAATATTTGTTTTCTATGGCTGCTGTAACAAACTTCTACAACTCTGGTGTCTTAACACAACAGAGTTTCATCCTTTATAGTCATGGGGGTCAGAAGTCTGAAGTTACCCTCAGTGAGCTAGAGACAACACACTGGTGGCCCTATTCCTTTCTCCCTGCAGAGGTTCAAGCAGAGAATCTGTACTGTGCCTCATCCCCCATCTGGTGGCTGCAAGCACCTTCTGACCAATTTACGGCCCTACCGCTCTGATCTTGTGATGACTTTGTCTTCTCCGTGTGCCACATTGTCCTCTGCCTCGCTCACAAAAGGACAGTTATGATTGCATTTGGGACTCACCACAGTAATCCTGGATAATCTCTCCATCTCAAGAGCTGTAATCATATTTGCAAAGTTTGTGTTATTTAATAGTTACAGATTCTAGAAATTAAGATCTGATATGTAGGCTAAGCAGAGTGGTGCACACCTGTAATCCCAGCACTAGGGAGGCTGAGGCAGGAAGATTGCTATGAGTTCTAGGCCAGCCAGAGTATCAGTGAGGTCCTTTCTCAGAGAGAGAGAGAGAGAGAGAGAGAGAGAGAGAGAGAGACAGACAGACAGACAGACAGACAGACAGACAGACAGAGACTTTTGCACCAGCCAAAGTCTCCTCCTGTGGAATACCTGGCATTCTTGGAAATGAAAGCTTTATTATAAAAAAATTTCCTGCCACTGTGTCATGATGTAGACTGTGGGAATAGCTAAATAACACTTAGGCACCAGGTGGTCCTGAGCATTTTATACAAGCTCCTTCACTTATTCTGCATCATAGTTACCTGCTGAGCTCCTCAGAGTCAAAGGACTGGGCCCCAACATGGAAGGTCTTGATTCAGCTTAGCTCAGAGTTCCAGAATTTGCCTTTCTCACAGAGTTCCTGGGGACACAGAGGCTACAGGTTGGGGGTCTCTCAGCACTGAGGACAGTCATGTAGTAGGGGCATAGACCCAAGGGTGGTATTGGGTACCTTTCTAAAGCAAAGAAATAAATTCTGTACAATTAGGATGGCAGGACTCATACAAGGAAGCTGGGCTTTTAGGACCTTTGCTTTCTGCTTTTCCCTTACCTAACTCTGCTTGACAGACTCAGCCCCATGAACTGAGGGCCCTAGAAGAAGTGAAATAAACGGAGGCCATGGAAGTGAGGCTGTGAGGCTCCACAGGCCAGTCTCTTGACTTTGATGTGGATGCCAGCTCATCGGGTGTCATGCTGGAAGGAGGAAGAGAGATGAGCCACCCGGAAAGTATGCCACCTGCCCAGGCTGGGCCCCCACCGCATCTTCCTGCCCCACCAGCATCTGAAGGTGCTTACCCTATGGCTCCTGGGTGGATCCTGGCTCTGGCATTTCTAGGAGACCAAAGCCCAACACCTTCCCTTGGTCAGGTTCATTCTCAGGTCTTTAAGCCTTGTTAGGTGTGTGTCTAATTAGCACTGTGGTTCAGTGACAATCTTGAGTATTCAAAAAAGTGAGGTCCATTCCTTCACCAGTTCCAAAAACAAATGCATAAAATATTCTTTAAAAATGGTTTCTAGGGGCCGGGGAGATGGCTCAGTGGAATAAGCACTTCCCTGGCAAGTGCGAGGGCCCGAGTTCAATCCCTGGTTCCGAAAAAAAAAAAAAAAAATGGTTTCTAAAAAAGATGTTATAATGTTTTAAAAAAGAACTAGAAGCATAATCAAGTGCCTCAGATTGCCTGTCATCCCCTCAAAGACCAGGGAAGTCTTCCCATTGTAAGCTTTGGAAATTTTTGCTGAGTTACTGAGTCCACTCTGGTGGTTTATATTTGTTTTATTTTGTTTTCTTTTCTTTTTCTTGTATCCAGTTCCCTTCCTGGGCCTCCCCACCCCAAGGGTCTTTGCTTCCGTATCTTGGTTTCTCCATCCTTGAATCCAACCTACAGCACTGTAGAAGCGTTTTACACTAATGTTTCCCTGCTTCTTAAAACAAAGTGCATTTCATGTTCCCGAGAACCTCTGCTCTGATGCCTGCCTCCCAGGGAAGGAGTCAGATGGTGACAGAAGGTGTGGGTCTCCCCAGCTTCATGACCCCCTTCACCATGCTTCAGTGAGGTTTGGAATCTAGTTGTCCAGCTTGAGTGTCTCCTTGTCCAGCACTCCAGGTTTGCTATTCAGAGAGCTGGGAACACGTAACAAAGACATCCCAAAACTTGTGAGTCCTGTGACTCACCCACAGCTCTGCATAGCACCCCTTCTCTTAGCCTTTGAATGTACATGGATGAAAAATAAAACGTCCATGTGCTACATGGAGAAAGTTGCTGATGTGTGTGGCTCTGCGACCCAGGGCCCAAGGATAAAAATGCATGATATGATTGTTTTGCCCAACTGATGAACAAAGTCTTAGGGACTTGGGGACTTCGAACTTTGTCTGAACTTCACTTTAATCTTTTGTTTTGTTTTGGATTATAGATGCAGTGAAAGATAGCTTATTCTTTCTCTTTTTCCATGCATAGCCCTGTGGAAAGTTAGTGGAATTTTATCAACTATATTTAGGAATTTGGAAAGAAGTTTTGCTCTAAGCTCAGAGTGAAATGGAACTGCATGATAATTCGAGTGTTTTAGGGAAAATAGTTTAGTTACTTTAGGAAGACAAAACTAAGTTACATTTCCCATCCCCTGGCCAAAACATCTTGAGGACAGATATTGTGGGTCCTCACAATCTATTGGGCACCCCAATGTGTGATAAATACCCCGTAAATAACATCTGTGAAAGGATGGTTTTCAAAGGACTGTTGCCAATTTGGCTACAGATTCCTGGGGACCCTCCCATTTGGACCAGAGCTCCACGGGTCCCAGGTGGGCTTGGGGAACATCTCTTACTCTCAGAACACAGAAATCCTAGAGCCTCTTCATATCCTTGAGTTGCTGTGAGATGTCCCAGGGAGCTGAGAATTCCCAGGTCCTTAGAGTCCCCTACAAGGCTCCACCTGTCCCTCCCAGTCCCCAGCACACTTGCTGGTAGAAGCACTATTCTCTGTGGGGAACTTAGCTCTTAGAAGTAACTTAATTTAGCATTTAAGGCTGTTATCAACAAGTACAGGAAAGGAGATAAGATAGGACAAGGAATTTTTCAGGTCCTGGGGACATCTGGAGACATCAGAAAATTTACATCAGACACTTGAAGGATTCTTCCACTGAGGTGCAAGATTGGCAGGATATTTAACTACAGATGTTTATTAGGTCTTCCCACCTAATGCCCCCTGCCTTCTCTTCTACATCACTGTAAAATGGACACACTTCTCTTTGTCCAGGGCAGATGGTCTTATGGTCTTATTGCACTTTCTGCCTGTACCCAGCTTGAGGGAGACTAAGGAGGGTCAGTATGAGTTCAAGGTCAACCTGGACTACACAGTAAGATCAAGGCCTGCCTGAACTACCTGGTGAGATCTTGTCTCAAAAACAAAATAAAACAAACAAAATTGCCCTCTTAATTTTGACAGCTAAAATTACAAAGGACTATTATTATTATTATTATTATTATTATTATTATTATTGTTGTTGTTGTTGTTGTTGTTATTATTATTATTATTATTTGTATTTGTATTTGTATTTGTATTTAGGACAGTGTGTACAGGGTGAGCAGGATCTCACTGTGTAGATCAGACTTGTAGTGATCCTCCTGTTTACAGCCTCCCAAGTGCTGGGATTACAGGCAGGTGCCACCACGCCCAGTCTCAATCACCGTCACAGGGTGCACTGGGGATGGGGCCTGCACAGCAGGCCCAGGGATCCAACTTCCAGCCCCTGCATCTGCCTAAGCAGGTGTTTTAATCTGCTGAGCTATTTGGCTGGCCCTCTTTTTTTTTTTTTTTTTTGTATTTTAATACAGGGTCTACAGGGTCTCACTAGGTAGATCAGACTCATAGTGATCCACCTGTGTTCAGCCTCCCAAGAGCTGGGATTACAGGCATGCACCACCACTCCCAGTCTCAATAGCCATCTCAGCATGCCCCAGGGGTGGGGTTGGCACAGCCGGCCTCTGTGTCTGCCTAAGCAGGCACTTTAATCTGCTGAGCTATTTGGCCAGCCCTCTACAAAGTATTCTGAAGCTTCCATTTAAAAGTACTTCTCCATGTGCAGAGAGTCGCATGTTTGAACAAGGAGGCTAGGGATTGGGTAAGGACCAGACTCCCCTCTTACTACAACAGTTCCTCACTCTGGGGAGCTACCCTGGTTCTGTGAGAGCTACATCAATCTCTTCTGAGGGCAGCATCCTCATGGTCTAGTCATCTTCACCTAGGTCCTGCCTCCTGAAGATCTACTGCCTCTCCATACTGCTCCTGAGGTACTCCCACCTCAGTACTGCCACCATGAGCCTTTAGGGCACAAATCACATCCACACCAGGGAATGAGGTTTTCATGTAGCCACTGTATCTCTCTAATGGAAGGGACCTATGTTTCTTGAGATTTTCTTTTTATATTTTGAAGCATGGAGGATCAAATTCAGGGAGTTCTGGTCTACATCTCCAGTCTGTTTTATTTTATTTTGAGACAGGGTCTCCCTAAGTCGCCCAGACTTGCCTGGGACTTGAGATCCTTCAACCTCAGCCTTCTGAGTAGCTTCTAACAAGCATGCATCATGACAGTTGCCTTGCTTCTTGAGATTTTATCAGGAAACATCGAAGTACTGGATGACAGTAAGGAAGTTCGCCATATTGCTCATGGTCTCAAAGGACATTCCACGCAAGGTTGTAGGGTGCCCTTTGTCACGGATGGACTGTGCGCTGGCTGATTTAGGTGCTCTTGCCCTAATCAGGAGGGCCACCATCAGTGCCTTGGCTCTGCTCCAGCTCACTCTCCTGGGACCTGGTGTATGGCTCCAGTTTCCGAGGGTTCCTATCACCATACGCTGACCACAGGCTCCTGCACAGTGAGTGCTCTGGTGCTTTTGATAAGGGTGGATGTTGCCACTCAGAGAGGCAGTCATGGGGGAGTCCTGCAGCCTTTGAAATTTAACCCAACACTACTTCCCCTGAGTTCTTTCTCAGGGACTAAAATGCACATGTTCACAGAACCAGTACAGAAGCCATTCCCTCTGCATCACTGAAGATCATTTCAAGCTTTTAAGGATCTGAACTGCAATTAAAAAAAAAAAAATGCCACCTCTTCTATTTTACCCTCAGTGTCACACTGTGGACATCTTTCTTTGTCTGTGCAAGCAGAGCGCAGCATCGGTAGAGCTGAGGCTTTCCCAGGAGGAAAGACTCGATTCTGCTGGGGAGTTCTGGCATGTTTTTCTTGGTAGCCTGCCCTACAGATTTCCGCCTGTCCTGGCCAGCCCAAAATTGCATAAGCTGATTCTTTGCAATAAATCTCTTAATACGTGTCTCCCACGCGGGTCTGCCACTCTGCTGGACACAATGGAGATGTGTTAAAATGAAAGGTCTACACATCTGCAAGCTATTTTATGGTACTTGTGTATTGCTTGTGTCAAGAGTTTACAGGTTAAATGTGCTGGGGAAGATGGCAGAACAGAAAGAGAACTGAAAAGATCTCTGGTCACCTCAGTGCCTAATTTGGTCTCATCTGAGGACACTGGAGAAAAGATTACAGACTTAGAAACTGGCATCAGACCCTGTGTGGTGGTCTACGTCTAGATTCTCTGGAAAGAAAAAAAGGAGATGGAGCGGGAAGAAAGGACAAAGGGAAGGAACTGAGTCAGAGGGGAAAAAAGAAGGGAAAACAAGATACAGGTTTGGTAGCCATGTGTGGTGGCACACGCCTGTCATCCTAGCACGTGGGGAGCTGAGACAGAAGGATCACCATGAGTTCAAGGCCAGACTGATCACACAGCATGACCCTGTCTCAAAAAAAAAAAAAAGAAAGAAAGAAAGAAAGAAAGAAAGAAAGAAAGAAAGAAAGAAAGAAAAAAAAAAAAAAAGAAAAAAAGAAAAAAAACAAGATATAGGTCTAGGGCAAGTGGGGAAAGCCATTTGGTGTCCCCTGTCTCTCAGGAGCTGTTCATATTCCCCATTCCTATTCACCAGTAAATTTTTCTACCATTAAAAAACAAAACAAAAAAGACACAAGTCTGGGTACTAGGGTAAGGCACCACCTCGGTCTAGCAGGTTATGTGATTACTAACCTTTCTCTCCAGGCCTCCCATTTTCCTCATAATAGGGGGCTGAACCAGATGGACTTTAAGGAAATTTCCTGGGCCAAACAGTCTTGACCCAGGAGTTTGCTTTATTAAGTTTTAGAACCTCTATTGTCAGCTTTACTGAGGTAGCACTTGCATACAGTAAAATTAATAAATTTTAAGTGGGTGCATGTTTGAATACATACATACAAAATGCAGTTACCACCATGTCCCAATCACAACACATCTCCATCTCTCCCAAGTCCCCTTGCTCACCCTCCCCTGCCCCCGCGTCTGCTGTGACTGTGGTTTTGCCTTTATTAGGATATGATCTAAATGAATCATGCCATATGAATTTTTTGTGTCCAGCTCCTTTCACCTGACACATTGCCTTGGACTCTCATGTTCCCTCATTAATGAATTTTATTACAATTTCATGTTGCGCATTTGTATTTTTGTCTAAAATAGACCATTCATGTCCTTTGCTCATTTTCCGTTGGGTTATTGATCTTTTTCACTGCAAATTCTTCAAAGTTTGTGATTTGTTTGTTTGTCTGTTTTCTGAGACAGGGGTTCGCAATGCAGTTCAGGACGGCGTTGGACTCACTTTGTAGCCTAGGTTGGTGTAGAACTTGAAGCAATCCCCCTGCCTAAGCCTCCTGAGTGTGGGATTACAGGTGTGTACCACTACACCTGGTTAGAAGTTTGTGTTTTAGAAGCCAATGAATAACACAGACATACATTTTATTTTTTCTAAAGCTTTTTTTCCTTCTGTACAGGAGATAAAACTTGGGACCTAGCACTTGCTGGGCAGGCACTTCTACCCCTGAGCTATCTCGCTGACCCTCTAAAGCTTCGCGACTCTATATTTTCCCATCCAATGGCCCGAGTAAGCAGTGACTGGAGATGCCATTCTTGGAGCACAGGATAGCAGAGACAGTTCTTTCCTTTCTTGTGTTACCACCCGAAGTGCTTGCTCCTCTGCTTACAGGATACCACAGGGGAGCCCACTCTGACGTGACACTGCAATGCCCGTGTCCTCAGAAGGGGGAAGGATAGAGAGCACCCAGTGCTTCAACCCCTGCTCCTTGCCTTCTACCTCCATGTTGCTTTCTTAGCCACAGTTAGAGCCGCCGCTCCTGCTGTTGTCCCTGCTGACCTATCCCTGGGACCACAGACCTTCATGGTCAAACAGCAGGAGAGTGCTGATTTCCTCATGTTCTGCTTCAACGTTGGCCATAAACATTTAAACAAAAACTGCAGCAGCTACTTTCTAACCCCAAGCAAAGATAACACCAGGCATGTCCAGGGAGCTGAGGAACAGAAATCTATTTAGGCAGACACACACACCAGAGGCTGTTTGGACCCCACCTTTTCCCCAGGCTGCCCTCTGCAAAGTACTAGGAGGAGCCAGTGTCTCTCTGTGCCTGGCACTGGACTGTGGGCAGGAAGACCAGGTTACCTCTGGCACCAGTTCAGGTGTGTGGTTGGCTTCCTAGGAAAATGTTGTGGCCTGCAGGAGTTAGGCTCTGACTGGACCATGTACATAGTACCCCCTTTAGGTGTTGTCACACCTATGTACCTGTCTGGTATCAGCCCAAATACCAAGTGAGGGCTTTTTTTTTTCTTTGAGGACTTTCTAAAGATATGAGATATGACCAAAACATACGGTGACTTTAAATTTGTAAAAATGTATTAAGGTAAAGGACATTGCCCTTAATCCTCCTCAAAATACTTCCCTCACTTATTCTGGGGGACCTAGCCAAGACCCCCAACTGCCTGTATGCGGGGCTACAGTGAAGGATGAAGGAAAAACAGAACAAATTTAGTGATGCACAAAAGGGGGGCTGGGAGGTCGGTGTCTCAGGATGGGCAAAGACTAAGACCACTTCAGTTGCCCCCTTTTACTTTGCCAGTGAGATGTGCAAGGGGAGAGGAAGGATGCTTTTCCTGGCACAGTGTGGAAGTAGTAGTAGAAGGGACAAGATCACAAAAGAAACAAGACCCTTTCTGATACCGGGGCACGAGTGCCACCCTTGGATCATCCTCAGCAGATCCCATCCTGCGCTGCGCATGCCACAGCCTCACCAATCATCAAAATCTCAGGGCTGGCTGACAGAAAGTGGGGTTTTTCCACATTCCAAGCTGGTCCAAAATGTAGGACAAGGATGGGCTCCATCATCATCTAGACTCAGTTTATAATTTAGAGTCCCTGATACCCTTGAAACACACTTATCACATTATTCTTGACATTTTTCTGAAGCTCTGTTTTGGGAATATGTCTACAAAGTATGATAACAAAATACAGTGAATGCTGCTGTGGAGGTCGATTCAGGGCAAAGGCAGGCTTGTGCAGAGCACAACTGTGCGTCCTCATGCATGTTGTGCACTGGATCTGGCCCTGTGCAACTCCTGGCTCTTTCCCAACGTCAAAATGACCATGAAAGATAAATGTTTTGAACGGATTCAGTACATCGAGGCAGCCACAACAGCGTGACAAAAGACATGCCAGAGGACTTCCAGAATGGCTTCAAAAAGTGGCAAGAATAAGGGGGCGCATGTGTTCAAAAAGAGGGAGTGTTTTGAGGGGGATTAGTAGTAATGTGTCTTTTACTGCAATAATTTTTTAAAAATTCACCCTATTTTTCAATCACATCACACAGATTGTTTCATTCCAGATAGCAGGCTGAAAGTTAAGGACCTACGCCCTGCTTATGAGCTGGAATGACCCTGTCTAAATCCTGCAGAAAGCCTGCGTGTACTTGTCAGGCAGGTGTTTACCCTTCCAGCAGTCACAAATAAGTTCTGATGTCCAGACTTTCTTTCCATTCTGCCTCCATCTGATACAAGAAGGACTGGGGAGTACATAAACAACAAGGGGACAATTTAAAATTAGAATGGTGACAGCAGAAAAAGTGATCTTGGTTCAACTCCAGTACACACCTAAAATCTCTTTAACCATGGACAATCAAGTGGAAAATAATTGTATAATAGTCCTCCTGAGAAAATTTAAAGAGTGTATTTATTCCGGAATTAATTTCTTCCTCCTCTCTCTATCCCTTTTTCTTTGCCTGTCTGCCTGCCTTCCTCCTTTCCTTTCTTCCCCGCTCTCTCCCCCTCTTCCTCAGTCTTTTCTTTCTGATGCTGGGGATCAAACCCAGCGTGTACATGCCAAGCATGTGCTCTGCCACTGAGCTACACCCGTAGTCCTTATTCCGGAATTTCTTTATGAAATCCCCCAACATTCCCACACTGGTAACAAACCTGTGGCACACATGCCACAACAGGCTGTTGGTATCAATTTAAGCTCTAAAAGATTTGCCCTGACTAACCTATGGAAATAACTCTAATCTATGGAATTATCCCGAGAATCTGCATATTCCCCTACTTTATAAAGGCATGTGTGCTTGGGGGGGTCAGGGTTTGTCACCTACTGCTCAAGGATGACTCGGTAGTCATCAGGGACCCATTCAAACCTTACAGCCTAATCCTGGGGTCCCCAGAGAGATGCGGAGCCTTTTCTGTGTGGGAAGACCATGTGTCTCATCCTCTTTACAACACAAAGAGCCATTGTGAAGCTCCAGGATGAGTTTCTGTGGGGTGAGTTTATTCTACCAGTGTGAGCTAGAGAGGCTCGGATTTACAGGTATGTTTGTTCAGTGGTTCATATTCAGATGTACACTTCTGACAGTTTACTTTATCAGTTGTAGTCTCTGTCTTCCTTGTGTTCTGTCAGGTATAAAACACAGTGTCATCTCCATGTGGGTGCTCTGCAAATGCTAATTGGAGGTGACAGGGATAATGATGTTGACAAAAGGCCCCATGAAACTGATGATTCATTTGGCTGGAGAGGCCAAAGATAGCAGTTATGTAATGTCGCTTCACCAAACAGGTACTGTGTCATACCTCAGTGCAGCCCGGAGCTTGCGGCCTGTCAGGGCTTAGTCATTGTTCCAGTCAGAACCAACACGGTTTCTCCAAGGAGGGTCGGAACCACTGCTGCTGTAGGCAGGCGGGCTTTGGGAGCCACACAGCTGTTTCCTTTGATTCAGGTGCCACCAAAACCGCTACCCAAACGCCCACAGCAGTGAGCAATTGGATAAACAAAAAGATGAAGCAAGAAGCCTGAATCAGATGATAAGAAAAGAAAAAAAATCACTTGATATGAAGCTGAGTACTTCAGTGTCATTGTTCTCACCCTCCTATGGGAAGACCTGGATATTTTAAATCAAATTGCCTATGGAGTAGATGTTTATGGATACGTTTTCAATTTACTAAAACTCTAGTTGTCTTTATTTTCTTTTTAGAGAAAGGGTCTTGCTATATAGTCTAAGAGAGCCTTAGATTCACGGGGATCATCCTACCTCAGTCTCTTAAGAGCTGGGATTACAGTATGCACCACCATTCCTGACAAACCTTGATCACTTTGCCTTTAAAATGGTAGTTTTATATAGCTCAACTTAAAAGTAATGCTTTCACTCACTCAGACTATATATACATAAATATTGACATATATTAAATGATAAATAAATATTAAATACTTCCTGTAAAGTGTATGATTGATCTTACTGAATCTTTCATTGAGGTACAGGGGAGAAAATATTTTCCCCTTCACATATTTTCTAAAATTTCAAGTAAACATTGTGAATTGAGGCCTGGGGGTGCACCTCCATGGTATATGCTTAGCCTTGAGTTTGATCCTCAGCATTCCTAAACCCCACACAAATTAAAAATCTGGATTTTAGCTGGTCATGGTGGTACATGCCTGTAATCCCTGCACTGAGGAGGCTGAGGTAGGAGGATTATTGTGAATTCAAGACCAGCCTGGGCTACAAAGTGAGCTCAAGGCCAGTCTGAACTGCATAGTGAGACTCTGTCTCAAAAAGACCCAAAATAGGGGACGGGGAGATAGCTCAGTAGAATAAGTGCTTGCCTGGCAAGCTCAAGGTACAGAGTTCAATCCCCAGTACCACAAAAAAAAAAAAAAAAAAAAAAAAATCCAACAAAAGATCAAAAAAAAAAAGACCCAAAAATATTTTCTAGATCCAAAAAAAAAAAAAAAAAAAAAAAAGACCCAAAAATATCTGAATTTTGAATTTAGGATTGTGTTTTCCCTACAGAAGTTAAACCCAATAATTAAATGAACATTAATATTTTCTTGGAAAATAAGGTGACTATTTTACATCAGGGGTTAAATGGTAGCCAGATTTAATCTACATGCCTATGATAGTCAATCTGTACAATGACAAACATTTTTCTAAATGTCAGTTGCCAGCTGGCCTGGATGGTGCATGCTTATAATCCCAGGTCTGGAAAGCTGAGGCAGGAAGAGTATCAAACTTGTGTCCAACAAGACCAATTTAGAAAGACCTTGTTTCAAAATTTTAAAAGGCTCTGAGTACAGTTATATAGCTCAGTGAAAAAGCCCTGGGTTCAATTGTCACCGCTACATACATTGTCTCAGTCACTCTTCCCTTGTTGCTGGGACAGATACTTGGTACCCAAAATGAGGGAAAGAAAGGTTTATTTAGCTCACAATTAGTAGAGCTTTTAGTCCATACTCGGCTGGCTCCAAGGCAGAGCGGCACTTGACAGCACAGAGCAGCCATTCATGGCGGTGGCGAGGAACAAGAGAGTGAAGGGAGGAGCAGCAGCAACAATGGCTACAGAGAACAAGCCCTTTAAGTTGCATTCAGGCTGTCTGCCCCAGGCTGGGTGTAGTACTCACACTCATAATCCCAGTGGCTCATGAGTCAATCACAAACTCTAGAAGTCTGCCCCATGACTGCAGGAGGCTTTGAGGGGGACAACTAGACACAAACCAAAACATTCACAAAACATTCCTTTAGTTAAGATTCTAAGGAGAACCTTTGCAAGGAGACAGAAATCCAGGAGAAAATGTTCACTTTCTCTAAGTTCCAAAACATGAAAGCTAAAGTATCTTTTGATTTCTTGCCTTTTAGTGTTGCAAAACTAAAATAGTTGATGTTTAGCATTGATCAGTGTGGAGAAATGAGTACCCTCCTTCGCTGTTAAATGACATAACTTTCAACCAGAGAATTAGAAATGCTTATGCTCTTTATAAAGTACACAAACTGGGCTGGGGAGATAGCTCAGCGGTCTAAGTGCCTGCTTGGTAAGAACAAAGACTCAGGTTCGATCCCCAGTACCGCATGTCATGCCAGCTCCACGCCATGCCACAGAAGCTGGGTGGGGTGGCTACAAAGCAAGACCCCGTACCAAATAAATAAAAGATTAAAAAAAAAAGTATACATACTGTTAGCCTTAGTAAATCAATTTAAATCTTACAAAGATAGTAACTTAAGTGTGGCATTACATACCTCACACATTGAAAGATTTTTCTCTTAGATTGTAATAGAAAAACTAATCTATGTTTGTTAATAAGGAAATAAATAATTATAGTTACATGTGGTAGTAAAAAAGAATGGGGTATATCCAGGCGTGGTGGCACACACTTGTAATCCCAGCTAGGTTGAGGCAGGAGGATCACAAATTGGAGGCCAGCCCGGGCAATTTAGTAAGACCCTGTCTAAAACAACCAAAAAGGGACAGGGAATAACTCCATATAGTATTGCTGTAAAAGAGGAAAGTATGTAAGCTATACCTAAGTATAACTAAGTATTTCAAGACTGTAATCTCAACACCCTGGGAAAATGAAGCAGAAAGATTACAAGTTTAAGCCCAGTCTTGGTAGATTAAGGATTTAGCAAGACCCTCTCTCAAAAAATTTTTAAAGGGATTGGAGATAATAGCTCATTGCAAAGGTTCTGGGTTCAATCTCAAGTACCACCAAAAACCAAAACAAAACATTAATGAAGAAAATTTGTTAAATGACATGCAATATTTTAAAAATGTGGAGGAGGCATGTTGGAGGTGCCAATCCAACTAGTGCCCATGAGATAGCTCAGTAGAATAAGCACTTGCTTGGCAAGCACAAGGCCCTGAGTTTAATCCCTGGTTCTGCTAAAAAAAAAAAAGGAAGTCACCAACTAGTGCCCATGGCTATGGAGGCAGAGAGCCTGGCAAACCTGGGAAAGGAAAGTCCTCTAAGCTCCTAGGATTTATAGATGCTGAAAACATTCCCTGGAAAAGGGATTCAATATCCTTAGGTCCATGAGGATCTGTTGTGGCTGGACC
>NW_004524760.1:4495971-4506379 GCF_000260255.1 Octodon degus | reverse complement strand
AGGCAGTACATTTCCTCTTTGGAATATACTTACATAGTCTGAAAAGTGAAGAGATGGAAAAAGACCTTCTTTGCACATGGAAACCAAACGAGTAGGGTAGCTATGCTTCTATTAGCAAAAAAAATAGCCTTCAGGTAAAAAAATTGCAATAAAAGGCAACAAAGGTCATTGTATAATGATAAAGTCATCAATTTATCTAAAGGATAATAATTATAAATATACATATGCATATGATATCAGTTATACCTAAGTATTATATTCATAGATCTAGGGGTTGAATAGATAACAACAACAAGAGGAGGAGTCAGTGTTCCATTTTAAACAGTGGATAGATCTTCCCAACAGAAAACTAATAATGAATAATTGTGCTTTTTTGTTTGTTTGTTGTTTGTTTTCTGGTACCAGGGATCAAACTCAAGACGTTATGCTTGCCAGGTAGGCGCTTAGGCCACTGAGATATCTCCTCAGTCAATAATTGTACTTCAATCATAGTGTAGACCAAACAGACTTGATGGACATACATAAAACAGTCTACCTAACAGCAGCAGAGCACACATTCTTCTCAAGCACACGCAGGACTTTCATCAAGATGGATCACATCTTGGGCCACAAGACAAGCCTTAACAAATATGAGCTGGGTATAGCAGAGGACTCAGAACACTGAGACAGGAGGATTGCGAGAGTCCAAGGCCAGGCAGAATGGCATGGCAGACCCTGTCTCAATAAAACAAAGCAAAGCAAAACAAAACAAAACCCTCCATGACTGAAGAGCACAGGACATGATGGCTTCAATGACAAATTTCTATTAAACATTTAAAGAATTAATACTACTGCACAGGCTAGGGTAGGCTACTGGCGCTCAGCACTTGACTCCCAGCTTTCTGACTCCCAGCTAAAAAAGAATTAATACTGACCTTTTTGAGAATGGACCCAAATGCTGAAGGTAGCACAGTTAGAAACACAAGAGCTGAATCACTCCCTTCCCTTCATTCAACCGTAAACACCGCCCCACCCTAATGATTATCCATCTTCCATAACCCTAAGACAGGGAAGTTGTGTGAGCCACTCCCTTCTCTCCATTTAGCCATACACCAAAAACCACCCTAATCAGTATCCAGGCTTACACTCATGAGGATGCAGATTGCTGACAGGAGAAAGACAGTGGGAGGTGCCTTGGATCAATAGCTTCAGCTATAAATACCTGAAGCCCAAGTTATGGAGTCCCTTTGTTTCCCCTTCACTTTTCCCTTTGCCATTCTCTCTGTTCCTGCTACCACCCCATGATCTTCAATAAATGTAATTACTTACTACGTACTACAAGGTGTTTGCTTGGCGATTTTTTCCATTTGGTACACAAGAGCCTGAACTATTTTGGGTCCATTCACTGGTGAGTCGAGCCAGGAGGACTCCACTTAACCTTGGGAGACCTCACCAGGCACTGGAGGCATCAGTAACCTGCAGACCTTTGGGGACCTTGGCAAAAGTGGGCAACCAGAGAATCCAGCCAACAAGGAAGTAATCTCCCCACTCCCACTCCACAAGCAGACCCTGCCTTCCCTTCTGGGCAGAAAAATGAATTTCTGGGAGGAGAGATAAACCATTTACCATGTGGAGAAGGCTAGATTGTGGGACAGAAGGCTTCTGTTCTTATTGGAGGACAAGAGGGACCCTGCCAATCAGCTGGACTTACATTCTGTTCACCTACAAAATGTGGAAATTCTAACCATCAAGGGGGCGGCAGGCACTGATGGTACAGTCCCTGTGGTAGTTCCCTTTTCAGTTAAGACATTCATTCAACAGTGCTGGGAGAAATTGGATAAGTTCTCTGGGAATCCTGAAAAGTTTGCCAATGATTCCAAAGCCTAATGATGGCTTTTCCCCTGACCTGGCTAGGTGTCTAATTCATCCTCGCTTGTTGCACAGCAGTAGAAAGGAAAAGGGGCATAAAGGCCAGGGAACACTTACTATCCTGATGAGAGAGGGTATGCTAGGCTGAAGGGGATGCTGGCAAGTACCCTGTAGCAAAGAGCTAACTGGCCCTCAGATCACTAGTGCTGAAGCTGAGAACCCAGGGTTAAGAGTATGTATAGCAAACTGTTAGCAATTATCCCTCCCATTAATAGGGGGATTGCAGGCCTGTTCACGGGGGCTCTTTCAAATGTTTTTAGATGGCACTTATTATTTTCCATACTTAAATTAATTTTTTTTCATTTCTTCCTTTTTTTTTTTTTTTTAAATAGGGTTCATGCTGCCCTTGAACTCACTATGTAGCCCAGGCTGGCCCTGAATTTGCAGTAATCTTTCTGCCTCAGCCATCCGAGTGCTAGGAGTACAGGGGTGTGCCACCATGTCTGGCATAAATTTCTTTTTAAATACTAGGCAATTAAATCCCTCAGTTAACTTCCATCCTCCCCCCATAAAATATGAAAAATGAAAGGTTTTTTGAAAATCTGAATTTTCTTTTCATTCCAGCCCATATATCTGCTGGTTTCTTGATGCAGCCTTGCAGAATGTTTATGCATATGAAAAATATATAAATTCTTTTTTGAAAAGTATATGAATTCTTCACCTCTCTTTTCTGAAATAAGGCAGAGCTGGGTATACTGGCACACACCTGGGATCCCAATACTTGGGAGACTGAGACAGGAGGATTGCTGTGAGTTCAAGTCAGGCTGAGTTACAAACTGAGACCTCATCTTAAGAAGCAAAAAACAAAAGAAAAGAAAAGAAAAGAAAAGATGAAGTAAGGCAGCATACTGTATTTTGTTTAACACTTTTCCCCTGCAGTCCACTATATGCCTTACACTTTTATAGTTTGTCACACTGATTTACAATGTGTCTTCTTTTGAAATTAAAATGATGGAGAAACATTGAGCCTTAGGTGAGAGGGATCACTCCCTGAAGGAAGCTTCTGGGTTTCATTCACAAAGATGTCAGGCTCACTTCCAGCAGTTGAGAAGCTAGCGAGGAATTTAAGGATTGAGACAAAAATAGCTAGTGCAGGCAAAGAAATCTAACCCAGTAGATTATGAATCCGCCCTCTCAGGACTAGTTATTTCTGTACTTTTAGACATAAGTGCATCCCACTGGCTGGGCAGACAGATTTCTCTACAGCACTCAGGGGTCCTCAGCCCCACGCAGAACTGAAACACTGCCTACAACTGACATGTGGCTTTGACTTCAGACATCCCCATCACAGCCCCAGAAAAAGCGGAGCACCCATAAACTGTGCAGGACTGTGGGTGCATGAAATGTATGTTATGTAGGAATGCTGATTTTGTCATCCTTTTTATGCAGCAGTGCACAACTAACGGTTGTGAAATCTCACAACTTTTGACAGTAACTCAGAGCCAAAATAGCCACTGATAGCCGGGTTCTACCTAAAGCATGTTTTCATTGGATTATTTATTTATTTGGTACTGGGGATTGAACTGAGGACCTTGTGCTTGCCAGGCAGGCCCTTATGCTGCTGAACTATCTCCCCAGCCCTCACTGGATTATTTAAAACCTGGAACGTAGTGATTTTCATAGACTAACAGAGAACTCAAAGTTCCATATGAATCCTGTCATCTCTGACATCTTCTAGGTCTGTCCCCAGTTCTCTAGTACTATAGAGAGCCCTTCCCAATCCCCCTTAAGGCCCAGGAAGTTTTTATTTGTAATTTTACTGAAAGTTATTGGAATTCAGCGGGTTGGTTGCATATGTGTAGTTATGGGGAGCCAATGGGTCCTAAGTCCAGTCATGAGGATGACTATGCTCCATGACCCAGGGCCAAACCCAGGTTTTATTAATTTGTGAAGAAGGGAGTGACTTGAGGGTGAGTGATTGTAAGGATGGTGGGAAGCAAGTGAGCTGGGCTAGGTAGGAAGCCTGAAATCACCTCTGCAACATGCAGAGAAAAGAGTATGCACAAAGACACAACTGAGGTGGTATCCGATGTTTTAGCGTTGGTGCTTCAGCTCTGAAGTGTAATCTTTCAAGCCTCAGAAAGTCATTTCTTCTATCTGCAGGCTGATCCCAGCTGATAGCTAGAGAACTGGCTCTTCATCTCCCCTCATTCCAGCTCACTCAAGGGAACAATGAACCGCTGCAGGTCAGGGAACCACACCCACTATCTTCAAAGACTACCATCAGCACCTCAACTGGACCAATATTCATTGCTTAAAGCCAATTGGAAGGAGAAGGAAAGTCTTAGCCAGCTCTGCAATGTCAATACATGGAAATAGGGTTAAGCTCAGTCAAAGCAAAGACACAATCACGCCAAGGAGAGTCTCTCAGGTGGTCCTCTGTGTTGTATCAACAACAAAAATCCAGAAAGTCATAAAAAGAAAAATACAACAAAACAGCAAAGTGCCTCTGGGGAATGGAGCTTCTGTTAACTTCCCAGAAATCTCCTAGAATGTGGACTGAAAGCATTTTGAGATGAGTCATGAGAGTCAACTGATGCAAGCGCCCAGGGCCAAGGGTGTCACAATTTCAGGAATGGATGTCATTAGATTAAGACTTCTCACAAGGACCTGCTACACTGTCACATTGAAGGGACCTCCTTTAGTTCAGGTTTATTCTCTCTCTCTCTCTCTCTCCCTCCTTCCCTCCCTCCCTCCCTCCTCTTCTCTTTTTCTTCTTTTCCTTCAAACTTTTTAAAGAACATAGATCTCCAGTTTGATGTTTAGTGGTACTGATAAAATGATAACAGTGATCATTATTACTTTATTTTTAAGAGGCTACTTAGCACATTTTTAAAATCAGATTTTATTGGTTCATCTTAGATGTACATAATATTCACATTCAGCAGAGAACATGTACCTCTACACAATGCAACTTGTTTTTTCTTTTCCCATTCCACTCACCTCCCTTCAACCCTTCTTCCCCTTCAATTTACAAAACCTTTTTTTCATGTTTTCCTTCTTTTCTCTTTTTTATTTTTCCCTTCTTTGATTCCCCCTTGAACATTTTCTTCTTGTTCCACAGGTACTTGTTATACACTGATCATGATTACTTTCTGATTTACTATCCCATGCTAGGCCTAGTGCTAAGTGGCTGACATGGATTGCCTCAGAAAACATCTTCCAGAAGGATTATGCCCAATAGTAATCACGACTTACCTTTTCACAGAGAGGAAGCTGGGGCTTCCATGCACAAACAGCCATGCAGAAGGGGAACAGAAACTAGATAACGAAGTATGGTCCACAAGCTATTTGGCAAAGTCAAAATTGACTGTCTTATCACAAAGCAGGAAAACTCTTGGAAGCTGGTTTCTGGTTTCCTGTGAGCCGCCCCCTGCCTGCCTTTTCCCTCTGCTGATTTTCCTGTAATAAGCAGTTACGTAAGGGTTGGGGTATCGCTCAGTGCCTCTGCAGTCAACTGTGAGCGGACTCTGTTCAGGAGGCTCTGGGCTCAGTGCCCAGTGCCACCACCACCACACACCCCTATAAAGATGTACATAACAATTTCTCTGTCTAATGCATCCTGGAAGCTAAGAACAGTCTCTGGGGCACAGAATTCCACTCTTAGTTATATATCCCAAGGAACCAAAAACAAAAGCAGACACTTATAGAGGGCTAAGTGCAGCATGATTCATGATAGCACAAAGGTGGAAACATCCCAGGTGCCCATCAGTGGCTGAATCAATGACCAAAGCATGGAATATCCGTACAGTAGAATATTTGTCAACCAAAAAGCAGGAATGGAGTTCTGACCCATGTGACAACATGGACAAACCTGAAGCTGTTTTGTTAAATGAAACATTATTTATATGTCAAAATACAATAAGCGAACTTATACAGATGTAAAGAGTAAAACAGGGCTGAGATTGGGGAGAGGAAGAATGGGGAATTATTAGCTAACACGGTGATGAAAAATTATAGAAATAAGGGTGATGGTTGAACAAAATCGTGAAGGTAATTAATATCGCTGAGTTGTATACTTAAAAATATGCCAGTCAAGGTGAAGCACACCTGTAATTGCTACACTCAAGAGGTTGAGGCAGGAGGATTTGGAGGCTAGCCTGGGCTACACAGTAAGTTCAAGGTTGGCTTGGTAGAAACAGTGAGTTCAAGGCCAGAATGGGCTCCATAATAAGACTATCTAAAAAAACAGAAAACAAGAGGAGAGCTCTAGTTCCTACACCGCTACCAACTTACCTCCCTTATTTTTTGTTCATTGTCACGTTAACTCTGTAGATGTTAAATTTGCTGCTAGCAATTTGAATAAACCTGCATTGAAGGTTTAGAAAAGAATCGAGAATGAAAGAGAATTTTTACTTTTTTTGTTTTAAATGGCTCTGTTTGGATTGGGCTCTTGTCCAAATACAAGTGGCTAATGGATTTGGATAGATGATAAAAGCTAATATAAAAGTCTTCCGTGCTTGTAGTTCCAGAAATATCAGAGCAATTACCCTAAGTAAGAAAGTGCCACAACAAAACCTCAAGCCTCCTTGCATTTTGCTACTGCTGCTTTTTCCCCATGAAAACCAAAAAGCACAGCCTTCCAATATTAAAAACGAAGCTTCCATACCTGATGATTTTGGCATAATTTTTGCTTACTGAAGCCTCTAAAAGAAAAAGGGGAGCAACATAGAAAAAGAAACAGGACTTCTGTTGGAGACACACTGGGAACTGTGAAGGTTTTTAGTTACGGGTGAGCTCCAGTGAGATCAGAGGCCTGGCCTCTGGGTATGTTTCTCTGTGGGCCTCTAGGAACAACAAGCGAACCAGGGCTTGGGAAAGCCTGGCTCCTTTCTGTCTTGGAACATAGCCCTCTGGCTCTGTGGGGCTTCGGCTTTGTGTCTATTCAGAGTCTAATTCAGAGTCTAACTGACTGGCTCTGACTCAGGCCTAGAACCTGACACTGCGTGCCGCCGCCGGCTATTTCAGCCTCAGCACAATCTGTGCCCGACTAATTGTCAGTAAAGCTTGGATAAGCACAACCCTGACCTCAGTACTGCTGCAGACTTGGACGTGCCTGTGCGGCCCCCGACACGACAAAAGCAGCACGAAGGCTGGTGGGACCTCCCGATCCGCACTGATTTCCCCAAAACAGAGCCAATTCTCAGATGGAGACAGTTGCAACCAGACTTCTGATTCAGGCTCGTGCTTCTGACGCAGAAAGGAATTGCATTCTCACCTTGTGATTTCTGCTCCCAGCTGCAAGTTCGGGCAGGCTCCTCCCAGGCTCGTGAGCTCCCTGTGAGTTCCTGCCAACTGTTCCCTTGACCTCTCTTCGGGGCCTCCTGGCTGCTGCTGTCTGTTGATTATTATATTCAGCTTCCAGAATTAGATACAGTTTACAATGCTAGACTGTTAGTCCACTTTCTCATCTTCCTCCGGGTGAATAGGCAGTATTAGAAGAGCAAGTTGCTAACAAGAATTACAGTCATCCTTAAAAAAAGGGTTACTCGTATTCTTTCCTGTCTGCTGGCTGGATGAATCATTTAGACAAAAGACTGAGAGGCTACTTAGCACATTTTGAAATTCTTAAATGGTCAGGATCAGTTCCTGAACATGTGTCAGTTTAGCTAAGTTGCATAAAAAAGTTCTTTGTAACTATATTTGTATTCTTGCAGTCACCAATCTTCCTAATTAAATAGAGGAGGGAACAGATTGGGGAAAATGTAGCCATGAGAGCGAAAAGAACACTGTTTTTGCAGCAAACAGGAGGAAAATTTAAGTCAGAAACATCAAAAACCCCACCCGAGCAGCAGCCCTTCTCCGGATGGCACAGAGAGGAGGAAGAGCATTGTTAATGATCTTTGTTTTCCCTGAAAGCCTCTGCTTCTGCCCAAAGTAAGCTCCTCGTGCAAGCAGGCAGGCTTGCTGCGGTGTGGAGTGCTGGCGTTCAGGCCAGCTGCTGAAAGTGGATCATCGCCCCCTGGAAGTGCTGACCGCTCCTTGCCGCAGAAGCGCAGCGTCAGGCAGAAATTAGGGCAGTGAAGACAAACCCTAACCAGGAACTGTTGCAATAAGGGGAGAGAGACCATGTGACTGGGCTGTGATCCAAATACAGGACTCAGTGGCCAAGGGACAGGGAGGAGTCGCTCGATGGGAAATCACGAAGAGGAAACCCAGGGAGGGGGGCTGGGGTCGATCAGCTGACCCAGAACCCTTGAGTAAGCTGGCTAACTGCAGAGGTTAGGACCTCACCAGCTTGGTAGAGCCGGGCTGGAGTTTGATCAAGTAGAGTCTTGGTCACTGTAAACTAGAAGCAGTGGCCCCAGCCCTCACATTTTCTGTGCAAAACATCTCCAGATATCCTCTTCTCCTGAGGAGGACAATGACATGTTCCATGCAAGCAAAGTTGTTTCAAACTGCCTAGCTTCTTGCAGTCCTCCTGACATCAAAGACTCAGCCAAGAATTCCAGAACAAACTAGAAAACTCCAGGGTAGGAGGCTCCCCTGTGCAGAACCACACCTGGGCACTGTTAATGGGGCCTGCCTGCCCTGTGTCACACCTGACCATGTGTACTCACAGTTGGGTTCCCATCTGGGGTTGTACTTTTTTTTTTTTTTTCAGAACCAGGGATTGAACTCAGGTCCTCGCTCTTGCCAGAGAAGCGCTTATTCCGCTGAGCCATCTCCCCGACCCTTGGGGTTGTACTTTTTGTATGTACCCTTACTACCCTGGCATGCCTTTGGCATTGGAAGATGTTCAGATGAGCTTCAATTTTACTGGCTAGGGACTTTCTGTGCCTCAACCGATGTCTCAGGTAAATTAACCAAGCAAAGTTAGATAGGAAACCATTTGCCTTCCCAAGTCAGAGCTTGAGATCAGTTCTGAAGATTGGTCTCACTGTGCTGCATGGGGTCCTAATAACAATGATTTGTGTATAGATGGTTTGACCAAGAGCCAGTGGGATAACTGCGCTGAAAACTGTTAACTGGACTGAGATGAGCATCCTTAGAAATACCCATTGCAAAAATGCCCCTGGGAGCACCTGAGGACTTAGATTTTGCAGCGGTCCTCACCAAGGATAAGGTGCTGGATTACAGCTAAAATGTTCACAGTGTGCCTTATGCTAAATACCTGCTTTCCCCTAAGTCTTGGATTCTAGTCTGGCAGAAGTCTGGTAGGTCAAAGGTATCTCTGCAGTCAGCCCTAACTTCGACCATTGTGGAGTCAGGGTCCATGAGGAAAGACAATTTAATATAGGACACATATTTTATAGGATTATTCTATAATATTCACCCAAAGAGTCAAATGCAAAAGTGTTTAGATCTGTCCACACACTAGAGACCCAAAGAATCCAGCTAAGGCCTGGATCCCACAGCAATGTCTTGCGCGAGCCCCCCTGATGGCCTGAAGTCCACAACAATGTCTCATGCAAGTCTATATCAAGGACCTGCACTGGGAAGGCCCAAAGGTCAGTGGTGGAAGCCAGAAAGTCTGCACCAGCAGGGTGAAGGATCTGTGCCAGCAGCCTGAGGGATCTGCACTGGAGCCAGAAAGCTACGCTCAAAAGACAGACCAGAGCTCCCCTGAAGAGAACTGCAGCCATCCTTACCAGCGGCAAGGATCTGAGCTCCTCCAGTGATGAGGACAGCTGAGTTCATATCAGGAAAAGAAGCTTAACAAGCTTCTATAGGAGAATCAACAACACACCATCTTCTCCTCTACTTCTCTTTTTATGCTGTTGGGCACAGTCCTCAGATGGGCCTTCCGCATCCAGAACCGTGCTGACTCAGCTCAGCTAGGTATTACAAGTTGACCATTAGTTAATCCACCACAGCCATTAAGTCTCTAGAGAATGACCTTTATCAGCAACACTTCTGACATCCTGGAGGAATTAGAGTGAATCCACTGGGTTAGGCCTCTTAGAAGTTTGTGGGTTTATTTTATAGAGAGCCCTTTCTGGTTCTCTTCGCGGTCCAGGAAGTTTATATTTGTGATCCCATGAATAAATTATTGGAATCCCATCAAGTTAATTCCAATCTACCACACCCAGTGCAACCCACAGTGAGAATGAAGATGCTAAGGCATATTTGTAGTTATGAGGAACTAAGAGGTTCTAAGTCCAGCCACAAAGATGGCTATCTGGAACAAAGGCCTTGGCCCAAGGCCAAACTCTGATTTTATTCATTCATGAAGAAAGTGGATGAGTGACTATAAGAATGGTAGGATATAGGTGAGTGTTGTGAGCTGGGCTAGGAAGGAGGCAGGAGGCCTGCATTTACCTCTGCAATATGCAGAAGACGGATATGCAGAGATTAATCTGCACTACAAGATTGAGATAGTATCTAATGTTTTGGGGCTGGAGCTTTAGCTCTGATGTGTACTTTTTCAAGCCCTAAGAAGTCATAGCCTCTATCTCAAGGCCTGATCCCAGCTGATAGTGTGGAGCATTGGCTTTTCATCCCATTCTCAATGAGACTCACACTAGAGAGCAGCAGGTGGGGGTTCTGGGGAAACACG
>NW_004524760.1:4493796-4494823 GCF_000260255.1 Octodon degus | reverse complement strand
ATAATGCTCACATTCATCCTCGGGAATTTGTACCTGTACATGATATGTCTTGATTCTTCTTTTTCCTCATTCCCCTTCCCTTTTCAACCTCTCTTCCCCTCTTTAGCTACAAAAGCTTCCTTTCCATTTTTCCTCTTTTCTTGTTCCTTCATTCCTTTTTTCCATCTTCCCTTCTCTTGTTTCCCTACTCATTTGAACATTTTTTTTTATTATTTCCCAATATCTATTATATATGTTGGTCCTTATTTACACTTCTGGTTTCTCACTTCAGAGAAACAGTGCAGTTTTTAAACATGTGTGTCATATTGATTTTACTTAAGGTCTCACGGTGCAGCCATTTAGCTAGGAATATCTCAAACTTATCCTGATTTATGGCACAGTAGCATTCCATTGTATAAAAATCCTGTATCTCTTTTATCCATTCACCAGTTGATGGGCATTTTGGTTGTTTCTAAGATTTAGCCATTATAAACTGTTCTGCTATAAACAAGGGTGCACATATATTACTGTAGTATGATGCATTTAATTCTTTTGGAAAGATACCAAGAAGGAGAATATCTGGGTAAAATGGAACCTTTAGTTGTATTTTTTTGAGAAATCTCCATGCTGATTTTCACAGTGGTTGTACAAGTCTATATCCCTACCAACAGTACAAAAGGGTTTCTTTTTCCCCACGGCCCTGCCATTGGTCTTTTGTTGATTTCTTGTTGGTAGCCATTCTTTCTGAAGTGCGATGGAATCTCAGCATTGTTTAAATTCGCATCTCTTGAATGAGGAGTGATGTGAGACATTTTTCCGTATATTTATTATCACCTCTACTTCTTTATCTAAGAAGTGTCTATTCATTACAGATGCCTACTTTTTGGATTTGGTCTTTAAATTTGTGGGGTCTGATTTTTCTTAGTTCTTTATGTATTTTAGATAGTAGTCCTTTGTCTAAGGAGCAGCTGGCAAAAAAATCTTCCCCACACTATGAGTTGTTGCATTGTTAGACACTGGGCTGTAAATGGTTAAGATGCTGAACACA
>NW_004524760.1:4469483-4487856 GCF_000260255.1 Octodon degus | reverse complement strand
ATGATTTCCAGATGATGTGCAACAGACTTGTGACTCATGGGTTTCCTGTAAGCGTAGCTTATGCCACAACCGCAATCTCACCCCAGCCCTCCCGGCTCTGAAGTCCTTGTCTTTGATGCTGCAATGCCAATCTATGTGGACAAGAGGATGCCAAGTGGAGGTGAAGCTCTAAGGGCATCTGGTGTGAAAGACAGCAGGAAATACAACCTGGGCCAACCAAAGTTGGTGACATAGCGTGTGCATAAAAGAAATGTATGGACTAGGCTTAAATGATTTTGGTGTACGATAGTATCAATATGAAAACTAATTTTGAAAACAACATATAGAAGTTTATTTCAAGGTCACCATAATAATCTAGGAAGAGAGTAATTTAAAGGGTAGAAGTCTTAGAAATAGATAAGAAGGAAAAAGCATGAGCAGTTGATGTCAGGATAAACCTGGAACCAGACTGGATAATTTATTCAGAAAGAGTGAATGATCATTATGATGCTTTAAGTCAAGTAGTGCTGCCATTAACAAAAATCCAGAGAAATAAGCAAACAAAATAAAAACAAACAAATCCAAAATCCACAACACAAGACCAAAGAGCAGGTTTGGAAACAGCAGCTCTAAAAGGTGCTGGATAAATATCGTTGGTTATAGCCTGAATATTTGTGTTCCTCCAAAAATTCGTATATTGAAACCTGATTCCCAAAATAGTGGCATGAGGTGAGCCTTCGAGTGTGATTAGGAAATAGGGGCTCTGCCCTTGTGAATGAATGGGATTTATGTTTTCTTCATGGGGCTCTGGGTTTGAGGGAGCTTATTTTTCTCTTTTACCTTGTGAGGATGCAGCAACAGGCACCATCTGTGGATCAGAGGGTGGGCCCTGAGCAGACATGGAATCTGCCAGTGCCTTGACTGGGAGCCCCTGAGCAATATTTGTTATATATAAATTACCTGGTAAAAGTATTCTTAAAAATAGAATCCTGAACTGACTAAAACATTGTCCAATTCTTGGCTTTGGCTCTGAGGTAATGATGTCTCTCATCATAATGAGGGCCATGAACTGAACCCAGACACAATGATCAGAGGCAGAAACAAGAACCAAGACCTGGATGTGTCGTGTGTGGGTGTTTACGGAGGGCCGTGCCTGTGCAGTGGCCTGCAACACACTGGGCAGGAGCGAGAGCCCACTGCATAGGCCCACAAGCAGCTCAGGGCAGCTCTCTCTGGGCCTAGGTTCCTGGGCTATGCTTGTCTGAGAGGGAGACAGGGTGCTGTGGTCTCTCAGGGATGAATGCTAAGATGGTACCCACCAGATAGAGCCTGAGAGGGAGAATCTAACATGGGTGTCAGACAGCCCTCTTGTCCTAAAACAGTCTCTCTTTTCTTTCTGGAATTTTTTTTTTTTTTTCTCGGAACTGGGGATTGAACTCATGCCCTTGCACTTGCCAAGGAAGGGCTTATTCCACTGAGCCATCTCCCCGGCCCTTCTTTCTGGTTTCTGAGCAATTACATTTTGATGTCTATTACAGTTGTTAAAATTATACTTTACATTCTAGTACTGTTACCTAATTCTTTACAGGAGGGATACATAGTAAGGCACTTCTCTCATGCTTCTACATGCATGTGCGTGCCCAGCTCTACCTCTGCAACTCAGAACTTTTGACTTCTGGTCCTAGCCAGTATTTTTCTCCATCTTTGAAACAAAGTGAAACAGAATTGTCCAGCTTTATAAGCAAGTATGTGACATACCCTAAAATATCAGTCCCTTCAAGAAGTTATGCTGGGGAGATAGCTCAGACACTTAAATGCCTTCCTGGCAAGCACAAGGTCCTGAGTTCAATCCCCAGTACAAAAAAAAAAAAAAAAGAAGAAGTTCTATCCCCAGGCAAGGTCCTGAGAAGAGGCACTTTAGCTTTTCTATGGATCTTCAGGCAATACAATAGGCTGATATATAGACAACCCTCCCACAAAGCCTTCCCCACCAAGAAAAATAGACCATGGAGAAGACACTGGGTGGCTCTTTTTTTTTTTTTTTGGTGGCTCTTAATGTTAAGATTTGTACATATAAAGTTGTCTTCTCTAACTCTCCAGATACATTATTATTTGAAACATAATGGAGATCACTGGTGACGTGGGTTCTGCCAAGAGACCGGAGGATACTGTCGTACTTAGGGCGAGAGTTGTGCTCACTAGCAGAAGTGTTTGAGTCTCCTCGGAGATCGTCAGTCTGTACAGTAGCTTTGCTTCCGTAAGATCAGCACTGTCAAACACAAGTTCCTTATGTTACCAACTCTGCAATCAAGAAACTGCCCCTGGATCTGCGCATGGCAGTGCACTCCTGGAACCTCAACATTTGGGAGGCTGAGGCAGGATGATCTTAACTTGGAGCCCAGACTGAGCTGTGAAACCCTGCTCCCCACTAAAGAAACTGCCCATGGGAGACACCCTAAGACAGCACCCAAAGATGCACTCGGACTTTCAAAAGCTATAGAACAATATTACAAGATCATAGATGCTTAAACTAATTCCACTGTGGTCAGGAAACAAAGTCTGAAATTTTAGTATTTAAAAATTTGTTCAATTTGATTTGAAACTGTCTCATTGCTATTTGTTTCTCAATAAAATTATGGAAAAAATTTTAAAAAATAAAAATTTGTTAAACTTCTTCCAGTCTATCTTTGTAAATATTCACATACATTGTATGTTTATTTATTTATTTTTCATAGACCAATTTGTACTTTGTTCACTTAAAACATACATTAGCAGTATCAGGTTTCAGTACAGCTAAAATTATTTTACATCATCATGAGAAAATAAGCCAGATTGTTCCTACAGAAGGTATCTTCTAGCTCTAGCATAAAGTAATTAACTTCAAGTTAAAACTATTTGCAGTAACAGCTACTATTATGGTGGCTAAAAAAAACACCAAAAAACTGTTACTATTTACATATGTTAAATAGTATTTAGATCAAGTTATCAAGTCTTCAATTCCCTTGTACAATTTTTGTTTATAGTTGTGTTCATTGCTGAGAAGGGGGGTGTGGTCACAGTTTTTGAGAAAAACAGGAAGTATTGAGATTTATTTCAAGCAACGGGCTCAGCCGGCTGTGGGAGCTGTGTGTGAAACTTGTCCAGCAGTTTGGCAGGCTGGAAATGTGCTTAGGAGTGGGGGTTGCAGTACTGATATTCCAAAGGCAGGCTGGACTGAATGAGGTACACACACACTGCCAGGGGCCACCCGCCTTACCAAAGTCTACTTATTTAAACGCTAATCACAGGGCCAGCGAAATAGCTCAGCAGAATAAGTGCTTGCTTAAGGAAAGTACAGGGCCCAGGGTTCGATCCCAGGCATCGCATGCCATGCGGGGCCCCGCCCCCGGGTTCACTGAGGCGGTGATGGAGTCCAGGCGTGGTGGAGCACACCTATAATCCCAGCACTAGGGAGGCAGAAAACAGGAGGATCACTAGCTGCTGTAGTGAGACCCTGAACAAAAAAAACAAAATGCTGATCACACCTGAAAAGTGCCTTCCTGACAACATTTAGACCTGTGTCTCACCAAACTACTGAGCTCCATAGCCTCACCAAGCTGAGATATGACTGACCCACTCCTTGTTAACTTCAACTTGAAGTCTAGAAGCTTAAGAAAGTAACTCCAAAGTTCTGCATCCTCGGGTGTAAAGGACACGTCTTTACCGCTCTTAAGATGTTGTTCATAGTGTGAACTTCAGAAGCTTAGAAAGTTAAGGGACTCAGCAGGGGGCCAGGGGGCCTGGGTCCTCACTTTGCAAACATTCTGAGCCTGTGGATAGGAAGGCACAGGAATGGTGAGTGCTGCCCCCACCTCCGGTGGGGATGGCCTGCTTACAGTATAAGAGAGAAAAGCCTGACATGCTCTTCCTTTTTTTTTTTTTTTTTCTGTTGCTGTTTTTGCTGTCTTCTGCTGCCATGAACTGTTGTCCCTGTGCCATACCGCTCTGCCTTGGAGCCAGCTGATTGCGGACTGAACCGTCCACAAACTGTGAGCTAAATACACCTTTCTTTCCTTCATTTTGGGTGTCAGTTCTCGCTGTCTCAGCAACTAGAGAAAGGTAACTAAGACACTTGCCATATATACATGTTTCACAAACCATAGCTAATCTCCAAATAAAGCCAATAACAAGGTTATTCTGTGTCTTCTGTGGTACAACTATCCTTCACACACCTCTTTCAAAGAAGGCTAAGTCCTTGAGTAATGCTCACTCTTCTCCTTCTCATTGTGTAACTTAAATGCCATTGCGTAAAGTAAATCTGGCTTATCTTACTTGATAAGGGATGAAAGAGGGAAGGGAAAAAGATAAAATAATAAATAGATATAAGTATACTCATAAACATATTCATAACAAAATAATGAAAAATACTAACAATCACAGTCTTTTTTTCCATAAGTGGTTACATGCCATACTTTGTACTTATAACTAGCTTCTTCTACTACCCATTCTGTATTTCCTTTAAGGGCAGCAAACCTCTCAGCTACTATAGTTATGGTTCCTTACTAGGTAGGGTGACTCAAACTTTCATTCCTGAAGGGTCTGGGCCATTAGTAGTCCTGCCTAAATTGAGTTGCTATAGTTTTACATTAACTTTAACTCCAGGGTGTGGTAACTGAAGAGACACCCTAAGGGACCTCTGGAATTCCAGACATACTCTTCCTAGCACTGTGATAGAGCGTAGGCCAGTTCCCCTTGGTAGTCAGGATCAGTTGCCCCAACCAGGCAATGACTCCCATCTGTGCCTGTTGATTCAGAGGCATAATGCATCCAAGTGGGCTAAGTGGTAGTTTTAACTTCCAGTTCAGTGGAGGCCCCATTGTGCATGTAAACAATCAGAATGTGAAGTTGTGGGGATGAAAGCAAAATTTTGTTAATAGTTGAGGAATAATGTCATTCCTATGTCCAGGCCTCGATTCCTGGGCATGCTAGAAGTAATTTTATACACTGGGCACAAGTTCAGAGCATACACAGAACCTTGTCTCAGCCCTGCCTAACAGGTTCTATAGCTGACTCTGTAGAGCTGATTTGTTGTTTCATCAAGCTGACTGCCCCATGATTATGAGGGACAGGTTAGGAACAGTGAATTTCATGAGCTTAGGTTCACTGCTACGTTTGCTGATGCTAAGCAATCAGAAAGCTATACAGACCACCCTGAGATCCATAAGGCATCACGTAAGAAGAAAGGCACATCTGTATCCAGAGGAAGTGTCTGTCTATTCCATGATGGACGAAACTCAGTGTAAATCAACCTGCTAGCAGGTAGGTGATATATCACTCCAAGGAATCTCCTTCTCCTGGGAATCCAGTGTTGTCTCAGCTGAGGCAGGCTGCATGCTCAGCTGTGGTAGTGGCCAGGTCTGACTGGGGTAGTGGAAATCCACATTGCCAAGCCAGGCAAAGCCTCCTTCCTTACCACTTTGCCCATGAGTCTATGAGCTTAGTGGACAATGACAGAAGTGGCTGGGGAAGGACACTAAAAACTATCCAGAGTGGACCATTGAGTCCTTGTAGTTACTAAATCCTCCTCTGCTGAGGACCTTCTTTGCTAAGAATTCACATAGGACACAAGTATCTTTATAGTTTTATCTTTTTGAAAGAGATCTGCTTACCTATCTCATTTCTAGATCTCCTTGTCACAAATTTTATGAACACAGTCCTTTCTCATCTAGTCACAGCCCATAAATTAGTACGCAATCATATGCCTCTCCATTTTTACCTGTAAGAGAAATGAATAGTTACACAGCTTAAAGTCCTGCTTGCTGGAAGATTTCCCTGTGTCACTGTCCTTCATGGATGTCCCATAAAGTGGTGACAGTGCAGCAGCTGTCCACTGCTATCTGACTGTTAGGCAAAACTATGTGTAGACCAAGCCCAAGATTTCTCTTTTTCTCATCCACCTAATTGCAAGGATCTCCCTTAAGATCACAACCATTGCCTGGGAAGAAGAAATACAGCAGATATGGGAAACATGGACGTTGGAGTCACCCACTCTTATAACTTACTTGAGCCTTCAGGGCAGGCAAGGCTAATCTCATATGTATCACTTCCACTTGATGATGAATGGCTACCATCCAAGCCCAATTTTGTGACTTAATAAGTCAGACAACACTAGCTCATAATGGCCAAGTCAGGCCGTGAGATAACTTGACTTAATCATAATGGCTTATGATTTAAGTATTCATTATCTACTGAGGCCTGATGGCAAACCCAGATTCTCAGAAAGAGCAGTTCTCTAGATGATAGTAGGACTTTGGTTAAAACCCCTAAGGACCTGCACTGTAATCTGCCCAGGGAACCTACCAGAAGCACCAAGCAGGATTTCTCTCTGCCACTGCCACTTTGAGCACCACTGGCCCTGCTAGATCTTACAGTCTGAGGCACAGCAGCCTACACAGCAGCCTGGACCTCTGAAGAGCTTTCACTTGTTTTTTACCCCATGGTCACAGTAGCAAATATAAGTTAGGAATATGTGGTCTCCAAGCCCAAACAGGCTGAGAAGGAAGTATGCCTTTTTCTAGGTGTGAGAAAGGTCAGTACAGCAATTTAACTTCACCCAAAATCATATCTAACCAGCCTGAACACTTAGAGATTTAACTTGTTTGTTTGAGACAGTTCAGGCTAGTCTTGAACTCACCACCTAGCCCAGGCTGACCTGTAACTCACCTATATCCTCCTGATTCAGTCTTCTGAATGCTGGGGTTACAGATGTGTACCACCATTCCCAGGAAAGATTTAACTTTTGGGTAGAAGATGCCTGACCTTTCTTCCTTAGTACTGGGGATTGAACCCAGGACCTTGTACATGTGAATCTTCTATGAATGGTGGCTCCAGCCCAAGGTCCCTGAATTTTTGTTGGATTTATTTCCTATTCTCTGACACCCAAATGTCTCATCAATAAGCCTAAGTACTGCAGTTTCTATTTCTTGTTCACCAGATACAATCAGCATATTGTCCTAAATCTAATGGACCAGTGTGAGATCTTGTGGAAGGGATGGTGGGTTTTTTGGGGTTTTTTTTGGAGGGGGGTTTGGTGGAACTGGGGATTGAACTCAAGCCCTTGTGCTTGCCAAGGAAGCACTTATTCTACTGAGCCATCTCCTTGGCCCCTGTTTTGTTTTGTTTTGTTTTGTTTTGTTTTTTGAGACAGGGTCTTGCTATGTATGTACCGCCTACCTCCTGCTGGCCTTGAACTCACTATGTAGCCCAGACTGGTCCTGAACTCACGGTGATCCTCCTGACTCACCCTCTCCAAGTGCTAGGAGTCCACCACACCCAGCAGGAAATGATGATTAAGAGACCTGCAAACTAATTTGGGACAAAGCCTTGGAGAATTGATGAACCTGTAGGGCAGGCCAGTGCAGGCGTGTCACTGAGATGCCCACCTCTGCATATTTCTCTACGAAAGCTGTATTGCTTTTGGGCTGCCATTGTTCCAGGTAGGGGCAGTTTTAGTGGCCTCTATGTAGCTTTTGCACTATAATGAGCCTCAGTCTGTAGGCGAGGGGGTCAATGTGGAAATTCTGCCACTTGCTGAGTAAGACACAGAGTCATTGTCACGTTGGTATAAGGCCATAGGTCTCCCTGGAAAAGGCTGAAATTAACAAAATAAAGTTCTGTTAATCTTTCTACTAGATCCTCCTTCAAGCTTCAGTTTTACTCTAGGGGTGGCAAGTCTGTAAATTGTCTTAAGTATGGAAACTGATTGTGGGGCCATGATTCTGTTGTATTCCATTCAAGCTACATTTTGGTTCAGTTGGTACAGAATAATTTCAATTATAGAGATTAAGTAAATCTTTTTTTTTTCTTTTTGGTGGAACCAGGGATTGACCTCAGGCCCTTGTGCTTGCCAGGCAAGCACTTATTCCACTGAGCCATCTCCCCAACCTCAAGTAAATCTTACTTGTTGAGACAATTTGGTTTATTTCAAGGAACACCATAACCAGCCAGCAATGTCATAGGTCACTGCAAGTGAGACCACAAAGATTGGTCCTTTGCCTCTACCCTACACTATGTTTCCTTTGTTCTGTTTTTGTTTTCTGAAACAGGATCTCACTGTGTAGTTCAAGCTGGTCTTGAACTCACTATGTTGCTCAGACTGGTCTTGAATTCACAGCAATCTTCCTCCCTCAGCCTCCTAAGTGCTAGGATTACAGGTGTGTGCCACCAGGTCCTGTTTGTTTGCTTGTCTACAATTCATTACAGTAACCAGGCACACTTTACGTGGGTGATTATGTACTGTACCATTATTTGAGCTGGGTGTGGTGGTGCACATCTGTATTCCCAGCGCCCTGAAAGGTTAGTCAGGGAGTTCCAAGGTTGAACCCAGTCTGCGCAACTTAGTAATTTAGTAAAACATTGTCTCAAAAAAAAAAAAGTATTTTTAAAACAGGACTGGTGAAAACAAACAAACAAACAAACAAACAAACAAACAAAAAACAGGGCTGGTGATAGAGCTTAGTAAGAAAACCCAGGACTCACTCCCCTGTACTAACCAAAAAGAAAAAAAAAAAAAGGTACCACCATTTGCTTCACCCACACTCCCATGGTTCCAGTTATCTCTTGTACGTATACTTCCCAACACTGTGGCAACACTTCATCTGGCAATTTCTGATTTATAGAGAAAACCACCACAGTGCTCCTCTGGGGCGCTGTGCCTCCTCTTGTGTGTTAATTCTCAGTGTGCTCTGGACCCTCCTATGGTGATGGGCGGTTTTCATGGGATAGATCCATTCAACACTTCAACCTCCTTGAGTCCCTCTGCAGTTACCAAGGCAGTTCCAGCCTTTGTTTAGTGTGGACCATCTTTCAGTCCCTGTTGCAGCCAACCTGCTGCAGTCCTTTAGCCTGACTGATTATGATTACCTGGTGGCTTTCATATCCATTCCCACGCACATTCTCTTGGTTTTCTCCATATATATTGGGCAGATCATGCACTTCTTTTGCAGGGCTGTACACCTCATCAGGCATCACGCTGTGTACCTCATCTTGCAGGACCTACTGGGACCGGAGTCTAGCAGGGAAGTAGGGGTGGGTCTAGAGAAGAACCAGCATTGTTTTCCAGGGTAACTAGCTTGAATGTGGGCACCATTATGGTTTCTTTATGCAAAGCGTAGTCAGTTTCTTCAGATGGAGCCATCTCCTGGCAAATAGACTCAGCAGCATTTTGGGTTTAGTGACTTGACATTCCTATTCCAATTTTCAGGATCCTGTTTCTTCCCCATTGATGTTTTCACTTTAATTGCATATGTCCTATGAAGATGCAAATTTATTGCGATGTGTCTTAGTCATGTTCATATTACAGGAACACAATACCCGATATCCACAACTTAGAGGAGGAGAGGCTCATTTTGGCTCAAGTTAGAGCCCACAGTTGGCTCGTTCCAAGTCATGATGCCACAGCAGAAGGGTGTGGCGGAGGAAAAGCTGCTCACCTCATGGTCGCTCACAGGCTGAGGGCATTAGGGGAGGAGGCAGGAAAGGAGATGCAAGAGACCCTTCAGGGTCATGCCCCCAAGTGACACCCCTCTTCCAAATAGACCCCACCTCCTAACCGCAAGTCAGCTATCATGCAGTAACTTTAATAAGCCCAGCCTATGAACACTTGAGGCCCTGGGGGCCATCTAGATATAAGCTGTAGCAATTTATTCCAGCCAGCTTTGGGATACAACTCTGTGCTTCATTTAGGTTGGTAACTACAGAATATAAGCATTTCTTTCAGGCAGACAGAGAACTTTTCAGGTCACTTATGTGGTCCTTGGGCTGGAAACTTGAATCCCTAAAGCTCATCCTTTCATTCTTTTATTTTTTTGAGCATGATTAGAAGCAACTGACAAATCTCATTATATTCATTAGTTTGACAAGAATGCTTAAGATATTAAATATGTGGTGATTTTATACTTTGTCTTTTCTTTCTTTCTTTTTTTTTTTCTTTTGGTGGCGGAACTGGGGATTGAACTCAGGCCCTTGTGCTTGCCAGGGAAGTGCTTATTCCACTGAGCCATCTCCCCGGCGCCCCCTATACTTTGTCTTTTCAACGTATTAGATTAAGAACACCTAATGGTGATATTTCCTGTGTCTCCAGTGCCACACTCTTTCCTACTGTTGTTATGTAGTTCATTTAGAAATAACTCACCAAATAAAAAATATTTCAGGTCCTGCTTATCTCAATCAAAGAACTGGATGAGACAAATAAAAAATCATGCTAAAAGTCTATTTGAAAAGTGATGGGTGAGTGGGTATGGAAGAAACCAGCTCTACAGAGCAGTCTTGGGCCAAGCAAGGAGAAAAAGAGATTAAAAGCAGAAATCAAAGTTCATGCATGGGCCAGCCAAATAGCTCAGTAGATTAAAGTGCCTGTTTAGGCAGACTCAGCAGCCTGGGTTCATCCCCAGCATGCTGTGCCGGCCCTACCCCCACGACACACTGAGCCGGTGGTTGAGAATGAGCATGGTGGTTCGGGCCTATAATCCTAGCTCTTTGGGAGACTGAACACAGGCAGATCACTACAAGTCCAATCTACACAGTGAGACCCTGTAAACTCTGTACACTCTTACTAAAAATTACAAAAAAAAAAGCTTGTGAGGACTCATGATAGAAGTCCTGACCCCATGGCATCAGGTCTTCTTTTAAGTTCATAAACTCTACTTATGGTATCCTGGCATTGCCATGGAGTCTTGTAATTGACAAGTTCCACTCATTTCCCCAGCCAGCTTTGCCACAACCTAATTACTATATCACTGTGGGAAAAAGAGTAATTGATGACTTTAAATTTAATCAGACTAGAGAATTAGCCACAAAACCCAGAATTAATTCAGAAACTTCCTTTTCAAGATTCTGTTCTTGCCAGGTGTGATGGCACACACCTGTAATCCCAGCACTTGGGAAGCTGAGGCAGGAGGACTGCTGTGAGTTCAAGGCCAGTCTGGGCTACACAGTAAGTCCAAGCCAGCCTGAACTATATAATGAGACCCTGTCTGAAAAATAAAAATTCTGTTCTTGTAGAACCATCTTTGGTACCAAAGGTCTCTTGAGACAAATAAAACTGCTAGGGTATGGACACAAATGTTACAGTCTGGAGGCAAAATTCTTTACTCCTTGGAAGACCTCAACCTTTTCTTTTAAGATTTATTGACTGGATGAGACCTGAACTGTAAGTTTTGAAGCTAAGTATTTGTCACCTCTAAAAAATACCTCTACGGGACAGGATAGTGCGGGCATTTGCCTCCTAACCCAGAACTTGGGAGGTTCACTGTGAGTCTGAGGTCATCCTGGGCTACATAGTGAGTTCAAGCCAGCCTGAACTATGTATTGAGATATTGCCATTAAAACAAGTAATAATGCCTTCACAGCGACATCTAGATTGGTGCTTGAGGGCTGGCATATGGCTCACTGGTAGAGTCCTTGCCTGGCATGCACACAGCCCCTAGCTTTTATTCTTAGAAACATACACACACACACACACACACACACACACACACACACACACACTGATGTTTGGCCAACCAACTAGAGCTGACCTTTGTCAAGGTTCTCTAGAAAAACACAACCCAAAGTGTGTGTGTGTGTCCATTTTTTGCTGTCATAGCAGAATACTACAGGCTGAGTCATAAGTCATTTCTTATAGTATTAGAACCTAGGAAGCCCAAGGTCAAGATGCTAGTGTCTTGGTAGGGCCTTCTTCTTGTTTGTCACAAAATAGCAGAAGCCATTACCTGGTAGAATGCCAAAACAAAGGTAAGAGAAAGGCCCAAAGGAGGCTGGACTTGCCCATCCATGAAGGCGCAGGCTCTGTGGCCTAATCGCCTCTTATGTGCACTTTTTAGTATTGTTAAAACTGTAATTAAGTTTTAGCATGAGGTTTGGAAGGAAAAGCATTCAAAGCATAAAAGTGTGAGCTGAGCATTTTGGTGCATACCTGTAGTCCAAGCTACTTAGGAGACTGAGGCAGGAAGATTGCAAGTTCAAGGTCAGCATGGGCAATTTAGGAAAACTTTATCTCAAAATGACAAGGTTGGGATGTAGCTCAGTGATATAGCTCTTGCTTGATTCATTAAAAAATAAAACCATAGTAGTGTGTACATTTACTTACATATTATTTACTTATCTAGTTAATATTTATTTATCTGGAATTGCTTCATATTAAAAGGAAATCAAAATTTTAGACAAACACCTGCTAAGAAAGCCTACCAAAAATGCTCACACCAGCAGACATGTCCAGGCAAGTCTGATAGCTAAATATTCCTCTCTTTCTGTGACCCCTGATTTTATTGCCTTTGTGTAGCTGGTGGCCTTGCAATGTAACCTGGGGTGTTCCTTACTGCTTTTGTGCACCTGATAGCCTTACAATGTAACTAGAGATGCTCAGACTTCCCAACAACCCATGACGTCACCCAGCTATCCAATCATATGAGGCACATTTGCCTTTGTACCTCCCTACTTACCTTCCCTTGAAAAGCCCTGAAACTCCACTGGGCAGGGTTCTGATTCTTTAGAAGAGAGCTTAGTCAGAAGTCCACCAGTGTAATAAGTGGCCTCTTAAGCCTTCTTGGTTCTGTTTTGCCCATATTTGGCCTGTTTTCTTCAACAATATAATTGTAGAGATTGACAGGTCTCAAAATCTATAGAGTGATTTGGCAACCTAGAGTCTGAAAGAGATAATGGTGCAGCCCCCGTCTGAAGGCTTGCGAATCAGAAGACCATGTGGTGTAGTCTTAGTCTAAATATGGGTAGACTGACCTTCCCAAGAGAGCCAGTGTTTCAGTTTGAGTCTAAAAGCAGGGGAAAAAAAGCTACAGCCCCACTTTGAAGTCCATTATGTAGGAGAGATTCTCCTTATCATGGAGAAGAGGAGGACTTTTAAAGGTCTAAAACTGATTGGATGAGGCCCATCCATATTAGAACAAACAACAGTGAAATTGTGGTTGGTGCGTAACTTCTTCTGTAAGACCAGCACATGTTCCTAGTAAATTTTAACTTAATAAATGAGTGATGTCTGCCAATGAAAGTAGTGTGTGATGATTAATGTCATACTATTACAATTGATTTTTTTTTTTTTTTTTTTTCAGAGCTGGGGATTGAACTCAGGCCCTTGCGCTTGCCAGGGAAGCGCTTATTCTACTGAGCTATCTCCCCGCCCCCTAACACACGATTACAATTGAGCCAATGGTCCTTCTTCTGTTCCCCTTCCTCACTTCAGTACTATGGGTGATTGTCCCCAAACAGCAACAAGTTATGGAGGAAATTTTGTCTGTAGAGGAGCAGAAAAAGGCAGAGGGATCTCTCACTTCAAATGAGATTGGGGGTCTGGGGAGATAGCTTAGTAGAATAAACACCTGCCTGGCAAGTGCAGGGTCCTGAGGTCAATTCCTAGTATTGCAAAAATAAAATAAAATAACAAATGAGATTAGGGGTTTCAATAAAATATGGGAAACTGCAAAAATGTTTAAGGAACCACAACAGGAATAAGGCTGTAGCAGTGTGAGTGATGAATCTCAGTGCAATGTCACAATGTCACATGAAATCCTCAAAGGAAGGCACAAGCAAGTTTTGTTGGATAGCCTCCTTTATTGCATGAATGATTCCATCAGTGATACTAAAATTTGTCCTACACAATAACCATCTTCTCTTGTGTCTCCCTCTCACCTGCCATGGTTTTCAAAGAAATGCAGATAATTTATTTTTCTTTATGATTTTGTATTAGAATATAGTATTTTTTTTTTTCCCTGAGATGGTCTCACTTTGTAATTTAGGTTAGTCTTCAAGTCACTATGTAGTCCAAGCTGGCCTTGAACTCATGGTGATCCTCCTGTCTCAGCTTCCCAAGTACAGGGATTATAAGCATGGGTCACCATGCTGAGAAGTATTGTAATAATTTTATATATGAATGAATCAAACTCAGGACCTTGTGCTTGCCAGGCAGGTACTGTGCTGCTAAGCTACATCCCCGGTCCTATATGTGAATATTTTGGAGTTGTAAAACAAGTCATCTGAATTTCTTATGGGGAAATTTGCTTTGATTTACATGTGTTTGGGTTATAAACATGTTTCCAGAATGAATTATGCTCACAGACCCTTTATAATCAGTTATACTGACATTCATTATTAATTGTGGCAACAAGTGGGTTAAAACTCTCAGCTCCCAAGTCACCTGATCATAGCCCCGCCCCACCGACATGAGTAGTCATTAGGCACCACATGAGTACCTACAGAAACAGCACAAGATGAAAAAGATCCAAAACCACTTTCCTTTCAAAGACCTGAGGCCCCATTTTTTTCAATAAGGGTCAAACCAGATGCTCTTATCTAAGTCTGAAGGGACTTTGGAGAAAAGCCTTGACAGTTCATGACTTATGTGTGCATGACTTCAGTTTCAGTGCAGCTGTTCCCAGAAGATCAAGAAGAAAAATGGACTTTTGAGATGTCTGTATTTGTCAGCTCAGATCCTTCAGACACCTTCATTCCCTTATAGTAAGTACCCCAATTGCTTAGTCTGGCTATATGATTTCTCTTGGAAACTCTCTGCTGCCCCTCTTGACAGTGCGCACTCGTCTGAATGAACTCTGATCTCTATATTCCCTGGCTCTCATCACCAGCCTTCTACCTGCTCTTGCCCATGGCGGCAGCAACCGCCACAGGGCCCTGAAGCTCAGCCTAGCGAACGCGCAAAACTATCCACAACAGTTGTTGCATCTCCAAGCAACCTTGAGCATTTGTCTATTTCTCCTTTTATTCTTGGAGGATTTTGTTTTTTGATTTTTGAGATAAGGTTTCCCTATTCAGTTCAGACTGGTCTTGAACTCTAGGTAGCCCAGGCTGACCTTGAACCTGAGACAATCCTCCTGCCTCAGCTTTCCAAATGCTCGGATTACAAGCATGTGCCACAATGTTTGGCTTCATTTTACAGTACTTAATGGACTCTAATTTTAATTCTGAACTTGGACAACACCTCATTCAGTAAGGTGTTCTAATGGGCTTAGCAGAGTTTTTTGTTTTGTAGATAAAGAAGAACTTAGAAAAACAAAAAAACAAAAACACAATGATCATTTCAAAGTTACTTTCTGTGTAAACGGAATACAGACTGCAAATACAAAAAAAGTGTTTGTTTGGTTAGTATCAGGTTCTTTCAGCTCATTTCTTTCGTAGAAGGATTAAAACAACACTGGGGGCGGGGCTGGGGCAAGAGAATCAGTAGGTGTTTAAGGCCAGTGTTGGAGGCCAAACTATGGGGTACATAGTTTAGGTCTAGCCTGAACAACATAACAAGAAACCTTCTTGAAAGAACAAAACAGAACAGATTAAAACAGAGAGTACTTAATTATTTGTTATTGAAACTAGCCTGTTTGGGAAACTTTCCCCTGGGCTCTGGAAGTCTCTGATAGACAGCTTAGTTTTGGTTTGGTATGGCAGGCCGTTACCCTGGGTGACTCCATTTTGACTTCTACTGTGGCCTGTTGGGGGCCAGGGTTGATATTTAGTTCAAAACAATGGCTTCCTGCACTTTTTATTTAGCAAATATTTGGTCTTTGTTCCTTAATCCTGGCACAGAGTCCTAAAACCCTTGGAATTTCCTGACAGGCAAGAATACCCTTTGTTTTTCATGATGCAACCCTTCCCATTGTGCCTGAGCTTATGCTGCAGAGGGGAGGGAGCCCTAAACAGCCTCAGCAGGGAAACTGTCACCAGAAAGAATTTGGGTCAGAGGGTTAAAACTTTCAGCTCTACCTGAGGACTACAGGAAAGGAGTTGGAGACAGGGGCAATGACTTGAACTATGAATATCTTGAACAATGAAATCTAGAGAGATTCTGGGGTGGCGAACAAGTCCAAAACCTTGTTGGGAGAGTGGCTTCTGGAGAAGACATGGCACCATGATCAGAAGCCTCAGAGTCATTTTGGATCCTGTGTTCTGGGCATGCCCTCTAGGTCTTTATGGTGGTTTTTATGACATGCCACGCAGCTTGTTCAAGTTGCCCCAGCCTCAAACTCCTACTTTCAACTTGTTATTAGAGGTGGCTGCGTTTGCTAAAATGCACTGACTGTTCACTTGGGCCTCTAGATACCAGAAGGTAATGAAAAACAGGAGAGCAGCACAATGGCTCTTCCTTCATCTGCATCTGTCCTTCCTACACCTTTGGGTCGGGTTCCTGCTCAACTCTGCACACATGGTCTCTGAGTCATTGCTCCCTACAGTCAAGATCTGCAAGTCTTGAAAGGTAAAATTCTCAGATTCAGAGTACCCCCCGCAGCAGCTTTCACACTGACAAGGTGCCACCTGATGGATCCTGAGATAATGACTAATCGGTCACAGCCCTTGACATCTTTTATATTCTTAGAATGCCTTTTAATGTACATTATATTAATCCACTTGGATATCATCTGTGTGATCTAAGCCAATACAAAATCTAAGTCAGAGTTGTTTTCTTCAGCTTTCTCTAAGACTGGATCTTTTACTATTTTCTGTCTTTTCTGGTTCTTTTTATTAAATGGAACAACAACATCTTCTTTCTTTCCCCATTTTGCACAAACTTCAAGTTCATAGGCACATGGCTTACATGTTGTGTGGTAAGAAGCCTTCATGGTCTTCTGTAAACATTTAACATTCCAGTGATCTTTGTGGAAGACCTCCAAATGATATAGGGGCAAGAAATTCCCAACCTGCTACATATCTGGTATGAGTTCATGTCCTCTAAAGTCAAAGAATGAATTTTAGGAACAATGAAGGTTGAGTACAATATATTAATTGGAGGAAAGAAAGATTCTGTTTGAGAGAGAGAGACAGAAGGGGTCCCAAGTGGGTTCCCCACTGCAAATGTTGTAAGTCAGAGTTGAAAGAAAACAAAGAGAAGACCTGATAAATATCGCTTTAGAGGTCTCACTGAGATTAGTCTCTCTCCAAGTGAGCCCAGAGCCTCAGAAACATCTCACATTGATTGAGGGCTAAAGGCAGGCTAACAAGGGCTGGGGAAATGGCTCAGTAGAATAAGCGCTTGCCTGGCAAGCACAAGGCCCTGAGTTCAAAACCCTGGTTCCACCAAAAAAAAAAAAAAAAAAATGTATTTGGGGCTGGGGCGGGGCGATGGCTCAGTGGAATGAATAATCGCTTCCCTGTCAAACATAAGGGCCTGAGTTCAAATCCAGGTTCTGCCAAAAAAAAAAAAAAAAAAAAAAAAAGGCAGGCTAAGGAATGTGCATAACTACTTTGGTGAACACAAACTACTCTCTTTATTGATTTCAGCATTAGCCATTAATATCTCAAGCAAGCGAACAAACAAGGGATAGGAGCCAGCAGGAGAAGCTGTTTTCTGCAGCCTTGAATCCCAGATTGCCGGGATTTACAAGAGAGCCAACAGCTCTCCTCACGCTCTGTTTATTGCTCTTTGTTCCCTCAGGACATCAGGCTTTTGTCTCATATCTGCATTTCCATAGCTGGCCCTGACTCTTGATACCAAACTCCAGGGTTAAAGGGTTGGCCAAAAAGCTGGCCAAAGAGCTCCATGGATTAAAATGCCTGTTTAGGCAGATGCAGGAGCCAGGAGTTCCATCCCTGGGCCTGCTGTGCCAGCCCCACCTCCGGGGCTCACTGAGCCAGTGATTGAGACTGAGCGTGGCAGCATGGGGTCTGTAATCCCAGCATTTGGAAGGCTATAAACAGGAGGATCACTATGAGTCTGATCTAAGCAGTGAAATCCTGTAGACCCTGTCCTAATACAAAAATAAAAATAAAAATAAACCCAGGGCTACTCTAAGCCTCTCAGGGAGACAGACTTGGTCTTCAGATTGCTGTTTCCTCTTCCATGTAACTGCACCGAGAGTGACTTTCTCTCTACTGTCTTTCTCACTACAGTGACTTTCTATGCACCTTGACACAGTCATACTCTTAAGCAGGAAGTTAGTCATTGGCAATGTGGAGACAGAAAGCTAAAGATACTACTTAAAAACCAAAGCAAAAAACTGAGAGTGGTGATGTGCACCTGTAATCCCAGCACTCAAGGCAGAAGGATCTTTGTGAGTTCGAGACCAGGCTAAGCTACAAAGTGAGCTCAAGTCCAGCTTGAACTATCCAGTAAGAACCTGTCAAAAACAAAACAAAACAAAAAACCCAAACCAAAGACTCAGTCTTAAAAAAATCTAGAGACATCTACCTAAAAAAAATATACATGGACTACTTCTCTCTGAATAGGTAAATGCAACCCATTCTATTTATATAAGAAGAGTAATACAGTTAGAATTGCTATAAAGATGGAGAAAGAAGCAGAATCCTGGACCCTACCCTGCTGCCCATTTAACAGCATGATTTGTGTTTTCTCCAGGGACAAGGCCACCCTGCTTTCTCTAGGCTGTACTTTTAGTTGACTTTT
>NW_004524760.1:4458451-4467003 GCF_000260255.1 Octodon degus | reverse complement strand
GAGGGCCCATCCGCATATTATGTTGTCTAGCTGTTTTGGTAAGTATACTACTGCTTGAAATGAAGGTCCTTTTTTGTGTCGTAGGACTCCTACTGCAATATGTTTTGGAGAGATAGTATATAAAGCGTTGGGCCAGGTTTAGGAGAGTGAAGGCCAGTGAAAGCCTTTAAGAGGGCCTCATGTAGCTTGAAAAAGGAAGAATGTAGAGAAGTAGTAAGGTAGACAAGGAGCTCTTGGATGCTTTATAGAGAGGTTGAGCTAGGAAAGCAAAGTTAGGAATCTAAAGGCAAAAGAAGTTAGCTGGACCAGAGGCACACTTTGCCAACCACAGTGATTGAGCAAGTAGTAGGGGTGTGGGTAAGTTCTAAATATTTGACTTTTGGTGAAGCTATTTGAGCTGTGGCAGGGGAAACCCTATATCCATGACCTGAGAGAAAATTGCAAAAGGGAGCTGTATGCTGTATGGCTAGAGCATGAGAAGGGTAACAGAGAAGAAGATCATCTATATACCAGAGGAGAGCACTAGGTTTAAGATTAAAGGTCACCAGGTCAGTAGCCAGGGCCTGGCTAAGGAAGTGAGGGCTATCCCTGAAGCCTTGAGGTAGAACCACCCATGTAAGCTGTAAGGACAGAGAGTGTCTGGTTCTGTCCATGTGAAGGCAAAGAGGTCCTGGCAATCAGGGTGTAGGGGGATAGTGAAGAAGGTGTCTTTGAGGTCCAGGACAGCAAAGTGGGTAGTGGAGTGGGAACTATGTTAGAGTATGGTATAGGGATTTGGCACCATGGGGTGGATTGGTGTAACTCCATTGTTGATAACCCTGAGACCTTGAACTAAATGGTAGGAGTCCTCAGTTTGAGTAGAGGAAGAATAGGGGTATTGTAAGACAAATGGGAAGTGTTAAGAAAACCATTGGCTAGGAGATTTTGGTTTATGGGTTTAAGTCCCCATTGTTGTTTGGGCACTACTGGACATTGAGGAACACAGGGTAAGGTCAAGGGATCCCTAGGATGATCTAGTACAGGTGTAGGACTAGAGGTGCCCCAAATTATGGGATGGATCAAGGAAGAAGGAAGAAGAAGGAATGAATTGGCAGTGTGCAAAGTTTGGGTTTGGAGGACAAATGCCATGGGAAAACAGAAGATAAAAGAGAAGTGGAGTTTCTGGAGGAGATCCCTGCTTAAGAGGGGTCTGGGGCAAGTTGGGATGATAAGAAAGCTATCAATATAGAAAAGTGTGTGGATCAGCAGGGGAGGATTCCTATCTAGAAGGGTTGTATAGGTTGGCTGGCCTTCAACTCCCACAGTGAGAATTATAGCTCAAGTACAGCAGTCTGAAAACTCGGGAAGAATACTATATGTGGTCCCTGTGTCAATCAGAAAAGAAAATGTTCTACCTGAGATGACTAGTGAGAGTCAGGGCTCAGACAAAGATACCTCAACAGGTGGTCATGGACCTTGAGCCCTGTCAATCCTCTTCATTGGTGAGACTGAGCAGGTTAGTTCGAGATGAGTCCAGCAACTATGGTGAAATGCCCTGGGAGGGCGGGAATTGGAGGACTTGTCTGCTCTCTGGCAGAGAGGGCAGTCTCTCTTCCAACAACTCTCAAGCTTGCAGATGGGACAAGGTCCTAGTGGTGACCGTGGGTTGGGGCAGGCTTGTGCCTAAGGTCCTTTGCTGCACTTGAAACATGCTGCAGGAGGGATTCAGTTGGCAGCGTGTTGTCTAGGTTTGGCTCTCATAATACCCCTGAGTGCGGCAGCCAAGAATTGGCATTTAAGTCTAGGGTGCTCTTCTTTATCCTATTTTAATTGTTCCTCTCTATTATCAAAGACATGGAAAGCCAGGTTAAGGGGTCTCCCCATGGGATCTGAGGGCCAAGATCTGTCCTTTTTAGTTTGGTACAAATGGCAGGGGCAGACTGGGAACAGGCTGGTCCAAGGGGCTGGTTCACATTCATGTTTCTTTTATCCTCTCTGATCTATCCTAGATTCCTCACAAGTTAGAGTTAATAAGGGAGTTAATAAGAGTCATTGACTCAGGGGACTGAGGGTCAGCATTGGTTTACTTGGTTAAGGCATCAGTAAGGCAAGAAAGAAATCCAAAGGGGTTTTCATCAGGACGCTGGTTAGTTCATGAAGTTTCTGGCAATTGGTGGCCTTGTGTGAAATTTGCCTAAATCCTGCAATCAGGCAGCCAGTCATAGTGGCTATGCAGGCTGAGCCATAGGGCCCCTGATAGTCCCAGGGAGGTCAGCCTCTGAAACTGCAGCTACGCCTATAGGATGGCTAGGGTCAGTATGGTGGTCTGCTTATGCCTAAGTGGCCTCTAGAGCTAGGTCATTTGCCAGAAAGACAGAGTAGAGGTGAGGATAACATGTAGAAGCTTAAAATGGAGATCATAGGAATTAATGATCAATTAGAGCTCTTTCATATAGTTATGTGGATCAACAGAGAAGAAGCCTAACCTGTGAGGAATCTAGGATAGATCAGAGAGGATAAAAAGGACATGAATGCTAACCAGCCCCTTGGACCAGCCTGTTCCCAGAGGGAGAGAAGAGGGTAGGGCTGAGAAAGTGGCAGCTGAGTATAAGAGGGTGGGGAAAAATGGGCTGAAAGACGGTGGGGGAGGGCAGGGTGAGGCTGAGTACGGAGGAGAAAATGGCAACAGAGAAGCAGAGGATAAGGAGATGGAGGAGACAGAGGGTGAGGGGTGAGTTGGAGACAATGCAGGGGATCTCCCTGAAGAAACTGAGGAGGCTGGGCTTGAAGGTATGGGGAAAGAGTAAAAGCAAGAGGAACATTATGGAGCAAGTCTAGAGAGGCATCAGGTAGGAGATCAAGCCAGGGGGGATTTGGCAATACAGAGTGAGCCAAAAGTATTTGATTTGGCAATACAGAGTGAGCCAAAAGGATTTCCCCAAGTGCCTGAAGGAGGGACAGGCACATCCAGAGAGCAATAAAGGCCTATATGTAGGGGATCTCTGCCAATTTGCTATTACAGTAGCAGAAGTCATGCAGGTCCAGGAGGAATTGATATTGGAAGTACCCTCCTCAGGCTGGTGGCAGCCATTATCAAGCTTGTATCGGGGCCAAGCTGTCTGATAGTAAGAGATTAATCTCCTGAAGACCGAGGGTACTGAAGTTCTGTACAATGCACCAGAGCAGTGTGTGCCTTCAGGTTAGGAAGAAATATTCCCCATAGTGGCCAAATTAAAGGTGAGCCAAAGGCCAAAACTGGTGTACAACCACAGAGAAAGTTGCCACTCTTTTTGGAGTGTGACAGAGTGAGAGAAGTCCATCAGTCCAGTTGATCATTACCCAAAGGACAGAGGGACATCCCATTGTGGGTGCAAGAAAATAAGAGAATACCCCAGACAAGGGGCAGTCCTGACATGGACAACAAGGGAACAAGAAAATGAGGCAGGAACCCCCGGGAGGAGAGGCGGCTCACTTGTGAGGTTTGAGGTGGAGTGGTGTTGGATGCAGGCTGGCAACTGCAGAGGCAAAGACAGCAGAGGCAGAGATGAGAGAGCAGGGAAGGGGTGCTACTGCTGGGGGAAGCTCAAACCAGGAGTGGCTCCTGGGAGCTAAACACCCTGGTGATCTGAGTCACAGCACAGAATTTGTAAGATTTTTTTCCTCTGCTGTGAAAAAGAAACAGGTAAAAGTAAGGAAGTCCTTTATTGCTCAATACGGGATACTGCTGGAGAGAAGCAGAAGACCCTCAGGGAGGAGACAGAGATTGGAGCTTCTATCAGATTGGACCAGAGGTGACATTTAAGTGGGCAGTACCCTTCACTTGGGCCTACAGGTGCCCAATAAGTAACTAAAAGCAAAACAAAATTTGATGTTTATTTTGTATCCTTGGGTCAGATCTCTTCTCAGGTTGACATATACATATCTTAATCATTAAGGGAGTGTCTGTCTGAAAGTTGGCAAAACAAGATTGATAATTTCTGAATTTACATAATCTCAGCTCTGCAAGACTGAAGACCCTGGAGTAGATAATTTCCAGGGACATTCAATTGTGCCTGAGAAGTCTGCAGTCATTGTCCTAAACTTGCAGTCACCTGGGAACAGCCCCATGCCACAGCCATAGGGATGCCAGGACTATGATCCACTTGAGCTCAGTCCACCGGCTAACCCTTAAAAGCTGCCTCCTGCCTTTGCTGTGGGCCAGCATGAAGCCCTGTGTCAGGATGTGCCCCCTTCAGCTGCCTAAGCTGAAGTCCTTTCCTATCAGCTCACTTTGCAGTTAAATCTGTTTTCCCTGTAAATGTATGCTGTACTTTCCATTAATACTAAAAGCAAGGCCCCAAACAGCTGGTGGCACTCTTTCCCTTGCATTTACATCCCTTGATGTCATAAATGGAGCTTCATAGTGTACTTTTCAATGGTAAACTTTTTGTGTGATTCTTGCTTATATCGTCTCTCCACTTTTGAGAAGAAAGCTACCTCCTGATTACAGTCTGAACCACACTGCACCCACGTTCTGATTTTGCTGTATAAATCACTCCGACGAAGCAGTGTAGTAGCTGGAGTTTGTGCTGCCCTGGGCTGTTCTTCAATTTGTTGCCCTCTAACATATCTTCTTGGCATTAAAATGGAATAAAGTGTTACAATATAATTTTCTTTTTGGCAAATAATGCCACCCAAAACTGTGCTGCTGGGCTGGGGTCCCCACTAGCTCCATCACTGATAGAAAAGGCCTTCATGCCCACCCACTTGGGACCCCTCCTGGAAATCTAGGAGCTATTATTATTTCAAATAAAACTCTAACTCCCTCTTCTGGTTTGGGACTTCATTCTTTGATGTTATGAGACCTTGAACTTGGTACACTGGACATCTAACAGAGTGGGAGTTTGTTTTTCCTACATCAGTTCAATCCGTAGTCACACACACACACACACACACACACACACACACACACACACCCCTACCTCAGTTACACTTCTATATACTAGTGATGACTAAAACACTGGTAAAAATAGTGACCCTAAACAAATGGAGAGGAGTACCATATTTATGAATTGTAATATACAAAATGTGGGGTGACATTAATTCTCAAGTAATGGATTTATCATAATTCCTATGGAAATCTATTTTTGTAGATGTGTACATAGTTTTCAAAAAATTTCCAGGGAAATGCAAACGAATTTGATGAGCTAAAACAATTTTAAAAAATAATAATAAAATTAGAGGAATTTGCTGGGTGTGGTGGTATGTACCTATGCTCATAGCATTCAGGAGGTTTAAGCAGGAAGATTGTCAAGAGTTAGAGCCCAGCCCAAGCTAAGTAGTGCATTCAAGACCAGCCTGGACTATATAGTGAGATGCTACCTCAGAAAACAAACAAATAAATAAGAATCCAATCTACACAATTTCAAGACTTGATATTGCTAATTAGCAGTCTCTCCAATAGTGGTGGGAGAGACACACAGCTCAAATTAAACAGAAGATGGTCTTCAGATCTACACAACGTGATCGACAGATTTTTCACAAAATCATGAAAAGAGTTCAAAGAAGAAAGGGTAGTTTTTTTCAACAAATGTTACTAGCACACTTGTTTATCTCTAGGTTAAAATGAGAGTTTTTATTTATCTATAGATAAAAAAAGGAAAGCATAAACACCAAACATTCAATGTTAGAATTAACTCAAATTGATCATGGATTGAAAACTTAACCTATAGATCTTTTTAGAAAGTAAGCATTAGAAGAAGATTAGGTCTAGACAATGAATTATTTAGACTTTACACCAAATGTAACCATATCTCAGAGCAAAAACTGAAAGCCTGGACCTTGTCAAAATTAAAAAGAGAATCATTATGTGAAAAACTAAGTTAAGAGCATTAAAAAAAAAATGAACTACAGACTGCAAAGGCATATATGCGACAAAGGTCTGGTATCTAAGTTACAGAAAGAATTCTCAAAACTCAGCAACGAAGCAAGTCGCTGAGGAAATGGGTATGAAGTGTGATTATCTGTTTCACCAAAAAGCACAGCCGGTTCATACAGGCAAAGATATTCGACGTTGTTAGCAAAGTGAAAGGGAAGGTGTGATTAAACATTACAACACATGTATCAGAATTGTTAAAGAAAAAATAACAACTCCAAACACTTGCAGAAATGAAGAGAAATGCAAAATCGCCTGCTACTCTGGAAACAACACGTAGCAGCTTCCACAACACAGCTGTTGTGGGACACAGCTGCACTTAGCGTTCGTCCAGAGAAGCGAAGAATCAGCACACAGATACAGCAAGCTGAGCCACGAGAGTCCCAAACTGGAAATGACCAGATTTGTCTTCAACGTGTGAATGATTAAACCCAGTGGGACATCCATACCACAGAAGTTAAAGGCCAGAGTGACCGATACACATAACAATATGGGGGACTCTCCGGGGAATTCACACTGACAGCAAAAGGCTAGAGGCTCTACAGTGTGTGGCTCTGGTGATAGGACAACCTTGAAATGACAACACTGCAGAAATGGAGAGTAGATTAGGGACTGTCAGGATTAAGGAGGCTCATGGAAGAAGTTAATTTAGTTGAGCTAAACAAGGCAAACATGGGGGCCCCATATCCTTGGTGTGATGCTGTAGTTGAGTTTTATAACATCTTCCTATCAGGAGAAACTGAGTCAAGGGTGCACAGATTTCTAAATAATACAATCTTATAGTTGTTTTATTTCTTTATTTACTCTTGCTTGTTTGTTTTTTGAGATAAGGTTTTGCTAGGTGGCCTAGGCCTCCCATCAATCCTTCTATCAAGTACAGGAATTACAAGAATGAACCCCCTTTTCCTGGGTCTGATAATTGTTTCAAACCTACAATTATTTCAATATTAATATTAATAATATTATTATTATTTTTATTTTTATTTTACGGAAGGGTCTACAGAGTGTTCAGGGTCTCACTATTAGATCAGACTTATAGTGATCCACCTGTTTACAGCCTCCCAAGAGCTGGGATTACAGGCGCACACCACCACGCCCAGTCCCAATTGCCAGCTCAGTGTGCCCCGGGGGCGGGGCCAGCACAGCAGGCCCGGGGATCCAACACCCAGTCCCTGTGCCTGCTTGCAGGCACTTGAATCTGCTGAGCTATTCGGCCGGTCCTCAAAATTAAATTTTAATTAAAACTACATATCTGTATTTCTGTCCCCTGAATGTTCTGCAAATAAACTCCCCAGTACCAAATAGATACTCCTTTTGTCTACACAGTAAACTAAGTCTCATTTCCACCTATCAGGCTGCCAGAACCTAAGAGCAATGGTCCCTTGTCTGGAGCTTGGAAAGTGGCACTTGTGCCGGAAGCATCTGCCATGTGAGATGGCAAAGAGGCCAGCAAAAACAAGGCACACGATGACTGGACAAGAAGCCAGTGTGAAGAGGCTCTTCCTGGCCAAATATGGGAGCACCTGAGCAAAATATAAGAAAGGTCCCTGCAGCCAGGTGTGTGCAGCATGCCTATAATCTCAGCACTCAGGAGGCCAAGGCAGGAAGCACCACTGGGAGCCAGCGGCCAGCCTGGGCTACACAGTGAGTACAAGGGAAGCCTGAATTACAGTGAGACCTTGTCTGAAAAAAGAAATTTTGCAGAGGTTTGAACCACAAATATATAAAAAATTCAAGATGCTGTGATGTTATTTTTAAAAGATCATTACTTTCTTTTGGAAAATACTAGAGAACTATTATAAGTGGTAAACATGGGTTGGGTGTAGCATTGTACTCCTGTAGTCTTAGCACTAGAGAGACAGCAGGATCACTATGAGTTCAAGGCCAGCCTACACTGCATAGTGAGTTCAAGGATAGCTAGCTGGTATTACATCATCAGGCCCTGTCTCAAAAAATAAAAATAAATCTGGTAAAAATAGAGAGTCAAGAAACCTTCTTAGTTTTCCTGTGTGAACTGCCCTCAGAAGTTTTGAGCAATGCGGGGCTTTTTGTACAGTCACCTCTTGGGCCCTGTTAGGGTTCATGTATAGCTGTTTGTGATTAATTCATGATCCAGTGCTGGGATTATGGGTGTGAGTGCTGCTGGGATTATGGGTGTGAGCGCCACACCCAGCCTGGGCCAGATAGCCTGAATGCTACATAAGGGAGACAGACTGCACTCTGCTGCGGCCATTGTTGCCACTGCTCCCCCTTTTATGCTACAGTCTGCCACCATGAACTGCTGCCCTCTGTCATGTGCTACTCTGCCTTGAAGCCTTCCGAGTATGGACAGAAACCTCCACAAACTGTGAGCTAAATACCTTTCCTTCCTTAGCTTTAGGCATTGGGTATTTGGTCCCAGCAAAGAGAGAACAGTAACTGAGACAGGTCCTCTACTTTGCTTTACTATCTGCTCAGCATCCAGACAGAGAAGATGCTCTGGTGATTCCAGGGAGTCTCCTCCCCTTTTCTCTACCCACCAAGCTTGTCCTGGCCTGGGGGCTTCTGACTGCAGCTCTTTCCCTAGGTTCCCCGAGTATTCAGCTTGCGTGCACCAACTGGACTTCATTGTTTCTTTCTCATCCTCATTCTCACAGGGTTTGGGTTTTAAAAATAATTT
>NW_004524760.1:4457787-4458351 GCF_000260255.1 Octodon degus | reverse complement strand
TCAATTTATATGATCTCATCCTTTTTAAGATTGAAGATACCAGGGCCGGGGAGATGGCTCAGTGGAATAAGCGCTTCCCTGGCAAGCGCAACGGCCTGAGTTCAATCCCCGGTTCCGGAAAAAAAAAAAAAAAAGATTGACGATACCAGTATAGACAACCTCCAGGTATACCCAGTAGTGCTTAAAGAGTCTCTAGCCATTGTCTCAAACCTGCCTGCCCTCAACCTGAAGTCAAAAACAAAACTATGCCCCAGCCACAATGAGTCCAAAACCTTGACAGCAGGGCTTAGATAATAAGCAAGCAGTGTGGAGGAGGATGTTCTATAGTCTATCTTGCAATGTATTACCTCTCTGGGACTTCGAGGCACATGACTGTTCTGGAGGAAGCCTAACAAAAGCAATAGTGTAAAGGGCTATGAAAGCAGGACTTTCGTCCCCTTGGAAAGCTGCTGGGACAGCACTAGTTGCTTTGCTGTGCTCTGTCCAAAGGAATGTTGACAGGATGGCTAGCTCAGTCAAAGTTCAATCCCTGGGATAATCAAATTGTGTTGCCCTCACTGATCC
>NW_004524760.1:4450789-4457687 GCF_000260255.1 Octodon degus | reverse complement strand
AAAATAGTAAAAAAAAAAAGTTAGAAACTATACAGAACTTCACCAAACAAAACAAGAGGAATTTGACAATGGTTGCTTCAAATTAGTTGTTCACATCCCCTCTGCAGACAGGCAGAAATCAGCAGTAGAATTAGCCAAGCCATCCTACATACATATATAAATATATTTCTCCCCTCTCCTGTCTTTTTCCTCATCTCAGTTTTTCTTTTTCTTTTCCTTTTTTTTTTTTTTTTTTTGCGGTACCAGGGATTGAACTCAGGCCCTTGCATTTGCCAGGCAAGCATTTATTCTACTGAGCCATCTTCCCAACCCTCTTTTCCTTTCAATAGATTCTTTCCCTTTCACAGTATCTATTGTGTCTTTCAGATTTTATTTACTCTTTCAGATTCTTACACAGTGAGACAATGCTATGTTTGATCATGTGGGTCTGATTTATTTCACTCATAAATGTAGTCTGTAGTTGCACCCATTTAGCTGTAACAGTCTCAAATTTATCTTTTTTATAGATGAATAATACTCCATTTTGTAAAAATGCCACATCTTTTTTTATCCATTCCTCCGTTGAGGGGTATTTGGGTTTCCAAGATTTAGCTATCACAGATTGCACTGTTATAAACATGGGTGCACATAGATCACTGTGGTATGATGTTTTCACTTGATTTGGAAAAATACTCAGGAAAGGAATAGCTAGCTTAAATGGGACCTCCAATCTCAGCTTTTTGAGGAATCTCTACACTGATTTCCATAGTGGTTATATCAATCTGCACTCCACTTTTCCCCCCATAACCACTTCAGCATTTGTTATTGGTTGAATTCTTGGTGATAGCCATTCTTTCTGGGGTGATCATATGGTTTTATCAATCCTGTAGAACCCATACTTACTCACTGAGGTGACTATATGGGGTCTTCAGTTGAGCGATGAAGCAGAGGATGAAAAGAAGAAAAATATATTGTTCCCCACTCAGCAGAAGATAGAAATCCAGGGACGCACATCCTCCTTCCCTAATACACACCACAGACACTAGGGACACAGAGAGACTCCCGTAAACAAATGCACAGAAACACACACACACACACACACACACACACACACACATTGACCCACTAGTGGGACAGTCCTCAGGGCAAGGAACTCCCACAAAGACTGAGTGAACAAAGGAGACCCCCAAAGGAGCACAGCACCTAGCTCTGCAGGGCTGAGATGTACAGGGTGGGGAGGCCTAGGGTGGGGCTGAGAGCACTGTCTTGAGCAGAAGAGGAAGGAAAGAGCAGCTTCCAGCCAGAGGACTGTGGACTGGAGATCCGTGTATGGCCCATGTATGGATCTTGTAAGCTGCAGGTGAGAGTTAAAAAGTATACATATTCAATTGCACAGCACCAAGCTGGAATAAGTGCATGTGAAAAGAGGACCAATGGGAAGGAAATGGCAGAAAGAGAAGAGAGTGCTTAGGAAGGAAGAGCTCGCCCTCCTTCCCCATTCAACTTCAAGTTCTAGGGCCAGACCCTGTACACTCTGTCCTAAAATTAAAAAAAAAAAAAAAAGCCAACTGTTGTAATTCAAAAATCAGATGACAACGAGGCAAGTCCAAAAATTAAAAGAAGTGCTTTATTTTAGCTGGTACCCAGCGGCGGTCTCTATGCAAGGTGCAAAGAGGTGTGCCGAGTATTGACAAGGTGCAGTATTTAAGCTTGAAAACCGCAGAAATAGGGGAAGGGTGGCAAGGTCATTAGTTTATGGGGTGGTCCTGTTGGGTGAAGGTGCTGGGTTGGCAGTCATACAGAGTTCATTGAGATAAAGTTTGGGGAACAGATATCATAAGGCTTGAGTCATAGGGGTGAGGAATTGGGAGGAATTGGGAGGAATTTGAGTTGGCAGTCAAGGGGTGAGGAATTGGGAGGGATTGGGAGGAATTTGAGTTGTCAGTCAAGGGGTGAGGAATTGGGAGGGGTGGGCGCATACAGAACAGGAACTTGGCGAGGTTAGAAGGGCAACAAAATGGAGTCAATTTTGACAGGGTACAACACCAACTTCGAGTTCTACTCCACAGAAGGCTCAGGGAGAGAATTTTCTTTCCAGAACATGGAATCCTCTTCAAATAGTTTTTGCATCTGGCTTTTTCGTTCAACGACACATCTTGTGTCTCTTTAGGAGTCAGTGGTTTTAATTTCATTTCCATCATTTCAGGCCTAGCTTGGAGTTCTGGAGATTAACATTAGGGCTGGGGTTCGACTGAAATCCCCAGACAACCCCATGACATTGTAAGGCTCTGCCAGTTCCTATCAACTTCTGAGTTCTGATGCTCAAAACCAAGGTATCTGCATCCCTCTGGGAAGAGGTATCTGCATCCCTTGGGCCTTAGGCCTTGTCTGCTGGCATCGACAAACCATAAGGCAGGGAGGGTGCGTCAGTGAGGAACCATCTCTGGGGCTATGCAGGCAGGAAAATACTTCCTCACAGCAAAAGGAAACTTAAAATTCAGGAGGAGCCATATCAGGGAAGCCCCAAAGCCCTAATGTGAGCTCTTCTACTGGACTAGGTATTGACAGTGGCCTGAGCTTCAGGCTGCAGTCAAACTTCCTTCTGTTCCTCAATGCACTGGAAAAATAATACCACTTTCTGTTAGTTGTTTTGAATACTGGGAAAGTGAACACAGGGTCTCTTGTGTGGTAGGCAAAGCACCATCCTGCTATGCAGCACCCCTGTTCTCATGTTACTTTCTATTTGCAGAACGCAGTTGGCATCTGTGTTTCCCAGAACCTCCGTGACCTCCCCTCCCCCAGCCACACTGACAGTTCCCCCTGGTCCCTGACATCAGACACTTGTATCCACTGGAGATGGGACACTGCAGGTTCTGTGTGCCCTGCTGTGGCCACAACCACTGGATAGCAGGGCAGAAGTGTTGGGACCCTCAAAGCCACAATAACCTGCTGCCTTTGGAGAGCATCTTCCCTAGTGCTCCTGGAGCTTGGTGCAGTGCCCTCTGCTACCTAACACAGAGACCCAGTGCCTGGAAGACGACTGAGGCAGAGGCAAGCAGGGTTAGGCCTCTGGTAACTTGGAGGGAGGCACTGAACTGTCTCAAGGACCCTTTAGAGAACTGGTAGATGTTGATCTTAGAAATGGATTTAAGGGCTCTTGTATGAGCAGAAATCAGCACTTCCCAGGAGCTGAAGCCAGAAATTCTGGTATCAAATAGAGGTGATAGCTCCTAGTGACAGCCTAGTCTTTCTTTTTCTCTTTTTTCTCCAATCAGATTTTAGATATACATAATGATCATATTTATCTTGGAGAATTTGTACCTGTATGTGATAGAACTTGCTTCTTCTTTTTCCCATTCCCCTAGCCCTCCCTTCAATTCCTCCTCCCTTTCCTTTTTCAAAAGCTTTGTTTCTATTTTTCTTTTTTTTAGTTGTCATTTTTACTTTTTTTCCTTTCCCCCTCTCTCTTCCTTGTTCCCTTCTCCATTTGAACATTTTCTTCCTATTTCGTAATATCTCTTTTATTTTGTTCCTATTTACACTTTCAATTTCTCACACCAGAAAAACAATGCAGTATTTAAATATGTGTGTCTCATTTATTTCACTTAAGAATATGGGCTCAAGATGCACCTGTTTACTTAGCAATGGCTTAAGCTTACCCTTCTTAAAGGCAGAGTAGTACTCTATTATATTTAAAAAAATCTTTCTCCATTTACCAGGTGAAGGGCACTTGGGCTTTTTCCAAGATTTGGCTATCACAATCTATGCTGTTATAAGCAGCATGGATGTGCTGTGATATGATGCTTTTAATTCTTTAGGGAAGACACCAAGAAGGGGAATGGTTGGATCAAATAGAACCTCCAATCCTAGTTTTTTAGGAATCTCCACACTGACAGCCTATTATTATCTTGAGGTTAAGGAATGATAGAACAACGGACATCTCCTGGAAATGAGAAATGGAGTAGGAACTGTACACGGTGTAATGCATGGGGAGGATAGAGAACCAGAAGAGAGCGCCAGGCTTGTATAGAGGCCACCTGGCCTGGAATTCATTGGGCCTGGGTACAGGGAGAGAGCACCATAAGACCGTAGGACCATCTGCCCTGATCAAGGTGAAGCGCATCTGTTTATAGCATGGAAAGAAGGCAGAGCACCGTAGGGGAAAGATTCCAATGAACATCTGTGGTCAGAGTTCTGTGTCTGCCTTGCATCTCAGTGAGCAGAGTTCACGAAGTGTCCCATGTAAATTCCTTGTCCTAGTTTATGTCCTTTCCGGTGCTTGTCAATGACAATTTCAGTTCTGAGCCAAGTTCCCTGCAGAGAGTAGTGCTTCTGCTGGCAAGCAGCCTTGTGGCTGGGAGGGTCAGGTCCAGTTTGAACCTTACAGGAACAAAGCAGGGTGGAGTCAAGATATGAACAGCTTGTCACATGCCTAGTGTCACACAAAAGGCTAAGACAAGTGTCAGGAGCCCACAGCTGCTGCTGATCCCTGTGTGCATCAGAGTGATCAGATGGCTTGCAGCAGAAGAGGGAAAGGGCTGGCCAGCATTCAGCCCAGGTTGAAGCTTATAGGACAGCCAATGCCAAGATGAACTAATGCCACAGGCTGAGGAAGCCCTCACATTGTCTGGGGCACCGTCCCCTGCTGCTATTCACGTTGTCCTTGGGAGTCTACATAGAATCTGAATAGACCTTCCTTTCAGGACACAGTACAGTTCTTTCAAAAAGCACTGCAGAAAGCTTCTCCCAGTGTCCATGCAGAACACATCTTTTAAGCATCGAAGTACAGGGAGGGGGAGAAAACAACAGATTGATTAACAATCTTCAGCCACATCTTCATCTGTAAAACCAGGAAACTGAGAGATGAAATCAAGGTTTCAGGGAAGCAGGAGGAAGGGAGGCTGGCATGTCCAAATGCATGAGTTACACTGGCTGTGACCCAGAAAGGGAGCTGGTGAACAGGCCTGGTCCAAAGCTTACCTCTCCACTGCTCCCTGCCTTAGCAGTCTGATGGGAGATGGAGACTTGCAAGCTAAGAGAAAGAGTAAAGTACAACATGCCGTACCCTATCTACTTGCTGGTCAAACACTGACTTGTAGAGTATTACTGATGATGGAAATGTCACTGCATCCTTTGGAATTCCTGAGGGGCAAATTAAGAACTAGCCAGGAAAGAGTGGAAAGAAAGTCCAATGTATGAAAAGCACAAAACAAAGACACATTGGATGCATGAGAAAACAAGGCAATAAAATGGCCCAGTGACTTCCTGTCTCCAACCCGGACCTATCTCCTAACAGCTGTTCAGTCCATGGACTGACCCACCAAAAGCCTTCCCAAAACTCCAGCCCTGAATATGTGAGCTTTTGGGTGGATTTTTTTTTTTTTTTTTTTAATCTAAACCACAATGGTGGCTTTCAGCAAAGTGGCCTAAACCATGGCCAAAAAGATCAAAAGCACAGTACCTCTTGGCTCTTAATCCTGTCACCCAATGCTCCATGAGGCAAGGTTTACTGAGAAATCAGTCCTGCAACTTCCCCACAAGTCAGGGTGGGCACGGAGCATGGAGCTGTGGCTGGTGCAGGAGCCAGGTGGTCAGTGAAGCAGTGCATGTGATTGGTGCTCATGGGAGGGACCCCTGGGAATTTCAGAGTTTGGCTGGAAAAAAGCAAGTGATGCTGCTTTGGCACACAGAGACTCAGGCAGCTTGGGTCTGGGAAGACTGGAGATCTGTGTCCAGAATGTCTATGTACAGTCATCACTCAGTGTTCAGGGGAGAGGGTTCCAAAGCCCCCTACAGATTCCAAATCCATAGATACTCAAGGGTATTACAGAAAGGGTTGCAGGATTTACATATAATCTATGCAGATTTTCTCATGTATACTTTTTATTGAATTTATTTTGTTTGTAGTACTGCAATTGAAGCCCAAGCCTTTGTGCTGAGCTACATCCTCAGGCCTTTAAAACATTTTCTTTTTGAGGCAGTCTTGCTAAATCACTAAGTGCCCCAGACTAGGCTCAAACTTGTGATCCTCCTGTCTCTACTTCCTAGAGTGCTGAGATTACAAGAGTTACAGGAATGTGAACCACCACATGTGGCTCTCCATGTATACTTTACATCATCTCTGGGTGACTTAAAACACCTAAAAAATGTAAGTGCTGTGTAAATTGTTGGGGTTTTTTGGTAAATTGTTGTTATACTTTAATGTTTATGGAATAATGACAAGAAAAATGTCCAGTCATCTTTCACCACAGATGCATATTTTTTCAAGTATTTTTCTTCAGTTGTGGGTCAAATCTACAGACATGAATGAAGCTAGATATGGAGGCCCAACTCTAATCCTGTAAAATGGGTGTTTTGTTTTATATATCGTGAAATTGGGGATTGAACCTAGTGTTTTGAGCTTTCCAAGCAAGTGCTCTATCACTGAGCTACACCTTACACCCGGCCTTTTTTTGTTTTTATTTTGGGACAGAGTCTAATTCAGTTGCTCAGCTACTCTCCCAGCTCAGCCTCCAGAGTTACAGATGTGCACCCCACACCCACCTTGTACAAGGCCTTGATAGTGGTCTTCTGTGATTTAAGGAGCATTGGGGTCCCCACACTGTGAAATAAAAACAGGGTTACAAATGTAGCCTAGATGACAGCTTCCAGCTATAGAATCAGGATTAGTCAGTGTGGTCTCCAGAATGTCACTGGGAGATTTCCTTTCTTCTTTTCTTTTCTTTTTGTTTTGCCAGGATTTCACTATGCAGTTCAGACTGGCTTCAAACTAAGTAGTCCTCTTGTTTCAGCCTCCCAAGTGCTAGAATTACAGGTGTGCACCACCATACCCAGCCAGAGATTTTCTCTTTCTTTCTCTTTCTTTCTTTCTTTCTTTCTTTCTTTCTTTCTTTCTTTCTTTCTTTCTTTCTTTCTTTCT
>NW_004524760.1:4448820-4450689 GCF_000260255.1 Octodon degus | reverse complement strand
TTTTTTTCTTCTTTCTTTTTGACATTGACAAAATATTTTCATCTTCATATGAAGAATAAACATGGGAGTCCAGGATAGAGTAGCATTTTAGGGACCTGAGTCTAATGTGAGAACGCAATTAGAAATGAATGGGATGGCTACAGAGATACCCTGTAGCAGGCTTAAATTTCAAAGATCAGCCTCCTTGAAACAGTAAAGCCAGGAAAATAATCACCTTTTATACCTGTAGGTTCCTCATCCATGACTCAACCAAACAGAGATTTAAAACTATATGAAAAAAATTGTATCTGTCCTGAACACACATAGAATTTTTCTTTGTCATGATGCCCTACAGTACAGTATACCAACCATTTACATGACATTTACCTTTGTTATGGTTTACCTCTAGTTGTCTCCCTAAAGTCTCATTCAATCAGAAGCGGGGTTGGGGGAGATGATTGGATTATGGGATGAGATAGCTGAATTGCTGCTCGAGGTGGGCTCTGGTCATGAGGAGTGGGTCCCTATGGCCATGACCTGAGGTGATCTTCCCTCCTGCTCCTCCTTGACTCTCTCTGCTTCTGGGCTTCCAGGAACTGAGCAGCTTTTCTGCTCCAGGCCCTCTGCCATGCCACGCTTCCTCAGAGCCAGTGGACTATGGACTGACAACATGGCCAAAATGAATCTCTCTTCCTTTAAGCAACAAGTTTCAGGTCACAGAAATGAGGGAAGGGACGAAGGCAGCGTTACATTAGGGGTTACAAGTAATCTAGAGATGATTTAAAGCGGGCAGAAAAATGTGCATGTGTTACTACACCATTTCCTAGAAAGTACTTGAGAATCCATGGATTTTGGGGTCTGCTGAGTCTTCTGGAGCCAATGCCCACAGAGTCTAAAGGAAAGACATCCCTATATTCCAGTATTTTATCTTCGGTTAATGCAGGCAAATTTTCACAGGTAAAATGTGTACTTGGTGCAATTCTACTATATCTCTGCTGTATCTCCCACGCCATAGACCTGGCTGTGCTGCGCTAGGGAGGAGGCCCCAGCTTCAGTGATTCCTGGTGGTGGTGCTGCTGGGTGTTACTCAAGGATCCCATCTAACACCCTCTGCTGTGATGGTCTGAGATTGCAAATGTCACTTGTAGACCTACTCTAGTCAGAGCTGTTGGCGCAAAGATTTCTGGGTGCTTTACTGTGCAACAATGCATAAGTCAGAGAGGCCTTTGTTCTGTTCCACACAGGATGAAGTAAGGGATTGCTGCATGATTTAAACAGTGCTCTTGACAGAAATTTTTTCTTTTCTTTTTCTTTTTTCTTTTCTTTCTTTTTTCTTTCTTTCTTTCTTTCTTTCTTTCTTTCTTTTTTTTTAAGTGGAGGAAAGGACAAACAGGAGAAAGCAATGAACAGGAATAAACCACGATCAATAAAACTTCCCAGAAATAGGGCTGGTGAGATAGCTCAGGGGACTAAGCACCTGCTTAGTCAAGCACAGGTACCGGGGTTCCATCCCTGATACCGCGTGCCACACTGGCCCTGCCCCCAGGTGCATTGAGCCAGCCACTGAGACCGGGTGTGGTGGTGCACACCTGTAACCCCAGCCTTGGAGAGACTGCAAATGGGAGGATCACTATGAGTGTGAGCTGAGTAGTGAGACTCTGTACTAAATACATTTTAAAAAAAAATTCCAGAACATATGGAAAAGAATGCAATACACCTTCAAAACAAAATAATGACAAATAGAAAAGTACACAAAGATAAAGGAGTATATAGAAGCACTGTTCCATTCTGTCTTTATTTATCATTGTGAAGAAAAATATCTGTGTGTTGATGTGGTATTAAAACACTTGTTGAGTGAGACTGCCCAGGGCTGCCAGATCCTGAATAGAC
>NW_004524760.1:4437752-4447421 GCF_000260255.1 Octodon degus | reverse complement strand
ATCAGCACACTCTACAAATGGACTTCTCTTCCACCCTATGGGTCATGATTCCATCTGAGTCTACAGAGTGTATTTCAAAGAAATAGCTGTCCCACAAGTGACGCCTAGCCACCAGTAACTGTCATGGTCATTATGCATGTCCACAACACACTAGAACTTGGTGTGATATCGTATCCTCAAACTGTTAGAAGTGTTGGTCATTTATTTGCCATTCCAGTATTTAATCTTATGTTTTACTCTTAATACTTCTTTGCTATCATGAAAACTTTTTCTTAGTTCAATTGTTTCAAAATGTTTACTTTTTAATTATTTAGTATTTAATTTTCTGAATATTGCTTAATCTTAATTTTTGTTCTAAGATTTATACTATATCTTTGACTTACAATTTATTTAAAAGACATCATATCATATATTCTCCTACTATTAGAAACTTTAAAAAGGTAAAAAAAAAACCCATACAACTAATATAAAATGTAAAAAATATACAGACCCTCCCCTAATGTCACTGTTAGCACTCAAGGACTTTGTTTCCAGGGTGCTACCCCTGACTATCCAGATAAATTTAATAATATCATCCATTGTACTTATTGTCCTTTTCATAAAAGGCAGGGAGATTTCAACTCACTTGTCCTTTGGAGGGGTTTAAAGACACAGAAATAAATTAGGCATCCATGTTAAGCCAAGGCTGTCTCCTACCATCAGGTAGTAGTAAATATGAGGTGTCTCATTTCAAATGATTGAAACTCAAATTCAAATATTATCTCTGTTTGCAAAATTTTGACCTGTATGTAATAGGGAGAAAGATGAACAGGCGATGTGTAATATGTGCACAACAGGGCATTATTCAGCCACTAAAAGGTCACAATTTTGTCATTTGTAGAAAAATGAATTAATCTGGAAATTGTCATATGGAGCAATGTAAGTCAAACTTAGAAAGGCAAATGTTACATAAAAAAGATGACAGGAAAACCATGATTAGACAAGAGGAAGGGAGGAAAAGGGAAGAAGTGAGGTGCCATGGTAGATAACGGGGGGGCAGGAATATAATCAAAATACATTGTATACATTGAACCCCAAAAAAGTATGAAATGGGAAATCAAGTTGTGTGCATGCATAAATCTGTCAAAAAAAACCCTCATTCATTTGTATAACCTATGTACACTAATAAAAAATTGGCAAAAAGAAAAAAAAAAGCACTTGTTGGGAGTGGCAACTTGGCACAATGACTTTTCAAATAATGACAGTGACTATCTTTTATAGCACCATTGGGTTGTATACACAATAATCTAAGACAAGCACTTTTTTATTTTAATATGTTTTTTTAAAATTTATTCGTGTGTGTGTGTGTGTGTGTGGCCAGCTCAGCCCACCAGGGGGCAGGGCTGGCTGGCATGTGGTGCTGGGGGATTGAACCGCGGTCCCTGTGCTTTGCTAAGCTTGTTCTAAGTAGGTGCTTTAGACCACTGAGCCATCTCACCAGCCCTACAAGCACTTTTATAACTATCATTTCACTTAATTCTCAGAATGATGCGCTGAGAGGCGTACTCTTAACTGATGCCTCTCAAAATGGTTAAGGTAGGAGTACAACAGCATGCAGCTAGGGAAATCTAGCACTTGCGCTCATGAAGAATTTGGAAATTGTGGGGGCCTGCCCCTTAGCACAGTTGTTTAAGTGACTGCTTAAACAGAGCATTCAGGCTCAGGTTGCTGTGGTTCTATCTCCAGATCCTCAAGCCATACTAGAAATGCCCCAAAGGCATCCTGAGCCATTAAAAAAAAAAACACCTTCTGAACTTTTTGTGAAAGGCTCAAGTCAACAACTTCTGCAGATAACCCACTACTATTGTGGACTGCTGGACTGTGTTGGATTGTTTTGCTGAATTTATGCACCTATAGTATTTTGATGCCAATGGAATACCCATCTCTGACAGAACTAAACGGAAAAAGGGGATAAAGGAAGTACCATTTTGTATCTGTATATACAGAATAGTTAGGGGAGATATTCAGCTACTTTCGCTTAATTCAATGAGAAGAAAGATTTGTACTGATAGTGTTTGGACAAGATATCCTGTCTGCATCTTGTACTATGGATAACCACTAAGAAGATAACAATGTACAATGTATTAATTATTGAAACTGTCCTATTAATCGGTTTTGAAACTGTCTCATTGCTATTTGTTTCTCAATAAAATAATAAAAATTGGAAATTGTACTAATGACATTCAGATCTATTTATATTCTGAACTACTAAAAAGTGAAACTCAAAAAAAAATAACTGAAGCGCTTGATCACTCAGCTGTATAAAACAACCCACAAACATTATTGGTAAATGAGAAAAAGGAAACAGATGGGAAAGAGACAGGAGACCTAAGGATGGTATAAAACTATTTAATTCTACTTGGAAATCTAAATGGGAAGAAGATAAATGAAATTGAATGAATAAATAAAGGGCAGATTTTTATAAAATGCACAATTATAGAATACTGAATATAATTCTGACACGTTCTTCATTACTGTCACTTATTCTCGGGGGAGGATGATATTGTGTGGTAGTATGAATTGTATGTCCTTAAAATTTCTGTGCTAAAGTCCTAAAACCCAGGACCTAAGAGTTTGACTGTATTTTGAGGAGGGTCTTTCAAAAAGCCAACAAGTTGAAGTGAGGTCACCTGATCCAGCATGACTGGTGTCCTCTAACTAAAGGAAGTTAGGACACAAATGTGTACCAGTGGGTGACCAGGTGGGGCCTCAGGGAGAAGAAACCATCTACACACCAGAGGTCTCACAAGACTCTTCAGTCTTGGCCTTCCCACCTCCAGAGACATGAGGTAGTCAATGTCCACAGGTGAAGCCACCAATCTGTGAAGCTTCATCAAGGCAGCCTTGGACACTAACACACCACAAATCTATGTACCATGGAGAGGTGCAGGTCTACCAGAGGGCAGGTCCTGCATCATCTCATCCGCTGCAGCTCTGTGAGACCGAACCTCTAATTCTCACACTGTGTGTATTCTGAAATACTAGCTGTTTTTGTTTTGAGGCAGGGTCTCACTGCGTAGTTCAGCATGGCCTTGAACTGACTGTGTAGCCCTGGCTGACCTCAAATTAGCAGCGATCCTCCTGCCTCAGCCTCCTGAGTGCTGGGATTACAGGCATGCACTATACATCTGGCCAGTTTTTTGTTTTGTTTTTGTTTTTGTTTGCTGTTTTGTTTTGTTTTTTTACAGACTCCATTTTGATGGGATTTCAATGACCCTAAGGAAGGAATTAATAGAAACCTTGGCCTTGGCCTTTCTGTCCTTTGAACTGTTTAAGAATGTACTCCATCACTGAAGTCACTGGAAACTAACAAAACTCTCTTATTTTCATGCTCCAATTTTAAGGAATGTGAACAAGACAGAGGGCCCACTTGTTCTTGCTTAAATAAAGTGTTCTTTATTGGGCTTGATTTATGGGAAGATAGCTCTTTGGTTCACAGAGTCATGGAGCCCCTTACTTGACTGAATACTCTGCTGCCAACCTCTGGAAACTAAATCTCTCTCTCTCTCTCTCTCTCTCTCTCTCTCTCTCTCTCTCTCTCTCTCTCTGTAACCATTCATTTTTTTTCTTGTTCATTTGCCAAAAACTTAAAGGTTACACATCATCTCAAAAAAATAATTGAAAATTCACTGTAAGTTCTCTGGGGAAAAAAAAAAAAAACACACTTCAAAACCTGTCATTGAGAAGATGCCAGCAGGAAACCAATGCCTTTGTTCAGACCACAGCTAAGTGGCTGTGGGTTGTTTCGCTCCATGATGTTTGAAAGCAACCATATTACCTGTGGTGGACTTCTCAAAGAGCCTATGCCAAAGCTTCTGACAAAGAGCTCCTCCTGAGGAAAACTGAGAAGGTTTCCTGGTCCAGTGTGAAAATTTCGAGTTTCCATCAACACGTCCTTGCAGATCTTGTACTCCTGTCCGACATCAAGTGGGTGCTCTAGCCCCCAAGGTAACCATGTCTCCTCACAAGACTTTCAGGATCAAGCGATCCTTGGCCAAGAAGCAAAAGCAGAACCATTCCAATCCCCAGTGGATTCGCATGAAGACTGGTAATAAAATCAGGTACAACTCCAAGGGAAGACACTGGAGCAGGACCAAGCTGGAGCTGTAAGGAGCTGCTGCCCGAGGGCTGCAGCACATTACTGTCTCTGGGGTCATGGAGCGATGCCATCTTTGTCACAGTCAGGACAGCACTGAGTGAAGTTTGAAAGACACCTCTGGCTGGACAGTGGAACACACTTCATCAGGAATCTTAATCTTTTTCCTTGATCAGTGCTATTGGATCAACAATAGACATTTGAAACCTTTAAAAAAATATCCTTGGAGCAGCCAGTGGAGGGCAAAGGAGAGCTGCCAGCTGCAGCCGTGTGCTCTGCACAGTTCCAGGACTGACCCTGTGTCCTCACTTGCTGTGTCAGCCTTGCTGATGGCCCCACTTGTGCCTGGCCCATGTGATCCAGGCCTCTCCATTAAGAAATAGGCAGCATGGAGACCGGAACTGTCACCTGATCTGTGCTGGGACTGGGGCTGGGCTGGGAACCTTCATTGCCTGGCCTTCAGAAGGGAGAAGACTCAGCATTCACCACGAGCAAGACACAGCTTGGGAGCTGCAGAGTGGCTCAGGTTCTGATAAAGCACAAGCATAGTTCTCCTTCTCCTGCCCTAAATTACTTTTTATTCCTTTAGGGAGATTTTCTTGGAGGGTGCATGAAAATTCATACAACCTCACATTTGCCATTTCCAACTACACACCAGTCTAGGGCCAAACCATCCTGAACACATCTAATCTCGTCTGAAATACACTACAGTGAATTTTTGTGTATTCACCCCACAGCACAAAATCACCTTGACACTTCCAGGACATTCTCATTATGTGAGACCTTCCAGCCCCCCTGAATCCCCAACACCTGGCATCTGCAGTTTTACTTTGTATCTCTGTGGATTTGTTTACTAAACATTTCATTGCAGTAAATCATGAGATGAGGTCTTCTGTGCCTGGCTCTTTTAGCACCAGAGCAATTTTAAGATTCATCCACGTTAGAACATGAGTCATCACTGCGGTGCTTTTGGATTTGGGAGCTTGAACCCAGCGTTGCTGTGCACTGAGCTGCAGCCAGCCAGGTTCCTATTTCAGTGTTGAGACAAGGGCTTGCTGAGTTCCCCTGGTGAGACTTGAACTTGGAATTGTCTTGTGTGTGCCTTGCTTGGTGCTGCAATTACAAACAAAATGAGCACGCTCAGCTTTATTTTGAGGCAGCATCCCACCTTAGCTCAGCCTCCTGCCTCTGCCCTCCCAGAGGCTGGGACTACAAACATATGCCCTGACCCTCGGCAATACTTCATTCCTTCTGATGGTGACAGGATTTTCAGTCAACATCGCATGTCTGATGTATGTGCTCATCAGTTGATGGGGACTTACTTAGTTTTGTTCCGCTTTGGGGCCATGATATGTGTGACACTGCTGTAAAAATTCATATTCATGTTTTTCTGTGTAGAAAATGTGTCTTCACTTTGTTTAGCTATAAACCTAAAGCCAAGATTACTGGACCGTGTGGTGACTATATGTTTAATGTTGAAGGTTTGCCCAGCTGTTCTCCACGTGACTGTGCAGTTTGACTTTCACATCAGCAAAGTGTGAGAGTTCCATTTTCCTCATTTCACTGACAGTTGTTACATCAGATTATTGACAGGCAAATGACTGCCCACGTTTGCCCTCTTTTCATGCACTCATTGGCCAAAGCTCTCCTTTATTTTCTTTAAATAAATATTTTTAAAGCCAGCATAGTGATGGACATCTCTAATCCCAGCACAGGAGAAGAAGCTGAGGCTGGGGGAACACAAGTTCAAGGATAGCTCTGGCTCTGTCGAAATCTTAATGGCAGACTACAACATAGAAACTGACTGAGAAAGGAAAAACAAGGAATAGGAAAGAAAAAAATTCATTTATAAACTCTTTACCCACTTTAGTAGGAACTTACTTGTCCTTTTGTTGCTTCCATGCCCTAATTTACTGGTGACCTTTTACTCTAGAGAGCTCCTCCAATTTTGCTAAGAAGCAGGGATGGAAGCAACCCTGCTGTCTCTCGTGGGGCATCTTGAGGGTTAGGTGAGACTCAGAGAAGGGGAAGCAGTTGGTTAATTGGATAGCCAAGCCTAGCCCAAGGAGCTGCTTGTTAGAGCAGAGGGAAGGCTGGAGATTGAGAGCGAGGAGGGAGGGCCAGCGCGTGTGCAGTGCCTAGGTTTCCCATGTGGTCCAGGTGCTCACAAGACACAAGCAGCTTCATTCTCAAATACATTGCAGAACGCCTGCCAGAAGGCTGGTCTTGCACCTGCTCCCTCCAGCAACAGTGAGAGCACGTGTTTCCCTGGTGATCCCAACACGGCTTTGTAGCAAAAATATTGCCAGTGTGAAAGGTAAAAAGCGATCATTGTTTGAATATCCAAAGAAAATAGCTAAGTCCTTTGTCTTTTTACTTAAAAAAATCTTATGTTAGCCCATGTTTGTTGTACATAAGGATCACATTCGCCATGGGGAGCAGGTGCATGCACATAGCATGTATTCTTTTCTGAGCCCTTGCCCCTCCCCATCCCATCTCCATCCCTCTACCTCTTGGCCTCCCTTGCTTTTGCAATAGATCAGTCTCCCTATTTCTTGTTACTTTTATTTTGCTCTGCAATTCATCTATACTTTGGCTTGTTCATGTAAGTCTCCACAGTTAGTTTTTTGATTTAAATTACTGTCTTTTTTTTTTTTTTTTCCTTTTTTCTTTGCTACCAGGGATCAAACTCCAGCCCTTGTGGTTGTCAGGCAAGTACTTATGCCGCCCAGCTACATTACCATTCTTAAACTATAGTGTCTTGTATGGTAGTGCAGTTTTCCATGACATAATTTAGTAATTTCCATGTTACCTTTGCATTTAATCATTACTTCTATAAACAACCCATCCTTCAAGTATGAAACTTTCAACCATGCTTATGTCCACAAACAGAGGGAGCCCCAGAGTTTACCTTCTGTGTTACAAAGGGCCAAGCACACTCAGCCACCTTATCTTCAACAAAGGGGTCAAACATGCTTACTAGAAGAAAGATAGCCTTTTTAACAAATGGTGCTGGAAAAACTGTCTCTCTACATGCCAAAAACTAAAACTTGACCCAGGTCTATCACCATACGCTAAGCTAAAGTCAAAGTGGATTAAAGACCTAAACATTAAAATAGACACACGAAATCTCGTGGAAGAGAAAGTAGGAGGAACTCTTGAAGACATAGGGGTAGGCAAAGAGTTCATGAACAGAAATCAAATCACACAAGTAACACTTGAAAGAATTAACAACTGGGATCTCTTCTTATTGAGAAGTTTTTGTACATCAAAAGAAATTGCCAACAAAGTGAAAATACAAATTGGGAAAAAATCTTAATTAATTAGCACTCAGACAAAGTTCTGCTCTCTAGAATTTATAAAAAACTAAAAAACATTAGGGCCCCCAAATTTAAAGACCCAATCCAGAAATAGGCATCTGAGATGAACACACACTTCTAAACTATAGTGTCTTGTATGGTAGTGCAGTTTTCCATGACATAATTTAGTAATTTCCATGTTACCTTTGCATTTAATCATTACTTCTATAAACAACCCATCCTTCAAGTATGAAACTTTCAACCATGCTTATGTCCACAAACAGAGGACAAAATTAAAGAAGTGAATAAATATATGAAAAAATGTTCCACATCACTAGCCATCCATGAAATGCAAATTAAAACAACATTGAGATACCATCTCACACCTATCATCAAGAAATCAACCAACAACAAATGCTGGAAAGGCTGTGGGGAAGAAGGAACTCTTCTCCACTGCTGTTGGGGATATAGACTGCTGCAACCATTATGGAAATCAGTGTGGAGAATCCTTAAAAAACTAGGACTGGAAATCCCATTTAAATCAGCTATCCCCTATTGGGAATTTTCCTGGAGGAACTGAAAACGTCATATCATAGTGATATATGTGTACCTATGTTTATAGCAGCACAATTTGTGATAGCCAAGCATGCAAATGGACTCTGCTCCCTATAGCAAATGTGGACAGGGTGGGATGTTGCACTAGAATGTGAGGACACAGGGATCAAGTGGCCCCTCTACAGGGGGAATAGGAAGCACATGTCCACCTGGAGTGTAGTTTTTCACACTGATGGTTATAATTGATATGTGTAGGATTATCTTTATCATAGTTTTTCCCTGTTGTTAGTTTCCTACATGTGTCCTATTTAATTGTTTGTCCTACCTGGTGATTTCTTTTCTTTTCTTTTTTCTTTCTTTCTTTCTTTCTTTCTTTCTTTCTTTCTTTCTTTCTTTCTTTCTTTCTTTCTTTTTGCTTTAAACAATTTATTTAACTGAAATGGACTTAAGTTTGTTTCTGAAGTGACTTCCATTTATTTTGATACATCTTTTCACCATGATGATTTACAGGATCTTCAAGCCAATGTAAATACTTTATAAATATTTGAATTTTGGGGTATACACCTGCACAATACCTCAGCAATATCTTTCAGCAAGAAAATACTGAAGAGTAAAGACTAGACACAATTACTGGGTACAGTGAAAATCTGCTGCAAGTATTTCTGAGGTAAGAAGGCACCACATACCTGTTGAACTAAGAAAACCACCCTTACAACACAGGATGATTTTATCTTTACATAGGACCTAGAACACTTCAGCTGCCAGTTAGGTACTGAATGACAGAGCAACACCCCCAGCTTATGCCATGAATTCATAGGGAAGAGGTTCCAACAACTTGGGTTCCTTTCCATTGATCCTCACAAAGTGTGCTTCTCTGGGAGGGGCGGGCTGGCATTTCAGCTGAACCCAGGAACCTTTCTCTTTGGCTTCCTTCTTTTTCTGATCATTTTCCTTGACATGTTTCAGGAAGCTATCACGACTTTTTGAGTGTTTAAAATGCTCAATATACACATTAATCCTCTTGGCAAGCCCTTAACTTGCTTGTTTACAACAATGTCAACAGCATGCTGGGTAGCGTTATAGACTCTTCCCATTTTGCCATGGTAACATTTGTAAGGAGTTCCTTTTTGCACAGTATCCAACCCCTTAATGTCTACAATATCACCCTTTTTGTAGATTCACATGCATGTGGCCATAGGAACAACCCCATGTTTTATAAAAGGCCTGCAGAACATATACCAGGTTCCCCTCCTCTTGTCCTTTGTGTTAGTCATTTTGGCAAATTACTGGAAGATGGCGGTTCCAGCCGAAAGGAAGGTACCTGATGATTTCTGTCTGATGTTGTTCTTGGAATTGTGATCACTTTTTAGTACTCTTTGTAGAACTGCTTTGGTGGTCATGAATTTCTTCAGTTATTCTCTGTCATGGAAGTATCTTAGTTCTCCATTAATTTTGAAAGATAGTTTTTCAGGGTACATTAAAAAAAAAAAAACCTGTCAGGAAGCAGTCCTATTCTTTTGACACTCTAACAAATGTGACATTTATTTTTGACCTAGTTTTCAAAACTGAGGCCAACAGCTGTGGTGCCAACACACCTGTAATCCCAGCTCTTATGAGGCTGAAGCAGGAGGATCACCATAGTTTGAGCCAGCCTGGGCTACATAAGTGAGTTCAAGACCA
>NW_004524760.1:4429936-4436902 GCF_000260255.1 Octodon degus | reverse complement strand
TGGGTAAATAACTTTTTTTTTTTTTTTTTGTATTTTGGGAAAGGGTCTATAGGGCATTCAGGGTCTCACTACTAGATTGGATTTGTAATAATCTGCCTGTTTACAGCCTCCCAAGAACTGGGATTACAGGCACGTGCCACCACGTCCAGTCTCAGTTGCAGACTCTCAGCATGCCCCAGGGGCTAGACCAACACAGCAAGCCCAGGAATCAAACCCCAAGCCCTGCGCCTGCTTGCAGGCGCTTTAATCCTCTGAGCTATTTGGCCCACCAATAACTTCTTATACTTTATCAAAATTGTGCATTTTGACACCTGAAAGACATATTTCACAATTGCAGAATAATGAACTTTTAGTAAAGTTCATAAATTAATCACAGTTAGAAGTTTCTTCCTCTTTTAAAGGCCTTTTATCTTCAGAACTGTTTCAATAAAATGTAATCCAATGCTACATCTGAGATTATTCAAGTATTAGGTAATTGAATCATGACTAGACCTATTTTTGACTTTCTCAAGTTTTCTTTGCTAGAAAAATTATGTTGAACAATTTGATGTGAATGTTTACTTATATTGTGAGTGTTCATTTACATGAAGCACGTAGATTATTAAAATAATTGACATAAATTCAGATACTTTTTGAGATGTTCTGTGTTTTTTAACAGTGAACTTTCCATTATTTTTAGTTACCACACCTTTGTGTCCAATACAGTCTTCTCACCTCCACACTCACCAACAATCTCCCAGCCTCTCTTTAAGTGTAAATTGTTAAAGCCACAATTTCATATCCTTGATTGATCACTGTTTTTTTTTTAAATTTATGGGTGTGTGTGTGTGTGTGTGTGTGTGTGTGTGTGTGGCCAGCTCAGCCCACCAGGGGGCAGGGCTGGCTGGCATGTGGTGCTGGGGGATTGAACCGCGGTCTGTGTGCTTTGCTAAGCTTGTTCTAAATAGGTACTTTAGACCACTGAGCCATCTCACCAGCCCTGATCGCTGTTTGTAGTGGATATGTTATGCTTTACTCTGTCGAGAGTCGTTGGCTATGGTGAGAGGACTTCACTGGATGTATGGATGCTGTCTCTCAACTTGTCACACTCCGGGGCTCTGCTCTTTGCTGTGCTCCAGAAAGTGGATCAGGCATGCCTTAGAGGCAGGTGGACCTAAGAAAACCAGGTTTCTGTAGCTTTCTAAGATCATATCCCTATACAGATTCTGCTGCTTGGGGCCCAGCCATTCCCATTCCTTCAGAGAGAAAGCAATGATCACATCCCTAAATATCAACAGTTTCATTTCCTGACTCTACAGTCCAACACTCCTTCCTGTTTATTTCTTAGCATGTGACAGTTGACAAATGGCAGTTTTGGAGAGTGAGCTCGCTGCAAAATAAGACATTTTGGTTCTACTCCTTATGAGATCACACTCTCAGGGAGACTAATGTGGGTTCATTCTTGTGGAAACTGTAGGGTTTTCAGATTCTCCTTGTGAACATCCTATTCTGTAGGTCACAGGTAACAGAGGCTGTGGCCAAGCCTGGCAATGGCTAGCTGGCTTGGAAATTCTTAGTGATTGTCAGCAAGGGGCCCATATTCTTACCTAGCATTGGATCACATAAGTCATGTAGCTAGGAAATAGAGGTACGGTATCAAAGAAGCAATGCCCTGAATGAAAGCAACCCAGTCCACTCTACAACTTGCTGGAAAACAGAGACAGTAAAAAGATCAGAGATCACCAGGGGGCAGAGGGAAGGAGGGACATGGGGCCGAGCACAGGAAATGTTCAGGCTGTGAAATCATTCTACGAGAGACTATATTCTTAGACACACATCAGTACATATCTGTCCAAACTCATAGAATGGGCAGCACCAAGAGTGACCCTAAGGGAAAATATGGGCTCTGTGACCTTGTAGGTCCATCAGTTGTAACAAATGGACCATTCTGTGGAGGATGTTGATGGTGGCAGCTCCGTTGTGGGGAAGACAGTAAGCAGTAAGAATATGTGAAGTTTCTGTGCTGCCTGCTCCATTGCAGTATGAAAATAAAATAGCTCTTTAAAAATACAGCCTAAAAAAGAAATTTGGAAAAAGAATAAAGAATACATTAAAATACAATCTTATAAAAAGTCCAGGGATGGCAGTGTGAGGTTTTCTGTGACCAATGTGGAAAAGCTCACACCTGACACTTGTCAGGCAATGACTAGGAGTCCAAAGACAGAGGTCACTGTCAGGCACACCCCTCCCAGTTCTCTAGGCCCACTGACATGAGTCCTGTCTTCTGGGGTGGAGCCGTGCAAATAGGGAAGTCTCAGGCCTGTGTCTACCACATCTCCCTTTGTTGTCCATTTTCTCCTGGGAGATGGGCTGGACTTCCACCTGCTGGGAGCCTGTCTGGAGGCTAAAGATATACCTACCTGCTGAAAGTGTACTACTTTTCTTTTTTATTTTAGGGAATGGTCTACAGGGTGTTCAAGGGCTCACTACTAGATGGGACTCATACTGATCCACCTGTCTACAGCCTCCCAAGAGCTGGGATTGCATCAAGCTCTACCACACCCAGTCTCAATTACCGTCTCAGCACACCCTGGGGTAAGGGCTGGCACAGCTGGTCCAGGAAAAGTGTACCACTTTAAACACAAAATTGTGGAAGATAGCTATGAACTGTCTTGTATATTTTTGAAGGCATTTTTTCCTTTGTGTGGTTACTGTTACTAAGAGGTGTTGGCTTTACCTCTTATGCTTGCATTCCAGAGTATTCTCCTCAACTATAAAAATGTGTGCTTTATATGGGAGAAGATAGAATGGCAGACAGACTGTCATTCGAATTTACCAGTCTCTGACCACCAAAGATGTGTTTATGTTATTGACTAAAATCTGTTTTGCACAATGGTTTGTTCTGTTTCTAGAAGGCTGAGCTTCTCCAGAACTCAGTCATGTGTGGTGACCTCTTTTATCTGCCGAGGAAGGAAAACTGGCTCCAGCCTCCACAGAAATGTGGAGGAATCTGACTCCCATTTCCTGTTGTGCAGGAAACTGGGGTGGCAGGTCTGGGACCCTGCAGTGCTGGTCAAAGCTGAGAACTCAGATTCAGAAGGAAGTGAAGACTCAGCATGAAGAACACAAAAGGTTCCTGAACCCCAGTCAAAGGGCAAACTGCAAATGCTGTCAAATCATGTACCGACCTTTGGACAGAGAAGCAAGCAAGCCATAAATATGGTAGCAGAGAAACTCACTTTGCAAACTGTGTGGTTTACATTGCCAGAATGAGAGAAAGCACAAGGTTGTTCTGCTAAATTGGCAACAGCAATGCGTGAGTCACCAAGTCTGTCCATGTGTGCTGAGGGTTTTGGTCTTTGCAATTAACATGTCTTGTGATGTTATGAGGACACTTAAGGTAGAAAACAAAATTTGACCTTGATCTCTCAACATCTTATAATTCCAAACACATCTAGAGGAGATCACACACAAAGAAGCACTTAGGGTCCCACACTCCAGAGCTTGTGAACAGTTGTTTTGTTTGATAAGCAGTATCTGGGGCTGCCTCCTAGTTGGTGACACACTGGACTGGTCACACTCCTGAGCTTCCAGCTAGCCCTCTTCTCTGGTCTATCACCTTTAAGTTCTCTGCCTCTGTCAGTGAGATGCTGTGTCTTAGGCCATGCCAGAACAAAAAGCAACACAGCTAGAGGGCTTAGTTACTTTTCTCATTACTGAGATAAAATATCCAATACCCACACATTACAGGAGGAAATGTATATTTCATATCACAGTTTGTAGACCTTTCAGTCCATAGTCAACTGGCACCTAGACAGAGTGGCATAGCAAAGGGACACAACAGAGGAGAAACAATTCATGGCATTAGAGGCAGAAGACAGTAAGCAGCAAGCAGCAGCTGTAAGCCTGCCTTCTACCTGTCCCTTTATATTCTATCCTGGTGCCATCAATGTCGAGGGTGGGACTTCCATTGTTTACAGCCTTAATTTTAATATCGCTATCTTAATCCACATTCATCAACCTTAATCTAGCCACCTATGAAACTCATCAACTATGACCACATGAGGCTTTATGGGGGAACACCTAGTTACACACTATATCAAGGGCTCTATCACTTCCTGTAAGCCATGTGGCAATGAGGAGAGAACCTGTGCCTGGACCTCACTTGCACAGTGAGAATTGGGCAGCTACAGCACCTGCCCATGCTAATATTCTACAACAGTAAGATAGTTGGGACCATTGGGTTAGAACCATGGTGACTTGGGAATCCATAGGCACCCCAAGAACCCCCTCATGTTGGAGGAGCTGAGTAAGGAGATTCAAATGTCTGGGGCAGCTCCAGACTCCCCCAGTGGGCAGCAGACTTTCCTTTTGTCTGTTTTCTCAGCTGTGTAGTCCTTGTTGCTCTTCTGAATGGACTAAATCTGACATCTGTCCAATTCTTCAAATCACAAACATTCCCAGCTTTACTGTCATACTTAAGGGATGGTGATTTGAGATAGGCCAAGGTAGCAGAATTTCACTTAACACTGGAAGGGTTGGGGTAAGATGGAGAGAATTCAGACTTTGGGTCAAGGAAATTCAGCTCTAGTGCCAACAATCTCCTTGGCTATCCACAGGGACTATTTTTTTGTGCCTCATTTTCCTTCCCTGCCAAACATTGGTTGGGAAGGTTTTTTTTTTTTTCTGGGAAGGTACTAAGAATAGAACTCAGGGCCTTGCACTTGTCAGGCAGGTGCTGGGGACTGAGATATACCCCAAGATCCTGGAGAAATTTGATAGTCATGTCCTCTAAAACACACAGGAGTGGGTAGATGAGTCCCCCTCCCCAGCTTGAGAGCTTACTGGTGACCTTGGCTTGGCCAAGGTCCTAAGGATACCCTGTCAGCCTCCTTTTATTCATTTTTTAAATTGCAATTTAAAACTCTCTCTCTCTCTCTCTCTCTCTCTCTCTCTCTCTCTCTCTCTCTCTCTTCCTTAAATATAAAACTCTACAAACTTCTGCATGTGTCCATTTAACCAGAACCCCAGTGATAGCGTCTACCCCTTTCTGAGACATAGATGCATATACCATGTCCTACAGTGAATCTTTCGCCTGATCTCTGGTGGTACCAAACTCTATATGGAATTTTTTTCTTTACATACATAACTATAATCAAGTTGAATTTATGAATTAGGCACAGTTATGTGATAAACAAGAATAACTAATAATCACATAGGATGATGATGATACTGGACTATTATACAATTGTCAGTATTAATGATCATTACACTTTGGGGTCCAATAGTATGGATGGGCCTGAGTGACTTTGGTAGACTTGAGGGAAACAAAGCTAAGAACGTTTGTTCCTAGTACTTTCTAATTAATTACCAAAGTAACAGAACACAGCAGGGAGACACAGAAAAAAAGACTTTACCTCTATGATTTCAGAGCATGTTCAGGAGTCTGTCCATCTCTGGGCCATTTTGTCACCCCAGGTTTTAGTAGGCAGTCCAGTTCCTCTACACCCTACCAGGGACTGGCCCTTTCCCTCATTCTATTGCTACTTCTCTCTTTCAACTAAGAGCTCTAAGGACAGGATACTTTGATCAAACAAAATAATACAGCTTTGGATACATCCAATCCTGGAGTAAACATCAGGGGGACAGAATCCAGCTTTCAAATTTATCAATATTAGGGGTTTTTGTATTAACTTTATTGAGAAAGAAACAGCAATGAGACAGTTCACAACAGGTTAGTAGGACAGTTGCAATAATTAATGTCTTGCATATTGTTGTTTTCGTAGTGGTTATTCATAGTACAAGATGCTTTGTTTTGTTTGGTACCAGGGATCCAACATAGGATCTTGCGTTTGTCAAGAAGGGACTCAAGCCACTAAGTTATCCTTCTGGCCCTGGATTTTTCAAATTTTTTCTTTTTCTTCTGGATTTTTGCTTTTCTAAAACAGGTTATCACTATACCCCACTTTGGCTTTGAACTCACCATACACTTGCCTTAGTCTCCTGAAAGCGGAGATTTCAAGCATGTGCCACAAAGCCTGGCTCTTAAATATTTATCTTTTAATACTATGAATAAAATACATTTTTCCCTACTTAAGAGTATGTGCTTGCTTTGGCAGCACATATACTTAAGAGTACTATATTTTTTAAATATGAAATACATTTTATATTGGGATCTTATATGCATATGTAAATGCATGTAACATATGTGAACATACAAAACACCCCAGTGACTATTTGGTAAAATTATGCTCACTACTATTCAAATCCCTTTCCTTCTCTTATACTTTATGGTATCCTATTAGATTCCATTAGGGTGAACTCTTCTCCATTAATTCCAAGATCCATAAGTGGTTGCAACTTGCAATTTGGAAAATACCACCCAGATTGTCCCTTCTCCAATGTCATTTTCACAGTCCAATCTTCTAAATAGAATAACATGTCTTGTGGCATTGTATTACAAGGAGAAGATTGCTACTAGCCATTGTGGGCATTTCTGCTCATCTGCAAGCTATTTCCCATCAGAGAAGATAAAATTGGCTTTCTGCCCACAGTGTGTCCAAAGTCCCACTAGTTTAGTTGCATAATTCCCTTTGGAAACAACTGAATTTCCAACTCCACATATTGAGGACCAAGCTCAAGGACTTGGGTTCTCTCTCAGTCTGAGGATGTGCCTATGGCCAGCATTTTGAATGCTTTATATTAATATCACCTTCTGTAAGTGCCCTACTGTGAGTGGTTGAGTTATGTCCCTCCAAATTACTACATTGAAGTCCCAACTCCCACTACCTCAGAATGTGACTGTATTTGGAGTCAGGGCTTTTGCAAACACGATTAGGGTGGAATGAGGTCACTAGCATGGACTCCAATCTAAGATGATTGATATTCTTATTAGAAGAGATTAGGGTACAGTCACACATAGAGGAATGACCATGTATGGACACATGAAAAGGACAGGCACCTGTAGGCCAAGGAGGAAGGTCTCAG
>NW_004524760.1:4418783-4429498 GCF_000260255.1 Octodon degus | reverse complement strand
AGAAGAAGAAGAAGAAGAAGAAGAAGAAGAAGAAGAAGAAGAAGAAGCTCATGAGTTTTCAGGGAATATAATCTCACCAACATGCTCCCTTCACACAGTGCTACAGATGTAATAACTGAGCCCTTTCATTGTGCATTATTTTAATTCAAATTATATGCATATTTTCCAAAATTCAGATGTTGAGATGAAACTTTTGAATGTTATTGGGCTATGTATGTGACAATGATGGATTTTGTGATATATTTGGAATCAGTATACTTTTGTATGGACCTATAATGAAGAGAGCTTGACTGTCTGAGTCTTCAAAAGCATGCATTGTACTTCCTAGAATGCATTTAAAGAAAAGAAATCTAGCAACTTGTTTGTATGTTTGAACTAAACTACCTGAACATTAAGACCTTAATATTCCAGAAATGTGACCTTTATCAGTTGCTGCTATCACCATATATTAAAGAAAAGAATACATTATTACTTTTTTTTTACATTATTACTTTGGGTTAGGTTTAATTTTGCCAGAAGACAACACAGGATTATCCTCCTGCTACATTTCTAAATACACTTCCCATGATCCTCAGGGCAACTGAAACTTCAGCAAAAGCCGCACAGCTGGCACTGCTGTTCTGTGCAGAGTGAGATGGTGGAGACAAGGGCACCTAAGAGGGAAACTGCATCCAGGTGCTTCATGCTGGATTGTTTCATTCTATAGTCTGTTTATTGTAGGGCTTTATCATATTTCCAAAGTACTCAGCCATTTTGAGCTCAGATCTTGTCCCCAGTAAAATTAAAAATGTGACACTGATACTTTTCAGTTTAATAGTAAGTAAATCTGAACAAAGTCCTTATTTTGTTTCATATGCAGTTGGTGGGATTTTATCGGCATTCTCTAATCTGTGAGTCAGAGCTTCAGCTAACAAAACTACATAGAAGGAAGAAGTAACCTGGTGTTGAATCTGTGATTATTCTAGTCAAGGCAATCACATTATTAAAAAAAAAACAAACAAACAAAAACAAAAACAGATGTTCCTAAGTGTTGGCTTATACTCCACTTGGGAGCCATGTTGATTAGTGTCTGAGTGTCACAACTTTGGGTGAAGGCCACTGCTGATGTAGCCCTTCTTGTGAAGCCTATTGTCTCATTGGGTTCAGATCTACTAGGAAGGCAGAATGAGGATTCTCTGCATGAAGCTATAAAAAGTCTCTGTAAGGTTTCTGGAAACTCGTGTATAAATTTTTGTGTAGGTCTCTCCAAATGTGTGTGTGATCCCTGCAGATCAAGGTGAGGACTCTCTGTGAGGATCACTGTGGCCCTGTGTTATAGTCAGAGCATTTTATGTGCTACCTCTATGAGTCTCTCAGGAGAGCTCCCTGAGAGAACAAATTTCTAAAAGACCTGGGAGGTCCTAGGCAAGGTCTCTATGAGAGCTGGCTGTGTCAGTACTTTTTGGATCAACCTAGGTGGGTCCAAAGATCTTGTCTGTAGGTGCTGAATGGAATCATTCTGAGGAAACTGTAGGGTAAAATTATAAAGTCTTGCTTATGAGTAGATGTGCCATGCTTTGTGACTAGGTGTGTTCTTGGAAGGTCACTCACTCCATGGGGTGGGGCCTGTCCATAAGCTCAGTTGTTTAAGTGACTGCTTAAACAGAGCAGTCAGGCTCAGGTTGCTGTGGTTCAATCCCTAGATCCTCAAGCCTTACTAGACCTGTCCTGAAGGCATTCTGAGCCAGCTCCCCCCGCAAAAAATCCTTCACTCCATGGTGCCTCTCTAAGCCTCTGTATGAGGTCTTTGTGCATGTTCTATGTGAGGGGCTCTATGTGTGAGGTCTCTGAGGGATGATCGTAGAGGTCTTCATGTGATATTGACATAGGTATGTATTGTAGGAAGGTCTGTATGCATGGCCTCCTTCGAACAGTCTCTAGGAGATCACTGTAAGCTCTGGGAATTTGAGTGATATCTCTGACAGAGAGCTGTGTATGGGGACTGTGTGGTAGTCAGAGGCTCCTGTGGGAGATTTCCATCCTAATTCTCTGAGGTGACTCAGAGGGCTCATTTGACACAAGTCTCTGTCATAGGTGTTTACAGAGTTCTGTGTGAGCACTGTGAAATTGGTGTGTGACTTCCGGGGGAGCTTCTGGCAAGTGAATCTGTATTCTTTAGCAGTCTCAAGGGGGATCTCTGTGAGTGTGCCATATAGGCTTATCGGGAAAGATCTTTGGGGCTCTCTATGGGAATCTCATGTAGGCTCTGAGAGAGTCTCACGACACATCTCTGGGAGTATCTAGAGAAACTGCTAAGTGTGTCTCCAGGATAGTCTCAGGATGCGTCTTGGTTGAGGCCTATCAATGTGGGTTTTGTAGAGGGTGGGTCTCTAATTCTCTGAGAGCTCTACATGCCTGGATATCTGTTTGTGAGAATTCATGCTCCTTGTCAGGAGAGTTTCTGTTTGAGTCCCTTTGGAAGCCTGAGACTTCTCTTGATGGTCAACCTGTGTCATATAATTCATGAAATCTCTGTGCATTTCTCTGTGGGGGGTCTCTGTAAGGGTCTTAGTGTGGGTCTACTTTAAGGTCTGCCTATATGGTTTTCTCTAGAGTTCCATGTATGGTTCTGTGTGTGACTTTTTGTGGAGGTCTGTGTTGGTGTCCATGGATTTCTGAAAGTCTCTGTAGTAGTGTCAATATGTCTTATGGAAGATTTAACCTGGGGTTTGTTCAGTCATAAGTGGTCTCTCAGTGGTCTGAGTCAGGGAATATGCCTATGTCTGGAGAGCTTCAGAGAGACTCCAAGGACAGCTCTCAGTAGAGTGTCAGTCAGGGCCTCCTGTGGATGTCACTCTGTGATTTTGTCAGTGTGGATCTCTGTGGCTGTATCAAGAGTAGCTCAATGGAAATCTTTCTGGCTTCTCTTTCACTGGCCTTTCTGCTGCCCACGATGGAGGGAGGGGCTGGCAACAACAGGAAACAAATTTGTGCCATTTCACTCTGGCTTGTCTATCAGCTTTGTCCTGTGTGCACCTTGTCCCCTCCATAGTCCTAGAGGCCACATTCAGCATTCCCTCACCACCCTCCAGATCCTGCTTCTCTGGCTCAGGGTCCTTGCTCTGCTTTTGCTTCTGGCCCATGCTGGAGGCTGAAATGGTTCTCAGGCCATGACAGGTCTGCAGGGCCATCATTCACACGCTGACAGGCCACACAGTCCCGCATATGGTTGGTTGCTTGTTGGGAGCAGGGCCAGGGACCCTTCCTGTATCATCTGTCCCAGTGGCACTTTCCATTGTGGAACTCTCCACCAGGGAACAAACTGAGGCTACTCCAGTGTAGTTCACTTTGGGGTCACAGCATATGACAGCCTGAAGACATAACTCCTTCTGTCATTTAGTTTTGTTGAAATTATGATTTAGTGATGTTTGTGCAATAAATTAATCTATTGCTGAGCTCATAGTGGAATGGGCAAAAGGAGGTGGGACAGAGTTGCGGGCAGTAGGACACAGGGTTGACTTCGGGTATGTCTCCTCTCGGGCCCTGTCACCCACTCCGTTTCCTTCATACAATGAGTTAAGCAACTCTCATTTGTCCTGCTGCTGTGATACCATAATGTCCCTGCCTTCGGTCACCTGACCATGCTCTGAAACCACCAAATTATGAGCAGAGATAAACTTTGCCTCCTGTTGTATTTCTCAGGCTGCTGGTTACAGTAGCCAAAACCTGACTAATCCACCCCTCATCTCCCTGATTTGGCTCCTCTCACTTCCCTAAGTTGATAGGCCCTGGGAAGAGGAACCCTTCGATGGAAGCAGGGTGAAGCTCAGTGCTGGCCATCCACGGTCTGTCTCCATACCATCAATGTTCTGTTTGGAAGAGATGATTTTTCATTTGCCTATGCAAATCCTGTCTAAGTGGCTCTGTCCTCTGCTGTTCCGTGGTACAAGCCAGGATTTTATCTAGAAATTTGCCTTCTCACCCAGTCAAGCATCATGGCTGTGTTGTGTCATGAACTCTCTGGAAATTTGTGACCACATGTGTATGTAAACATGACCAGCTGAAGACACATTCATGTTTCCCTAAGCCCCAGGTTATCCAGCTTTTGTCAACTGGTTCTTTCTGGACTTCAAGAGAAGGTAACATACAGGCTCCTAAATATACTATAGGAGAATCGATCTTTCTGCTTGAAGGTTCTGCTCCCTCTTGGATCCATATCAGAGTTAAAGGAGCTTCTTCAGGCCCACAGCCTGGGAACTGGAATTGGGAGAGCCCTGGAGATGGATGTGGTAAGCAGCACAGACCATGGTGTCTCCCTCCTCCAGGCTGGTTCATGGCACTGGGTGAGCAGGCACTTCCCAAGTACAGTGCTCTGTGGCACTCACGTGCCACTCTGCCTCCTTACTGGCAACACCTTTAGGAATTACTCTCCTGCATTTCACCTTGAATGCATCATGTCCTATCTTTGGATGGTTCTGCACACAATCCTGCCCACATGGGAAGGCAGGTAACCTTGAAAAAGTGTAACACAGTCTCAAGAGCTGTCCTGCAGTTCCTAATCACCCATAAAGACATGTGCAAGTTCCATTCTGTGCTGCTGTCCCAGACTGCTAGGAAGGACTGGTTTGGGTGAAACTGATGTTGTCCATACTGACATAAAATGGACAGCAAGCCCCATCCCTTGCAGTCTCCATTAAGCAGAGTAGGGGCTCCTGGGGCAGGTGTTGCTACCATCACCAAAAATCTAGGGTGGAAAGAGTCTGCCGCCTGTGAACCCAAGGCCTCCACTCTACCTGTCCAACATTCCCAGGCCCACATGGTGACATGTGACACTACTGCCCCAGGGCTTCCTCTGTGCACCCAGCCCCAAAGCTGCATAAAGTTGGAGATGGAGGGAAAGCAGGGGAACCGCAAGTTGAGCCGGATCCTGGGAGGGGTCTTTGTATGGATGGGTCATCATGATGAATCCAGTGGCTGTCTGGTTTGTGTAGTGAGCACATGCTGGAGGCATAAGTGCAATGATGGAAACTAGGGTGAGGGTGGGACCTCAGAGACCCACAGCCTCATGCCCTCTAGAGGCTGCTCTGAAGAGAGCACATGCTGATCCCTTCTCACACCCAGATAGGACCCAGAAGCTACTAACTCAGAGGAGAAAAGACAAGCAATAGCCACCTCATGAGGAAGAAACCATTCACACACAGGAGATACACTCGCTGGAAGCAAAGCAATTTTTCTTTTAATAGATTTCTTCTGCAAAGACTATTTCCTCAGAAGAAATGGCATGAGGAAGCTTCTGCTGTATTTTAGAAAAGATAACTCTATGGAAAGAGCTTGTGGGGTGATGGTGAAGGTAATCTGAGGCACCCCTGCCTGTTGACCTCTGAAGGCCGTGACTGGTAGGGGGCACAGGCTTCTGGGGCAGCAAGGCCTGATTGCTGAACCTGTCTGTGACCCACCGTCTCTTAGTGGGACAGCTGTGGTCCCTGGGGCTGTCGTCATGAGCGCAAGCCACATCTTTCACCATTGTCCTCTTCTCTGGGCTAGAAGGAAGTCTGTGGTAGCAGGAACGCCTACCTACCGATTCGGGTGGTTCTGCTTTACAAGAGTTTAAATCTGAAGCAGCACGTCCATGATGAAGCCCTAATTTCTCTACCAGAATCTGTCCAATAGCTGTCAAGAGCACCTGTGAATTTGTGTCCTCCCTATTTCTGACCACTCTGTTTGTGACTGAGGTTCGACTCTGAGCAATGGCAGATGAGGATTTGGGCTTTTGCATGAAGTCTTCCTGCTCTTTGCATTGTTTATTTGGGTTAAGATACTCCTGAAAGTGCTTCATATTTCTGTTAATTAGGCTTTCTTTAGAAGCCTGGTCCTTCTCTGGCAGGCATGGAGAGGACTTGCTCCCAGGGGTATCTACTTCCCTGACCTGTTCGAGAGGGCTCAGCTCACAGGAATGGGAGGGCCTCTCTCCTGCCAATGTTTGCTCCTCGTCTCCTGGTCTGGGCTTCCTGTAGTTCTTACTTTGGTTAGTGGGTTCAGACAGCTTGCTGCTGCTCTTTTCTGTGTCCTGGAATCCGGACATGCTGGGCTCATGCTGTCCCTGACTGCTCGCCGCATTCACTGAGTGGTCACACAGGAACTGTGGGGTTGGCGTGTTGCTGTGGGGTGTGTACTGGGAGTTGGCCAGAGAGGCTGGTGAAGGACAGGTGCCGGTGCTGAGGGGCGCCTCAGTGTGAGACTCTCGAAGGCTTCCAGTGGACACATCGTGAGACCGGTTCTCTCTATCTCCGTGCATATTGATGTCCGGGTGACTATCCACTTTTCTCCTCCCACTTGGAGTTTGATCAGAGGAGCAGGAGTGATTACCGGTATCCTGAGACCCTAGAGTCCTTAGGCTGATGTTGATGTTCTGGGCATTTTCCATCATGCTGGCCCCTACGGTGACTTCCCATGCAGGCTGCTTCTCCTCCACCTCTAGATTCCTGCTCTCTTTGGCTACTGAGAGTGGGGACAGCAGTTTGATTTCCAGCATCGGTATGCTGTGACAGGTACCTCTGAAGGCCATCCTCCCAGTCCCCTCCCCTGGGTCACGCTTGGCCACTGCAGGGCCTGGAGTGGGCACTGGGCTAGAGTCTGTCTTGGTCTCCAAAACAGTGCTGCTTTGCAGGGTGCAGGCAGCAGAAGGAAGCACAACCCCCTTTGCAGTTGGGGTGATGTCTGAGGGCCCATTGGCATGATCAGATGGGGTCCCAGTGCTGGACTTCTGCACTTCCTCACATGCAGGCTGCCTGGTGGCAGGGAGAGGACTCTCTAGAGTCAGACACAGTGTTTGTGTTGTTATCTCTCTCTTTCCTGGAACTTTCTCAGGAATATCTTCCTCAAAGGTGGCTAATTTGGCAATGAAGTCAGCTCTGGTGTCGCAGGCAGTTGAGTCTAAGGCGGGCTGTGGAGCAGGCAAGGCTTGAGCTGTAGTCACACTGATATTTCTGTGCTCAACGTTCTGGAAGGGAGTCTCCTGCTCGTGCCTTAACCCACACTTCTTAATGTGTGCTTCCAGCAGCATTTGAGTTGTGGGGTTAGGAAAGGCCAGCTCCTGTGGGGTGTTCACACATACTTCCCCACTCTTGGAGCATGTTATCTTTGTTGGTTGTGAGATAGTGTTCAATTCGGGCAAAGCCTGTTTGGCAGTAAAACACGATCTCCGTACACACACAGGGATCATGCCTTCATTGATTTGCCCCAACTTTCTGCTCAGATGGACTTGTAGGCATTTTCCCAGGACTTTCTGACCTGGGCTTCTAGAGAAGTGACCTCCTGAGCCATACTCCTCAGGACAAATAATGCCACTTTCTGTGCCCTTTGGTAAGGCACTTCCCACAATCTGGTACATGTCTTTTTTATCTTTACTTGCCTCTGGTGAAACATTGCTTTTTTCTTCTGGATTCAGTGTTATCAGACCCTTATTAAAGTCTCTCCCAGAGTGCCAGGACTCTGTCATCTGAGATCCTCTGCTGTTACTACAAGTAGGAACTGAGTGTTTGGTGTTCTGGGTGGGTTCGTGGCTGTCCTGCGCCTGCCCCTGCCCCTTCCTTGGGAGTTTTCCCAGAGGCTGCATGAGACTGTAGAACCTGAAGGTAGGATGGGGCAGGCTCTCAGTCTGGTCTTCTCTGTTGAATCCCTGTGGCCTGTGGCACTCTGGTTTCTGCTGGAGCTCAGTGCTAGGAGAATCCCCAGAAGGGACAAAGGCAGACCAAGGGGCCTTAGAGGCCAGGCCACCCTGAGGAAGGTTGAGCATGGGTAGGCTAATGGGTTCTTGAGCTTTTTGGAGCTTAGTATCTAAAGCTTTTCTCCATTTCTGTGGCTTCTGCAGGGTCCATTCGAGGTCCTGATTTTCTTTGGGAAGAAAAGACTGTGCCTTCTTCTGGGATGTAGAGCAAGTTGTTCCACAGACCCTGACCTGGGATGGAGAGGTTGACTGTGGCTTTGGGGGAAAGCACGGGACTTGGGCCTGGGGCTGGGCATAAGGCAGAAATGGGGGCAAGTTCCAAAGAGATTGACCTGGGATGTGGGTAGGAGCTTCATTAAATTTGATGGACTGAGATCGGCTAGATGAAGACCTTTTAGTGACCCAGGCAGTGGCCACTAGGGACTCGCTGTGCAGAGAGGGCAGGCCCCAGAAGAGTAGGCTGCGTTCGTGCTCTAACGGGCTTCCCAGGACCTTGGGGATGGAGGGCTGCTGAGGAGGCCCAAGAAGCCATGCTGGCTTAGCCTTTGTGCTGCAGAAGGGCCGTGCTGAGGTGAGTTTGTCACCCAGTAACCTTAACAGGTTGCTCAGAGAAGCCCGAGGGTAGTCTGTGTTCAATGGTTGGAAAAAAGAGCCACCCTGTTGCTTTTCCTGGCACATTTTCTGTTTGACTTTCTCACTGATCAGCATCTCCAACAGCTTCTGCACATCGGGGTGGATGAAAGAGTGGTCCCCTCTTCCTGCCTCTGCCTGCCAGTGGGTGGGGCCAGGACAGAACACAGTGTCTGGTGGCTGGTGAGGCAGATGTCCTTGCTGGGATGTGTCATGTGCCCAGGTGAAGGACAATGTGACTTTGGCAGTTGCCCAGCACCAGGAGAAGAAAGAAAGACAATGGTGAAGGTGGGCAGGGCCTGGGAGAGCCGCGATGAGAGATGCCAGACAGGATTTACTGAGCAGGGAGTCCTGGGGCCCAGTGCCTGGTGGCACTCTCCTCAAGGTGGGCTGCTCTTCTTGAGGTTCTACAGAGAGGGTGGAGGCCAGTGAGTTCTGGGTCCCAGAAGCCAGGGAAGGCAAGGTGGACAAAGGTCTAGAAGAAGGGGGAGCTGCTGCCCAGGGCCCGGGTGGGTGATTGGCTCCAGCAGGCCCTGGTATGAAGGCCTCACTTGGGGCATCTCCATGAGAGAGCTCATTGGATCTGACGTTTCCAGGGAGCTTGTGTAGGAGGCTGCAGAAAACAGGAGATACAAGCTATAGTCAGAAGCAGACAGGCCCAAAAGGTAGGTAGGTTGGGCAGAGGTGGGCAGTGGTGGTCCACAGCCCCTCCACTCCCCTGCTTGCCCAGCTGGGCTCACAGAGCTAGCCACCCCAGCATGGCCTCTCACCCTCTGTCCTGGAGATGAAGGGCCTGGAGGTGGAAAGCTCCCCACCTTTGTAGAAGTAAAACTAAATGTCGAGTCTCCTTCAGTTCCCTTCGGCACTCTCTGCAAGCTAGAAAAATAGACTGGGTTATGGCAGAGAAGGGAGGCACCTGGGATATTACAAGAAGCTGCATAGATGTCACCTAGGAGACACCCTATCAGGCTAGACCTGGAGGCTGGCCAGCCCTCAGTGTCCAGGGCTTCTCACAGTGATAGATAGCAAGGAGCAGGGAGGGGCCGCTTTTCGTGCTTTACAGCCAGCTTCTGCACCCACCAACCCCCACTGTCCTCACAGTCACCTTGTGGGGAGGAACAGCAGTTCATCTCATGAGGAGTCTGTTACAGAGCAGTAAACAGCAGTCCCGCAGTTAGGCCTAAAAATTGCCCCTGCAAATGTGAGTGGTATTGTTGCACTGTGCCCCACACTGCCCCCTCCTGGACAGCACCCTTCCCTGGCAAGTCACAACTTCATTCCAAGCACAGCCTAAGAAATGTCCCTGGGTCAGATTTCTTTCCCAGAAGCCTCCCTCTTAGGTCTCCCCAGGTGATATCCTCAGAGATTTGAAACTAGCTGCCCAGGATCAGGGCGTTCAAGTCACATCTGCCATAGGATAGAGCCTTACCTTTTAGAATACAGTTCTTCCTGTTTCTTTCCCAACCCTTCTTCTTCATGTGATGCTAAGAAACAAAAAAATAAGAGCGTTTCAGACAGAAAAGTTCTTCGATGTGATCTCTCTCAGGCTCAGTGAGACCTGACTCTCCCAGCCCCAACCTGCTTGCCAGCTGAAGCACTGCTTGCAGCAGGGAACCTTCTGGGCACCGCAGCTGTCATGGGCGCGCACAGGATGTCGGGAAGGAGATAAGCTAGGACAAAGAATTTCGTGGGTTCCAGGACTTCTGGGAACATCTAGAACCACCCACAAATTGATAGTGGACCTTCAAAGACTTTGCCCACTGATGTGCAAGAGCCAGAGAGCTTTGGCCACGGATGTTTCTGCCCTAACTGTCCCTTCCTTCTTTCCATCCCTATAAAAGGGGCACACTTCACTTTGTTCCCTACAAAAGATCTTTTTACTGTCTGCCTGTACCAAGGCACAATAAATTCCACACCATGTGGCCTCTGCACAAGTCTGGTGGTCTCTGCTGGTCTCCTCCTGCCTGTCACACTGTGTTACAAGCTCCACACGGATGGTATAAGTCCCAGTTCCTCTGATCAGGAAGCACAGACTGAGCTCTACCCACATGGCTCTCAGCCCCCATGGAGGCATCCGCTTCCAGGTGCCAGTCCAGATGCACCTGCCAGGAGGATGGGATTGACGCACCAGGCCTCCGGCCCTTTCTCCACATGTCCCCAATTCCCTTGCAATTCCATTTGTGACCATTTTTCTTATTTTATTTCACTGTGGACCCTCCCACACACCACATGTGTGGTCTGAGTGGCTTAGGTGGATGTCTCGGTGCCCACTCTCACCTCTGCCCCACCTGTCCCAGAAGGTCTTTTCTTCTTCTTCTTCTTCTTCTTCTTCTTCTTCTTCTTCTTCTTCTTCTTCTTCTTCTTCTTCTTCTTCTTCTTC
>NW_004524760.1:4413159-4418683 GCF_000260255.1 Octodon degus | reverse complement strand
CTCTTCTTCTTCTTCTTCTTCTTCTTCTTCTTCTTCTTCTTCTTCTTCTTCTTCCTCTTCCTCTTCCTCTTCTTCTTCTTCTTCTCCTCCTCCTCCTCTTCCTCCTCTTCCTCCTCCTCCTCCTTCTTCTTTCTTTCTTCTTTCTTCTTTCTTCTTCTTTTTTTTTTTTTATACCAGGGATTGAACTCATGTCCTTGTGCTTGCCAGGGAAGAGCTTCTTCCACTGAGCCATCTCCCCAGCCCCCTATTACTGACATTTCCACTCTCATAATTCTCTCAAATGGTTTAGGAAAGTGAGACATATAGAAGAAAAAACAATCCTGTCTATTGGATTTCTCTCAAGCGTCACTTACCTTTCTGTTGTTCTCTTTCCCAGTTGATGGGAAGGATGGATTGGAGTCAAGAAAAGGGATCAGTAGGATAAAGAGCACCAACCCACACGCACAGGCAAGGATCATGTCCACTGCCCAGCTGGTGGAGCTCGTGCTCAGCCATGTGGAACCAATACTTTTCAGAAGAAAGAGAAGATTCTCCATCGTCTGAACTGAACTGTCCCCTCAGGGTACTGAGCCTGAGTTTTCTCAGTGGGGGGTGGGGTGGGGCCCAGGCCTGCATCACAGAGCTGTGGTCTCCTCCTCATCACAAAGGGGTCCAGAGAGGGAGGGGTGCCAGAGAGAAGAGACCACACTTCCTCCATCACCACCCCACCCTCCATGCCAGCACATCTTCCACCTGGGTGAGCCTTCCACATCCCACATCCAACCCCACCTACCCCGTCTGTCAGGGCTTCCACCCCCTTGCCCCTGACAGGACTATAATTGCAGTCCTGTGGTACGTGAAGAAAAACAGTTTTCTACCACCTTTAACAAGATTTTCTCTCAATTCTCCACACTTTGTGATATGTCTGTGAATGCACATGTCTGCTGTATTTTAAAATACATAAACACATAAATCAGTAATTTGTATCAATTATGTATACTTTAGTCATTATCTCTACAAATATTTTTCTGCCCCCCCTTTCTGTATTTTAGGGAAGAATCTACAGAGTGTTCAGGGTCTCACTACTAGATCAGACTTGTAGTGATCCGCCTGGTTACAGCCTCCCAAGAGCTGGGATCACAAGCACGTATCACCATGTCCAGTCTCAATTGCCATCTCAGTGCACCCCAGGGGTGAGGCTGGCATGGCAGGCCTGGGGATCGAACCCCCAGCCCCTGTGCCTGCTTGCATGTGCTTTAATCTGCTGAGCTATTTGGCCGGCCCACTCCTGCCCTTTTGTATGAAATTTTTTATACCCCTTTTAAAAACTTATTCTACATGTTGGGCTGCTTGATGAAGACGGTGTCTAGGTGATACTGCCCTGCTTGCGGGGACTTGGCTCCCTTTTACTATGTTGCCTTTGTTCCAAACTGGAGCTGAGCTGCCTATATTTACATTGTTCTACTTCCAGGCTCTGTTCTGTTCTGTTCTGTTCTGGTCTGCTCTGTTCTGTGGATGCATCTGTCTATTTCTCCTATAACATACCACGGCCTTGATCATTGCTGCTTTACAGAGAGACTTGAAGTTGCATATTCTGTGCTCCTAATTGGTTCTTCTCCAGTATTTTATCGACTAATCTGGGTGTTTTGCCTCCCTCATCCTATGAACTTTTAATATAGAGTTTTTGTATATACCAACTAACTTGCACATATTTTACTGAATGTAGAGAGTCAGCTACATTTTCGAAGAGGTTCTTCGAACTGAAGTTGCTGGTGAATGATAATAAATTTTAGTGTCTAGACCAGTGACAGTCCTATGCTTTACAATCAACTGTGAAATCCTCCCCTAAAACCCTTTGCATCCAAGCTACATATTGAGAGGATATATTCCCACATGTGGAATTCAGTAGTTTTCCCTATAAGAATAAACTGGATATTTCTCACCACAAAGTAAGAAGTCTCCATCCTAACTTAGCCCTTGGTGATCCTCTTAGACTCTGAATCTATGTTCTTGTCTCATGTTATGTGGAGTAAATAGAACGTTGAAAACTCTGGTAGCCTTCCTGGTCTAGCATGTCAATCTTCACTCTAAGTTAACATAAAATAATGATAAAGGGGTTAATGCTTCAGAAAGACATCTACCTTTCTAGGTGTACATCCCCAGACAGAATATCAAAATAGATTAGACAAGAGAAAGCATTCTGAAAGTTAATATAAAGTGCAGCTAGGTTTGACTGAAAACAAAGGTGAATTGTTTGAGAAGCTTCCTGGGAAGATTTTGGCTCCTCTGAATTGTGGGTAGGTTAGACTACTTTGGCTCTACCTGAACACAAGAACCTCCTTCGAAAAGAAAAAACCACACATTTGTATTTTTGTAATCTAGAAACTGTGTCTAATATTAAACTCATTCACAAGCACAGCTGGATAATAAGGTGAGAAGGGAGAAAAGCAGATGTGTGCCCTCCAGGAAGAGGCCTAAAATGTTTTTCCAGAGCAGTAGGTGTCTCAGGCCCTGACATCTATGGGAGAGAAGACCAGAAAGTGAGCATGTGCCCAGGGGGGTGGAAGGAATTACCACTATTCCCAGTCCTCCAGCTCTCCTGGCCCTCCTGAGTTCTGTGAGCCATCCTCCTGCACCCTGAAGGCTGATCTGCAAGACTTTAACAAAGGGCCCAACCAGTGACGGCCCCAGCACACGGCTGTCTGCAAAAACTGCCCTTACTGAACAGCTTGGAGCAGAGACCATGCTCAGTGGTGCCAGACATGGTCATGCATGACCTTCAACCTCATTGTACAGGTCCTACTGGTTGTTGAGATTTAGAACAATGGTGCTATTCAGTAAGTCCATTTCCCTATCCCTTGGAGGGAAGATAAGAGTGTCATTACTAAAAGTAGTTTAAATTCTCTTTAAACAAATTTATAATTCTCTTATCAGGAGAGAGAGACAGACAGTGTGTGTGTGTGTGTGTGTGTGTGTGTGTGTGACATATTATTGTGGCCCACTCTGCCAAAAACAAAAACAACAGTTTGGGCTATTTGGGTTATCTCACTGGCAGCACTTAATTTTCTTAGTTATTTAGCTGTCTTCAGTTTTGATTCAGCATTATAGAGCATTACTACACTGGATATGAATAAGCACCACTACATCCAGTAGCATTGGTGCCTAAAATCCCCACTAATGGGCTTCTCCAGGGCAGGAAGGAAGAGCTGTGGACAGCAGATGATTTCTTTCCATCTGTGTTGGTTTTCATCATCAGTCCGAATTCTTGTTGAGTTGTGTGTACTGTTTCCTAAACCCTTAAAATTTTAAGCTCTTCTGTGAGAAAGCAAAGGAGAAATTTTAGTATCCTGGAGTTCCCTGGTTTTATTGATGAAATTATTTATTTAAAGGTTTGCAATAACATCTCTGGTTGAGCCAAAGAGAAAAGAAATATGGTATTAACAAAATAGATTAGAGAACAACTGACATAACTACAAAAAACAGATACATTTATCATCGCGGCAGAAGAATGCAACAAACGTTTGTCAGTTCCTGACAGATGTAACCATCAAAATAAGTAAGGAAGTCAGAACTGAACAGAAGCGATCAATCTGGTGGATTTATTGACATTATCAGCAACAGCATATTGTGCATTCTCAAATTGAGTTAGTAGTATTTTTTATTCATTTTAATGAGAAAAAAAGATAAAATAGCAATGAAACAGTCTCAAATCAGGTTAGTAGGACAGTTATGATAATTAATACATTGCTGTTATGGGTTCTTAACACAGAAACCAGACCAAAATCCAATTATTAAATTTTATGAACCTTTATTACCGGGCCCGGGACCGCTTGACCATACTCATGCAGAAGCGGACAAACAGCGAGACAGCCTTAGAAGTACAGAGGTTTTAAAGGTAAAAACTGCATCCTGTTTGGCAAACAAATTTGTCATTTAACATAGAACAGTACCTTGAGGGACAGTGTGACCATTACTCAGCATACAATTTTTTTTTCCTGGGAGTTTGGGAGCAGCTTCCCGGCCTTGTTGTCCCCTTTAGTTTTCTCTTTGGTGGCATTTTAAACATAAAAGAATGCGAACCTGGCATTGTCTAATTCTTGTTTAAGGTACACCTGTGTACAGTGGTCTCGATTATCACAGCAATGCTTTTTAGTTGGTTTTGTATAGTTAGAAACATTTTGACTTTTACTTTGGTTTAGTAAGCCTATTCTGCTAACTCTTAGTCTATTGATTTATTGACAGTACACCGAGCCTCCTTCAGTCTTACAAGGAAGCAAGCAGTCACAGAAAGTTGAGCAAAGTAAATTTTTACATTTAGTTTTATATTAACTCATTGCATTATTTCACATTAACCCTTTACAATTGCATATTGTTGCCTTCATAGTAGTTATTCAGAGGACAAGATGCAGACATGATATCTTGTCTAAATAATATTAGTACAAACTTTTATTCTCAATGAACTAAGAGAAAGTAGCTGTATATCTATCCTAACTCTCTTGTGTATACATATATATTTTTCTCTTTTTTTCCACAACAAAATGGTCCTTTATTTATACTTTTGTGAAGTTAGTAACACATGACCTAGGTTGTGTGACTGATAGCGAACCTTAGCCAGACAGGATGATCATCTCAGGACTGAGGTAGCTTCTTTTCTGTAGGCACTGGGCCAAGTCCCCCCTACACATATCTGATCCATTTCCCAGCTTCGTGGCTCCCAACATATCCCCCTTTTTGTTTTGTCCGAGATGGGTGCTCCACTGCAGTTAGAGAAGCTGTATTTGGAGAAGTCTTTAAAGGACCTTTGCATACTTGAAGCCAGCCTAAAGATTGTAGGTACTTGAATTCAGCAAAATAACCCAATATAGACCAATAGTCCAGAATAGTAGTGGGTTATCAGCAGAACTGGCAATTGTCAGAAGTTGTTGATTTGAGCCTTTTACAGCTCAGCATATTAATATGGCATTACTTTTTATATCTTGTGGTTATACTTTTCCTCTGGATGGTTAAGACCAAATTAAAGCAAGACCTATATAACTAAAAATGTAACTTTTGTATCTGACAAGGTCAGTCAAATTCCCTCAGGATTTATACTGGAACCATGTACAGCACCTTATAGATCTTTTGTCAGTGTCAGCCATCTGGATGAGTCATGGCCCTTGCTTGACCAATTTGCTCTCTGTGAAAGCTTAAGAGAATTTTTTCTCTTTAGGTAATTGAGTCAGTAGTTTGATCAACAGAGAACACTGACTCAAGAAGTCCAAATTCACAAATTTAAAATAACAGAAATCATAAACAGAATTATTTAAGGCTATGACTAAACATAACTAGAAACTAATAAAAGGAGAAAATTCTAATTATTTGGTGATTTAATAACCCATTTCTTGGGGGCCGGCCCCTTAGCTCAGTTCTTTAAGTGGCTGCTTCAACAAAGCAGTCAGGCTCAGGTTGCTGTGGTTTGATCCCCACAACATAAGACAGCCAGTCATGCCTTGAAGGCATTTGGCTCAAAAAAAAAAACAAACAAACAAACAAACAAACAAAAAAA
>NW_004524760.1:4410477-4411548 GCF_000260255.1 Octodon degus | reverse complement strand
AGGCTAAAGCAGGAGGATCATTTCAAGTTTGAGGTCAGACTGGACTACATAGTAGGATCAAGCCTAGCCTGGACTACATAGCAAGATACTAGATGATAGATAGATAGATAGATAGATAGATAGATAGATAGATAGATAGAATTTATAAAACTCCTACAGTGCCATACCTAGCAATGAGAATCTAGATGATTTTCCTCTGAAATTGAGAAGAAGGGCATGTTGTCCCCTCTCACCAGTCCTCAATATAGTTCTGGAAGTTCTAGCAAATGAATTAAAAAAAGTAAAGAAAATAAAGTCTTGGAGACTTAGAAGGAAGAAATACACATGAGGATTTCTGCACAAGATAAAAGAAATGGTAAAAAAAAAAAATCCCTAAGATTAGAAAGTGATTATAGCAAGGTTTCAGGATGTAAGGCTAATATACAAGTTAAATGTCCATTGCTTACTCATGTACACCTAGTTCTGCAGATTCAAATAACCACGGATTGAAAATATCTGGAAAAAAAAAAAGAACTTGGCCCCCTGCATTCAGGTGCAAGCGAAGCTGCAGACACAGACCTAGATGCTGCGGACCTCTGATCAAGCATCTGAGGTGGTGAATAACAGCTCTTCAAGTCTGCAATAAAAATTGGCCTCTAGTAAAACTACATTGCAAAAAATGGAAAAAGTAAAAAAAGTTGAGGAAGCAGAACCTGAAGAATTTGTGGTAGAAAAGTACTGGACTGACATGTATTGAATGGGAAGGTGGAGTATTTTCTGAAGTGGAGTGGATTTACAGATGCTGACAATACATGGGAACCTGAAGAAGCTTTAGATTGTTCAGAGTTAATTGAAGCATTTCTTAATTCACAAAAAGTGGGTAAAAAAAAAAGATGGTATAAAAAGAAAACATTTATCTGACAGTGAATCTGATGACAGCAAGTGAAAGAAAAAAATGAGATGCTGCTGACAAACCTAGGGGCTTTGCTGGAGGTCTTGATCCTGAACGAATAATTGGTGCCACAGATAGTAGCAGAGAATTGATGTTTCTCATGAAATGGAAGGATTCAGATGAGGCTGACTTGGTGCTGA
>NW_004524760.1:4399836-4408477 GCF_000260255.1 Octodon degus | reverse complement strand
AGAGAGAGATGCCCTCAGGCCCCACTGTCACTACTCCTCATGGTAGCTCACTTTCTTTTTTCTTTTTTTCTCACTTTCTTTTTGCTTCTATCCCTTTGTCTCTTTGTTTGATCAAAATTCACCCTGTAGAGCCAGTTTTTCCCTTATAACTTCAACCTTCTCTTTTCAAATAAATTTGGCACCATTTTTGATTTGTCTCATCCAATTCTTTCTTCAAGGCAAGAAAGATCTAGAATATTTTCAATTGGTGAGCCACATCTAAAGGAACTACCTGAGGGCACAGCTGCACATAGAAGGTACCACCAGCTAAAGCATGGCACCTTGCTGTGTGGCAGATGCTAAAGACCCCTCTGAGCTGATCTACACCGATTTCAGAAGTGATATGGTCCCTTCTGTGTCACTGCAGCAGAATACCTGAGAGCAGGTACTACATAGAGAAAAGAGGCTATTTTCACTTTGGTCTCTGGTACCTGTGAAGTAAAACTATACAACACCATTATCTGGCAAGGTTCCCCGGCTGCACCCTATGGCCAGAGAGAGACCTGACTAGAGGAAGCAGGAGAGCAAGGAGAGGCCAGGATCACATGACAGCTCACACACGCGGGACGCACGCACCACTGTGAGACCTAACCTGCTCCCGAGAGCGGCAGTGACCGTTCACAAGGATGCACAACCCTGTCATCCTCAGAAAGTGCCAGCTCCTCACGGCCCCACCCCTCAACACCATTAGTCTTGGGCACAGATCATATCCAGATGATAGCAAAGAACAAACTCCCACTGCACTGAGGCCTACACTCAGACCCTTTCCTGACAGCATATTAATCTGGAATTTTCTCAACACTAAAAATATGCTACCTTGGGTCCACACAAGTTCTTAGTAACTTAGAAGAGTGATGAGTCTAAGAACTGCCACAATAATGATCAGGGTGTAAGTAACTTTCCTATAAGAATCCCAATAGAATATTAAGAAGTCATAAATCCAGTTAATATGACCATGGTTTGGGTCAAATGGAAAGAACTGCTCCATTTTGATTAAAAATTAGAGATAAGCAAAATATCTTCTGTCCCCTTCAAAGCTCACAAATCCACTAAATTCTCTCCATGAACCCCAAGGTAAGAGCCCCTAAACTTATAGTGTGATCTAGATTGACAATGAGGGATACTGAGCGCTTCTCAAGCCGCCAGGGCTGATGAGCAGGACTGAGGCACTGTGTGCCCTGGGAATCTGCATTTCCAATGAGCCTCCAGGAATAACATTGGTGAGAAGATTCTGTCTCTTCTGATAGTAACAACTTTTCCCTGGAGTGGAGGGAGACGTGTAAAGGCACACAGATGTTACGTCCCGACCCTCTAACACAGCTGGAATAAGTGTTTCTTAAAGGCCCACCTGAGAGCCAGTCTGCAGTGACAATGGGAAGCAGTGGCACCTTTAGAACAGTGATGATAAAATTTCAGATCCTGAGTATCCAAACTACAACCCAAAAACCCACTTATTTATCACCAAGCATTCACACTGCAATTAGACCTATTGCTTTAAGAAACCAACTGCCAAAGCGATCGATGATGTAGAGTGTGCCTAAGGAGAGTCACATGGACAGAAAACATTCTCTCAGGCTTTCACAGAGAGCACATTGGCCAAGCAATGGCCATGACTCATCCACATGGCTGACACTGACAAAGCTTCTACAATTTGAGGTACAAGATCTCAGGATAAATCCTGAGGGGATTTCACTGACCTTATCAGACCCAAAAGCTACAACTCTTGTTGCATAGGTCCTGCTTTACCTTGGTCTTAACCATCCAGTAGAAAAGTATAAAAATTAAGTATAAGATGTAAAGCCATGCTGTTATGTTGAGCTGTGGGGGACTCAGGTCAACAATTTCTGACATTGCCAGTAAAGCGGAAGACCCAATACTATTATGGGCTACTGGACTCTTTTAGAATATTTTGCTGAGTTTACACACCTATAATATTCAAATAATGGAACTTAACAAAAAAAGGGGATACAGATTAATGTCCATTTTGTATCTGTGTATTCAAAGTGGTTAAGATAGATATATAGTTACATTCTCTTAATGAATAGAGGGATTTGTCCTAATGGTGTTTGTAAATACGATATCATGTCCACATCTTGTACAGCAATTAACCACTAAGAAGAATGTATGCGGTGTATTAATTATTGAAACTGTCCTACCGATTTGATTTGAAACTGTCTCATTGCTATTTGTTTATCAATAAAAATATGGCAAAAAAAGAAAAAACAAAACACTAATATAAAAGCTGTAACCAATTGAAAAGAAAAAAGAGTAAGCATAAAAAGAAAAAAAGTAAAAAAAAAAAAAAAAGAAGAAAGAAAAAGAAACCAACTGCCATCTAGTGTTCAGCTGCTGGGGTGACTTGGCTTACATGCTGACAGAGGGGGCTCTGTGCCCACTGCACCTCGTGTCACAGGTTCACACCACTGCTTTAGGAGCTGGGGCCTTGGAGAAGAATGCTAAGTCCTCAGGGTGGGCCCTCAAAAAGGCTGTGCCCTAGCCCCTTCCTCTCTCTTTCCCCTCCTGGCTGCCATGAGGTGAGCAGATTTCCACATTCCTCTCTCCCACCATGATATTCTGCCTCTCCTGGGTAGAAGACAACAGACCAAGCAGTTATGAACTGTAACCTCTGAAACTGGGAGCCAAAATAAACCTTTCCTCCTTATGCTTTCTTTCTCTCAGATATTCTGTCAAAGCAATGGAAACACAACAATCCTACCCTTGAAGTCTCAGGCAATGGATTGGGCTTTTCTGGCTTCAACCTGCAGAGATGCCCTTCTTGTCTGTAAGCACCAGTACCGATAATAAAAGGGAAAGCCTGATGGAGATTCTGTGCTCCTCCTTCTGGGAATCGCTGATTTGCTGAAAGATACCTCAGAGAGGTAGCTACTCAGCAGGAGAGTTTCTGACCCTTGGCTAATCCTAGCATTCCAAATTCATGCAAGGTGCATGTATTCATTCACAGAAAACAACTCTGGAGCTCTGGTAATGAGTCAATGAAACGAAGAGATAATGCACAAGAAAAAAGGGCACTAGGCAATGAAATCATTGACACGTGTAACTTTGCTAGTTTGCAAGGTACAAGACCTTCTGCATTAGGCCCTACTCTTTAAGCAACCTCGGAAATCAGAAAAACTCCAGACTCTTTTATTTCAAAGATTTTTTTAGGGGACAGAGATACAGCTCGGCAGGACAAGTGCTCCCAACACTGAAAACCGTCTGCACCTCTTATTTCTTCTCCTCTACGAAACTGATTCTCCCGGCCCTTGAGTTTCCTATTTTAAGTGGCTTCATGCACAGGTACATGGTAATGAATCTGGAAGCCTTGTCTCCTGATGAGCAGTCTTGTGCCAGTATATCTGGGCAAAGGTTCTAAACTTTCGTGAAGAATAAGAAAAATATTCATTGCTCCTCCTCCCACCTCTGGCAGGGATGGAAATTGCCCATTTTCTGATGAGGAGGTCAAAGGTCACCACTGTCCATCAGGGCTTCTTCCCAAACACCATCTTTCCATCTGTCCACCTAGTTAGCAGTCAAGCTTGGCAGGAGTTGTATCTTTGGTTAAAGCCCTGGAGCAAACATTGAGGGAGATACGTAGGAAGAAACAGATAAACCACTTCCCAGGACTCATGTCAAGCACTTTTTCCTCTGAGATAAACTGTAGTTTCTCTTCACACAAGGCCTAAAGGGAGCATCTAATTATCCCATGAATCTGGGGTGCTCTGAATAAGTGACCAGCTGGTTCCCATCTGCCTGCAACGGCAATGCAGAGAGAGTCGTAGAAATGACTTTATTTCACTCAGATGATTAGGAGCAAATGCCAATATTACATCAAAGCTAACACATAACTTGCCTGGCCATTAATGGGCTGATTTTATTAAAATAGATGTTTATTGAAACCGAAAGCAATAGAGTTGGTCTCATAGTATCTTACTGTCATGGTGTCTTCACCAGGAGGCTAGGTGCTGGGGAGGAAGTAGGATATCATAAGGCCAGGAAGGGTGGCACAGGTGGACAGTAACCGTGTCCTCTCTTGCTGGCCCCAGGGCTCATTGCTGCTCACCACATACCCAGAAAGAATTCATGTTGTTATTTGAAGAGGTTCCTGTTTGTGCTGTGAACAGGGTGGCTGAGGGCCTTAGGCCTGAAACCTCTGGCTGTGCCTTCCAGCTACCAATGCCCCACCTCCTCGCCTGACCTGCAAGTCACTCTGGACTTCTGCCCTAGCAATTAGCTCTTCAGGCCCATGGGGACACATTTTCCTCATCACTTTGGTTAGGTTTTAATTGGGTACCCAGGATTAAGAAGAGTACCTCAGACCTCCAAGCCACGCTGAAAGGAGAAAAACAATGAGAGTACATATCTCTGAGTTCCATGACTGACAGCAGAGCTCTGTACAAATAAGAGCCTGATTGAGAGGGGATGAAGCAGCTCTTTGGGGTTTTCTAAGGTTTGTGGATGACCTGATGACAATATCTCCCCCTAAACACAAATCTCTGAGGACAGAGGCAGTGCTCAGATCTAACACAAAACCTCAGAAATCACACTTGCTTTTTATTGGACAAACTATATTCCGTTCCTGAACTAGCACCCACCTCTGGGATGCCAAAATGCCTTTCACAAGTATCCTAGTCATCCAGGGACAGTGGCACATGCCTGAATCCCAGCTCATCAGGAGGCTGAGAAAGAAAAATCACAAGTTGAATCTTCCTTGGGAACTTATTGACACCCTGCCTCCATTTTTAAAATAAGGCCTGGGTCTGTAGTTCAGTGGCATAGTACTTGCCAACATGCATGAGACCCTAGGTTCAATCTCCAACACCACCAAAAAAGAGAAAAAGGAATTGAGAATATAAACAAAATATTTTTTTTCAAATTGTAGCATAAAAACACCTTCTGGATCAAATACAAACTACTCTTCACCTTTTTTATTATTTCATATTAACCACATGGTTTAAAATTCTTTTACAATCTATGGAGCTTGTTCAAAAAATCTCACTCACCCAGTAATTAAAATGAAGTCTTCACCAACCAACATTCCAATGCACACAACAGACACACTCTGGGAAAAAGGAATTAGGCATGAAAAGTGAAGGACTTAGGGGAAATACACATATCAGGCAAAACCTAAAAGTAGGCATTTTCACTACTCTGCGTAGTAAATTGTAAACAGATGTTCATCAAATGTTGAGTAAATGAATAAAAACCAGTCTGTGTGGCTTGAGAAAGATATTAGAGTAAAAATACAAAATGCATTCTCCATTTCCACCCATTTCGGGCAAAAGATGGCACAGTTGAGTCTTCTCACATCACTGGTAGTGAGCAGTCAGCACAGTGGCCCTAAGCTTGAGCAGGTAGAGATGAGGACCTGCCCCCACAGCCAGCGGACAGGGCCACTGCTGGCCCAGGCCGGCTCCCACCAGGCTAGGAGTGCAGGAGAATGGAAAAAGCTGTTCTGGAAGAACAGAATCCACAGCACAATCCCTGTCATGCCTGGCTTTGTCATAGAGCCTGGACATGGTTGAAAGCAGTCCTTCCGGGGCTCCCTTTCCAGTGGGCAGGTTCCCCCAGAAAACCAAACTGCAAATCACAAAGTGCTCATAACCATTTGAAACATTTCCCTCTACTTTCTATTTCATTTCCACAAATCATCGCTTCCCACTGACCCCAATTTAGAAGTAATACTGTCTTTCCTTCTAATTTAAAAGATCTCACTGTTTTATGCAAACATATATATTAAAGGTTCAAGACTTGAAACACATGGGTTGAGGAACACATGGGTTGTATAACTCTGTATGCTTTTGTATTTGTTTGAAAGCTTCCATTATAAAACAATTTTTACACATTGACTTGTGGGCTTTGGGGTACAGTCACTGGTTGAGCTCACACTTGGAACACAAAAGGTTAGATCCCCAGCAACACATGCATCTACATGACCACACACATAAGCAGAGACCAAAAACATGCATATAAAAGAAAAAATTCATAACTTTAAATCTATTTTCCTGAGAAGCCCCAAGCCAATGAAGGGGGGTGAAAATATCTGAGACAATTAAAGCCAAAAAGATGCTGCAGACAAAGACCAAAACGATAGAAAATAATAAATTGTGGGAAACACTTCACTGAAATTAAAATAATATTTAAAATAGAAGTAAAAAAAATAGCCACATTCAAAATTCAAACCAAGGATAAAAACATTTTCTCAAAAAGCTAGAGACATTCCTGCAAACAGTAAATATAAGTTATATATTTCTGATTCCACTAAAAACACTGATATTTAATTAGCAATTTGATTAAAATATGCAGATTCTTGAAAATCTAACTTTCTATAAACTTTAGTTTCTTTTCTGTCTTTAATAATAATGAGTTTAAGGGTTGGCCAAATAGTTCAGTGGATTAAAGGGCCTGCAAGCAGGCTCAGGGGCCAGGGATCCGATCCCCAGGCCTGCCGTGCCAGCCCTTACTCCAGGGTGTGCTGAGATGGTAATTGAGACTGGGCATGGTGGCACATGCTTGTAATCCCAGCTCTTGGGAGGCTGTAAACAAGCAGATCAGTTTGAGTACAATCTAGCAGTGAGACCCTGAACACCCTGTAAACACTTCCCTAAAATACAAAAAGAAAATAATAATAATAATAATAATAATAATAATAATAATGAGTCTATGAAGTTGGAGGTTTCAAAAATAATGCAGCATGACATTTATTTAAAACAAAGTAATTAGGCCAGGGAGATAGTTCTGTGGCTTAAGCACCAGCCTGTCAAGTGTGAGGTGGAGAGTTCAATCCCTGGTACTGCAAAATAAATAAATAAATAAATAAATAAATAAATAAATAAATGTGATTGAAGATTAACTACAAAGTACTTCCTTTAGACCACTCTTTATGTCAAATTATGCTGAAATGTGAATCTTTTTCATTTTGCACTTTGGGTTTGTTTTTCAGCAAGAAAGAAAGTCCTATTTTTTAGCCCCTATTTATCAGCTGTGAAATAGCAACTGGACTTTGGACTATTTCAGAGAATCCTGGAACTAAACAGAGTCCACCTCGCGCTACTTTCCAAGGGCCTAACTGGCCCACAAAAGGAGCTGTGGCGCTGGCTTTGCTGATTAGAGGGAGAATCAAGGTCCTGTTAATAAATCTAGCAACTGTGTGAATCCAGAGGTGGGACAGCCTTTGTGCAGCACTGGGTCACACATACAGGTCACTGCGGTCTCTGGTCCTGTGTCCCTCTCCCATGCCCAGTCACTAGTCAGCCAGAACAAAGGATGGATTCATTTTCTCCCTCTAAGAGCAAGAGATTCAGCATCTTGCTCTATTTCTCCAATCAGCATTCAAGACAATGAAACCAAACTTAGCAAACAACATGAGGCCCTGTGCACATGAACTCACTTCTCTGTGTTGTATTTGGTGCGTGATCTAAAATGGAATAGACAGCACAGGAAGTGACACAAGTATACTGTGGGGATTGGCACTGCGTCCCTCCAGAATGGGAAACTAGGGGCAAGAAGAAGAGCGTTATGGAAAACACCAAGTGTGCTTTTCATTGAAGGAATATCGCCTTAATGTCACAGCAAAATTCAAAAATTGTGAAGTCAAGTCATGTTAAGATGAGGTGCACCTGGGCATGGGAGCACATGCCTATAGTTTCAGCTACTTGGCAGGCTGAGGCAGGAGGCTCACTTGAGTCTAGGAGCATGACAATAGCCTAGGCAATATAGCAAAACCATGTTTCAAAGACATAAGTAGTAAAATAAATGAAATAAAAGTTTTTAAAAGATAAGTACTGTCTGTGCATGTTCAACTTTTTTAAAATAAGATACAAGGGTTTGATTATAGGCTTTTCCAAGTGACAGAAGGAAATACTCATTTTTCATACACAAATAGAAAAGTTGAGAGATGGCTCAGGATGTGCTTATAGAGTAGGATGCCCGGATCTATCACCTGGTGTCCTCAGGAAGTTACCTGAGCTCTAGCAATGAATTACTCTTCAATCATCAAATGGGGATAATGATAGTATTCTCTTCTGAGGGTCGGTGTGGGAAGGCAAGGAGATAGTCACAAATAATGCTCAAATGACATCCTCTGTGAATCTTATCATCACTGTAATACTTCACAACAAAGTGGAAGACACCAGGATGGTGACCATGGCAGGCAGGAACAACTTCCAGAAACACCTTGAGGAGCTGCACACAGCAGTGATCTGGGAGCATATATCACTACAGAAACAATATTTTAAGTTATAAACATCATGTACCTCGTCTGTTTTACTCTTACAGTGCCTAAAATGCTGTTTCTGGCCACTATGTCATTCAGCACATTGTTCCTATGGGGAGATAACTTTTATTCCAAAATAGGTTTTCCAAGAGCCTGAAAGAGCTACATGATTTTTATTCCTGGTAATAAACTTAAAACTGAAGCTACTACCCGGCACAATGGAGCACACTCATAACTGTGGGACTCTGGAAGCCTTGGTCAAGACAACTACAAGTTCAATACCAGCCTAGCCATTCTAGCAAATTTTGTCTGTCTCAAAATAAACAAACAAAAAATGGTCTAATTTAGTTCAAAGGCCCTGAGTTCAATCCCAAATGCCACAATTCTTCA
>NW_004524760.1:4367470-4399736 GCF_000260255.1 Octodon degus | reverse complement strand
ATATATATATATGATTTCCTATGAAAACAGTCAACATTTCCTTCTCAAGGATACAGGTTTGCTGCCATCACCACATCAGGAAAATTGGAAAGTAGGAGCCCAGTATCGTGGAGCATCTCAAGCTCAAGTCCCATCCAGGCAACCCAGTACCACACACAGGGTGGTGGACAGTGCTACTCAAACTCAGATTTTTATTATTTCCGACCAGTCTCGAATTCTGAGTTCTGTTACTACTTCTAACTACTCTCCAATAGTTTAAACATAAATGTAAATGTAAAGATAGTACAAAAGGATCATTATAGTGATCAAGATTACTTTTTTGAGACAGGGTCTTAGCCTGTGGCTCGGGTTGGTCCTGAATCCCCGGACTCAAGAGGTGCTCCTGCCTCATCGCCCTGAGTATCTTGGACCACAGGCGAACCTGGTTCTCAAACCTAGATTTTATGTGCCCTCCTGTTGAGCCAGGCTACCTTTATACTTTTAATCTCACTAGTGCCAAATGCCAAATACTAAAATTGTAAAAGCCTGCTAAGTACAACTGCAGTGATTGTCACGGGCTCGCCTGTTGCAGCTCTCCATTGGAGACATTAATATGAAAAGTGAGGATGATCATAAAGCTGGTGTTGTAGATATAGTCTACATGACATAGCCGACACCTCACAGAGCAGATACCTAGACTCAGTAACTATGATCAAGTATCCAGCGCCTGATGGGAACAGCTCCTAACCCACATGGGGAAGGACTTAACCAGGCAGCAGCCCTCTGACAGCTCAGGGACTTTCTCCAGGAACAGTGTTTAAAGTGTGGTGTGCCCAAAGTGTGCCCTGGCAGCTCTGCTTGCTGAAGTCACTCTGGTTAGACAAATGCAAAAAACCCTCAAGGTTAGCCTTAATACAAGCTCTGTTGCTCTTTATTTACATGCCAAGTTCAACTGATCTCCAATTAAATTTAATTCAACACTGTGGGAAACTACTGAGTGCTGTAGGTAACACCTACATGTGAAAAGCAGGACTCCTGTCCTCATGGAGTTCACAGATCAGTAATTATTTTGGCCGTTATTGTAATCTTATAACACATTAAATCTAGATTTTGAATAAGTGATCCTGAATTCTCAGGAGAGCCTAACAGGCAGGTGGGATGAGGGAAATCATGTAGTTAGTAAGAAGGGAGCCTTCAATATATTATCGATTTTTTTCTGAAACAAGATCATTCTAACACCAGAAAGGAGAATTCAGCATACTGTCTATCAGATGAGGTATGCACAAGATGAGAGGATGAGCAGTTACCAATTAATTGGTTGTGAAATTAAAGAAGTGACATCTTATGGATATTCAAACCTTTTAAGCACAGAGATATCCTTCTAGGAATCTTTTCTACAGTGTCACCATGCCGGATGCTCCAGTAGTGATGTATTCACAGACAGCTCCCATGTACTGATGACTCAGCAAGTGTGGCCAGCACTGTCAGTCTCAGTGGCCCCCGTGCCCCATACTGAGTCCTACTGGGCTACTCCAGGGCCAGCTTGCATTGCCTGGCAAATTGCTTTAGCTGGGAACTCCAGCCCCAGCTTTAAGACTTCAATGAAGTTTCTTCTGCTAACTTCAGGGTTCGCTCTATAGTCACTGGTAGTGTCTGTGCACACCGCCCCTTCTTGGAGAGGGCAGGGGCTGTGCCTCCTTCCTGCATGAATCCTCACCTTGATCTAGCTACATGCTCAAATCACCTGTCCATTTGTTGTTTTCCTTATAGTCTGTGGGGAGGGCACTGTGTCATTTACCACATATGTTGCTAAAATTTAACATACCACAAGTGTACAATGGACAGTTTATTAAATGCATAAAACCAACTGCTTCATTTATTAAAACCCTCAAACTTGTTGGTTATTCTTGGCTTTAGACATTATGGCCTTTGTGGACCTAGCACCCAGAATTATCCTTAGTTTCATGTGCTTGTAACAATGTACAGTCAACTCATACCAGACCAAATGGCCTCTCTACCAGAACTTCTCCATTCTACGTTGTCACCATTTGTATCTTCCAGGGTCATTTGCATCATGCTGCTAGTAATAATGGCCTCGCAGCACTAATAAGGAAAATACATTAAAAATATACCACTATGGTCTGCCAGAGTGTGCACTCACTTAGTAAGTTGTTGTACACAACCTTGAGAAAGGGTTGACCTATGTGAGATACAACACCACTTGCACAGTAAGAAAATCATAGGTGTAGGAGAAGTTGCAAGTTATCTATCCAAATTCCTTGTCTTTTTTGCAATGGGATTTCAATAAGGGCAACAATTTGGCTTTCAAAGACATTTCCCTGCTAGGTGAGGCCAGCTTTGAAAGTTCCAGCGTGTAACACGCAGGTGGAAGTTGTTGGGTGGTACTTCCGGAAAAGCCCTTGGAAAGGGCCTGGCGTCTGGGACAATACATACTAATTTGCTGGCAGGTAAATCTCTGAACTGGCACCCAGCTCTAAGGATGAGAGTGCAGGTGCCTGGGTCCCTGTGGTAAATGCCTGACACTTTGGTTTATGGCGAGAGAAAACAATCCAACTGATTATGGTATTGTGATCCACGCGTTTCTGTTACAGGCACAAGTGCTGGACCCTGCTGGAGTCCCGGGATTCCCCTCCTTGAAGGATTTCTCCGGAATACTGGGAGCCTGCTGAAGATCAGGAGGCGGGAAGAGCTGCTCTGAGAACCAGGCAGGGCAGGAAGAGAAGGGCAGGAAGCTGGTGAGGGTCCCGCTGCAGGACGCTCCTTACTCCACCCCCTTCTTTCCAGGCAGCCTCCAACCCGGGACCACGGGGAGTTGGCCCCCACGCGAGTCTCACCGCCTCTCAGCCCCTTAGCAGTCCCGTGAGGTCCCTCCCCCATGCTCATTTGAAAGAAAGCCCACAGAGCACCTTGCGCCTCTTGGGCGCCTGGGGCAGCCATTGGTCGACCTGTGTCACGTGCGGGAGCAGGCGTTGCGATTGGCTGGTGGGCTGAGAGGCGTGCGGAGGGGGCGTGGCCGAACAGAGGCTGCTAGAGGAGGTTGGTGAATTCCCGCAGTAGGTCTTCTTGTGAAACCGGGAGCTGGGACCCAACTGCCCTGCTGACTGCTGATGCGGGTGGGACCCGTGGGCCGTACCGGGCCGCAAGGGAGCTCGGGGCGCCCCTCAGGCCGGGTGCCGCAGACCCACGAGTGCCGCGCCTTGGGCCGCCCGGCGCTGCCTCCCTGCGCCCCAGGTCCCACAGACAGCAAGAAAGACCCGCGGGCTCGTGGTCCCCGGCGTCCGAGGTGCGACTGGAAGAGAGGCTCGAGATCCGCTGCCTTCGGCTGTGCATTTGTTCTGGCCCCGCTGGATTGATTTCTCCTTCACCCACGTAGCGCTGGGTGCACACAGCGTGGGCCTTGGGGTGCAGGTTCGCATATCCGGCTCCCTGTGGGGCTGGGTTGCCAGAACCGCACGCCCAGGGTCGGAGCGCCCCTGGGCCCTGCTCAGGCTCAGAGAAGTTGAAGACCTGAATTTTTAGTGCATGGTTCTAATTTTCAATGCTGACTATTTATTGAAATGACACCACTGAGGAGGCTGTTGTTTTAAAGCCATTTAAATGTTAGTTTATTTGCATTTCCTTTGTAATTACTGATGGTTGAATACTTCTTCGTGTATCTCCTGGCCTATTTTATATCCGATTTAGAAACATGCCTACATAGGTTCTTTGCCTGTTTCATAATTGCATTATTTATAGTTTCTTTCCTATTGAACTATATGTGTTTCTATAGTATTTTTAATATTTACCACTTAATAGTTCATGAATGTTTTCTCCCATTTCATTGGATGCCTTTGTGTTGTGCTGAAGCTTTTCAGTTCCTCAGAGACCTACTTGGTTTTGCTTTTGTTGGGTGTGCTTTAGGTATCATATCCAAAGCTTCATCACCAAGACCAATGTCAGGGGACTTTGTCTATGTATTATCTCTTTGGAGCTTAAGGTTCCTGTCTTACACTTGAGTCTTGAATCCATTTTGAGTTGATTTTTGTAAGTGATTTAAGGTAGTTGTCTGGTTTTTCCATTTCTTGCATGTATATATCCAGTTCTCCAGACATCTTTTGTTGTAGAGCTAAAATGTCCTTCAGTGTATTTGGAAGGTGATTGTATCAGGGGTGCAGGGGACCCCTCTGTGGGTTCATCCACTGAGGAGCGTGAACTGAACATGCCCTTAGGTGGTGGCCCTGGTTGGCCTGGCGAAGTGCTCGGAGTATAGCTCCCTCCCAGGTTCCTCCTTTCACACTCTGCTTCTGGTCACCGCAGGAGGGGCAGCTTTTCCTGTGCCTTGCCCCTCTGCCATCCTGCTGCTGCTTCAGACCCAGCAGACTTTGCACTGAGTCCTCCCAAAAACTGCGAGTGGAAATGGACCTCTTCCTTTCAGTTTTGGGCCTTCTTTTTTAGGAATTAAATTGCTCTTTAATTTTCCACTTTCCTCAGTCTTCTAATGACAGTATCTGTTGCAACCTCATTTTGTGCTTTTATTTTATCCTATCCCTGAGTGATGTTTTCCATGAAATTGGATGTATAATATAATCATTCCTTTAAAATAGCATTTTCTTCTAAAGATATTGCCAACAAATTTAGAAAATATCATTGACCAGAATAAAACTAGGGACCATCTGCTTATATTTTGCCATATATTCTTCCTGTCTTTTGTCTGCACTTTAAGCTAATAACACACTCTGTATTCTGCTACATATTTTATATATATGCTGTCTAATAAGAGAAGGTAAATAAAGTATGCTTTTTACTTACATGATTGTAATTTTTATTTTTTTTATTTTTTTTAATTTTATTTATTTATTTGTGTGTGTGTGTGTGTGTGTGTGTGTGTGGCCAGCTCAGCCCACCAGGGGGGCGGGCTGGCTGGCATGTGGTGCTGGGGGATTGAACCGCGGTCCCTGGGCTTTGCTAAAGCCTGTTCTAAGTAGGTGCTCCAGACCACTGAGCCATCTCACCAGCCCTGATTGTAATTTTTAAATGGGTGTCTTATTGCTAGATTGGGACCTGAAGAATCCTAAAAATAAGATACTGTACAAGATAAACTCAGAAACCTGAACTACTGAACCTGAAGCAAAATTTCCTTCTGTGTTCTTTTCCTGCCTTCCTTCCTATCTGCTTAGGTCCTAGTGTCCTATTCCCACTCTCCCAGCCCCAACGTAGCACAGTTCTGTGACAGGAGTCACAGGTGGAAGGATCATCATGTGAGGCAAAAATTTACACCATAATTCAGTTCTCTTTTCACATTTTTTTAGCTGGCCATTCAGAATGTTTATTGTTTTGTTCACTTTAACTTCTGATTTATGTATTGAAAGAAGGAAATCTATAAGTAGCATGTAATTCCTACATGGGGAATGATTCAGATCTAACAAAATCTACGATAGCTATAAAAAGTCTTTACCAAGCTTCAGTCAGGCTTTCTCTGTCAGAAAAGTGTAGCACACAGTACACCAATCTCCACACATACCCCAGCATACACTTAGCATAGAAATCATTCATTTCAATGTCTTCCCATCTGTTCAGAATTCTAATATGTACAGAATTCCTCGGATATAATTACAATGTCAAATATGTCTCGTAACTGCTTAGGAACACCCCTGGTATTACAGATGCTGAATTTCTGTAAAACAGCATTTGTGACACAGGCTCTGTTCCTTTGTATAGCCAGATTCTGCCAAATCAGTGAATCGTGTTGGATCCTAAAATATTTTTTGAAGAATTGTTTGCTACTCTAATTATTACTTCTTTGTGTAGATGTGTTTAAATGGGGTTGGAGAGATGGAGAGGTGTCTAAGTAAATCGGGGACAATCCAAACTGAAGAAGCCTTTGACCTGTGACTGCAGATAAAGCCAGCACCTGCTACAATCCAGTGTCTGGATGAAGGGTGCCAGCTATGTTAAAACTTGTGTGTCACATCATGGTGGCCTTTCCCTAACAGTAGCATTTACTTTGTGACTACCAACAAGATGCAGAAAATAGGACATCTCTTTGTTTCTTTGACTCCACCCTAAAAGCTGCTCCTACAGACTAGGTAAATGCACCACCTCCTGGGCTGAAGGCTGAGCTGAGGCTGCAGATGTGCTAGGATTGGCCCCAGATGTGACTGCTCCTGATAGGTTATTTTTTGTGATGTTGAGATTTGTAAAGCTGCTGCCAAATTACTGGACCGAAATGGGATTGGAGACTGTTTAGAGCCAAATGCAGACTGACTAAGCTGTTGTCCAAACACAGGAAGCTGGCACATGGTGGACGTGGTGCCAAAAGTAGGTGATTCAGGCTGAGAACAGCCAGATAATTATACTTCTGGGTGCTAATTGGAAAGCAAAGGAGTGACAACAATAGCTGTGATAGAGGGGGTTGCTCCTTTGCTATCCTGAGAAAAGAGCAAAAACTGAGAAGGACTGGACTGAGGAGATCAGTGCAGGGGAGAGCTTTTCCCAGGCTTGCTGGCCTGTCCAAAAACAAAGGAGCCACAGGTGGAATGGAGGAGGAGGTGGCACCACCAAGGAGACCACGACAGGCTGAAGTGGCCTGTGTGCTTCAACCAGAGGAACTGCTGTTGTTGAGAAAACTGTAAACAGGCTTTGCTTCATCTCTATGGGCTGTAATACTGGTTTGTGTCCCTGAAGCAAAAGTGAGTGTGATAGTCAGGGGTTGCAAGGGAAGCAATTTGATGCAGGACACATCATTACAGAATTCTTTCACAACATTCACCCAGAGAGTCAAATGCAAATGAGTTCAGGAGATGCGTCCACACACCAGAGACCCAAAGCCAGTCTCCTGAGGACAGAGGCAGGTATAGCACTGCTGCCAAAAGCAGGGGTTGCACTTGTTGGCTTCTCAGCCACACATAGCACAGCTCTGTTGTCTTCTGCATTATTAGAAACACAGCGGAACCAACCTAATGTTTAAATGAGACAATAAAATGAGAATAATTATCGATGTCTTCATTATAAAAAGGAAGCAAGCTACACATTAGAGTGGACACTGCCACAATGCCATAGGCCTGAATTTGCCTCCCAGTCTTATGGTACCAGAGATAACAGTGCTTCGGGACCATTAAGTAGTCATAGTGAAAGCGCTTTCTCAAACCACAGTCCCTCTGGCCCTAGGAATTTACTTCACTATCATCCCAGGCTTGGGTGCTGTACAAGCCACACATCTCTTGACCTCAGATTTATTTCTAACCAAACAGGTGTCACAATCCCAAGTGCCTATTGCTGACTTAAAGCCTGTTCTTGATGAAAGAGTTGCTTTGCCACTTTTGCTTGGTGAACCAATTCCAGTCTGTGCAGCCCTTTTTCCTGGTGACATTTGAAAGAGATATGCATCACGCTTCCAGAATGACCCAGACTTTACCCATTCCTCACACCTGACTCCACTAGAAGCAAATATACTGCTTGCTGTTTCTATTAACTTCTGGCCCCATTTTGATAGGTTCGGCAGCAAGAGAATCTCCCCTTTTGCAAAGGAGGCCTACAGGGCTTCCCTGAACATCCAGAATGCCTCTATCTTTAGAGAGTTTTGCAGGTATTGCAAGGCTCTCCAAGCCTCCCTTTTGCCTCTTACAGTTTGTTCTGCTCCCTGCAGTGATGTCTTCAGCTGAACTCTTTAGAATTGGTTCTGAAGCCCTGCAGGAGGCAAAGAGTTCTATCTTTGCGGTAGGCTCACTAAATGTAGATGGAGTAAGTGATGAAGGTAGTACAACTGCCTCCATACATATTGTAGTTGGAGATGAAAATGTAAACACAGCCCTGCCAGTGCTGCTGGGAGAGGCGCTTTGTACCTTGTTTGCTAGTGACCGAAGAGAACTGCTGGATGATGGAGTTGTGATCTCAGGACAACAAAGATCCGTGGTAGGCACTGAAGAACTGGCGATTGGTATAGAGATTTTTGGTACCACTGATGCTTCAGTTTTCTCCTCCTCTAGAGACTTAGAAGCAACCTCTCTCATGTTACCGCCTCCAGAAGATGAACAGTCAGCTTCAGGGATACTGAAATTTGCATTTGGAAGGCCATTTTCTGGTTTTTTATTTTGTCTGGGTATTATGTTGTTTTCTTTTTCATTACTGTTCCCTTTAGCTCTTCCTTCAGCTGTCTTCCTTATTTCAATAGATGGAGTCAGAGGCACTTTAAAATAACCAGTATGTTTTGTTTCTGTGGAAACTGGCTCTGGAGTTGTGGCCTTCCCAACAGTGAGATATAGAGAGTCCCCCTTTGCTCTTATGGCCTGTGTGTCTGTGATATCTATCCCATTGCTAAAAAGAGAGTGCTGAGAAGAAAACACAGGCGACACTCTTTCCACATGTCTGAAAGGACCTGACATCTCTAGGAAGCTCAGTGATCTGCGAGCTGTTAAGCTGGTCACACTCAAGGGCTGCACCTGGAGCAGCTTGGCTTGCATCCTTCTGACAGGCACCCGATAAGGTGTATTTCATAGCTGAGACAGCCTTAGAGCAGCTGCTGGGCCACCACGTGGCTTTCTACAGTAAAAAGGAGACTCTCTGAGCTGACCTGTTTTAGGATTTGAGGAATTGGCAAGTGAGGGGGCCAGGATGCCACAGCCAGACAAGTTGCATGCTGTTTCTGAGCTGGGGTGTTTTGTTGTGACACAGAATGAGTATTTTGGGCCTGAGAAGTCCCCAGAGGTGGCCGTGAAGTGTTGTGTGAAACTTCACCATCTTTATCAGGGACTCTGGAAGAACAATTAGTGGTTGGGGTGTTATGGGCCTGAGAGGTAGACTCTCTCATTTCTGCACAACTGCCAGTTGGGAGGGCATCGGAAGCCAGACTAAGTGTTGACGCTTCTGCGTTATTAACTGCTGGCTCAGGAACTCTATGCCCCCCATTGCTATTAGAGTTGTCCTCATCTACATATATGACAGAGTCATCTCTATTTTCTACCCCGTGTGGTACCTCACTTGTGTCTGTTGAGCAGCTACACGCGTCGTCATTATTATTGAAGTATTTCTGTAGCCACTGTGGCACAAAATGATTCATAGACTGTGAAAGGCTGGTAAGAATGCCCTGGCACTGTGGTGGCCCCTGCTGGTAAGGCTTAATAGGTGCCTGATGGCAAAGTCTCTGGCGGATCTTTCCTCCACTCCCTACACCTAGGCCACCAGTGTCTCTAACTCTGGCTCCTCCTCCTCTTCCTCTTACATTTACTCCTGGGACTCCGCCTCCAGCTTCTCCTCCTTTGATTCCTCCTCCGACTCCAACTCCTTTTCTTCCACCTACTCCTCCTAGGACTCCTCCTCCAGCTCCGACTCCGACTTCTCCTCCAACTCCTTCTCCAGGTATTTGTCCTCCAGCTCTTTGGAGTCCTCCTTTAATTCCTGTTTTACCTTGCAATCCTCCTCTCACTCGTCTTCCGACTCCTCCTCCGACTCCTCTGCTGACTCCTCCAGCTCCTCTGACTCCTCCAGTTCCCAAGGCCATGCTGGAGTCTTGGTGGCTTCCCGCTCCCCGCCCTGGGAGAACTGAGAGGGGCAGGTGGTGGCCTTAGGCTACAAGTTACTCACACTGGGGTGAAACTCAACACACCAAGGAGTCCAACAGGGAACAGAAACAGTGCGAATGCCTTGTTAGCCAAGTGGAAAAGAAGCGAAGAGCCACAGCTGGAGAGACCAAAGATAGGGCTCCAGAAGGGCCGCTTCCCGCGGTCTCACAGCTGCTTTCCCCGTCGCTATGGCGATGTCCAGCACACAAGCCTCGCGCTGAAGGCTCGCGCTGCCCGGCCTAACTGACCAAAGCCTCGTGGACTGTCTTCCTGGTGCAGTTTACTTTTTCCCCATTACTGTTACAGTGAGAGCATTGTGAGCATGAGAAAATGTAGAAGCATATGCCACACTCCTCAATATTACAACAAAGGAAGAGCTAAATAAATAAATAAATTGGCTAGAGTAATAGATATTTGACTTTTTAATTTTCTATTCCAAAACACAGACCAGAATTCCTTAGTAACATGCTTACAAGCTACTATTAGTGTGCAAACATATTTGACTACTAACTTAGCTCGGTCTTGACATGGTCAATATTTTTTAGTTCATTCTGAATGAGTTTAATACATGTATGCTGTCTCAGTTATTTTTCTCTTTGCTAGGACAAAATACCCACATCCAAAATTAAGGAAGGACAGGTTCAATACTGTGGTTTGATCCCCCGATCCTCATGCCTTACCAGACCTGCCCTGAAGGCATCCAGAGCCAGCCAAAAAAAAAAATCCATCAAAATTAAGGAAGGAAAGGTTGACTTAAGTCATAGTTTGGGGGTTTCAGTCATACTCAGTGGTAAAAAAAACACATGAAGGAAATAAAAAGTAGAAAGACCTACATTATTAGCATGTTGGTCAAATGTCTTTGAAGTCTTTCTGTGCATGTTTATATTTACATTCTACATACAAGTTGTATTCTTGACTTTAAATTATAGGAGTTTTTACCATTTTAATTTGGTTTTTAACATTTTAATGTATGGCCAAAATAAGGTACACCCACTGCAAGTGCCAGCACACAGCCTTCCCAGCTCCTCCCACCAAGGTCTCCCAGACGCCAGCGTCCTCACCTGGGTCACATCATTATGGCTGTCATTATAAACACTTGTCATATTCTGCTCCAGCACTCTCTGACCGTGGCTGACCTGAACACATTTACCTTTTCCATGTCCTGGGAACTCTGTGCTTGGCCCACCAGCTCTCATGTCCCCTAGCAGGGTTGGTCTTCTCAGCTCTGGTGCTGACTGCCCCACCTCTCCCTCCAGTCTGTGTGGCTGTTTTGTAAAGACATGGCTTGTCACTAGACTACCCTGCCTCACGTTGTCAGGAAAGGCTGTGCATAACCAACTGTCTTTTCACTTCAGTATTTTCTTTGCTTTCATCACAGGCTCTTTGAATGAAGAGATAAAAAGCAAGAACCACAGAGCAAAGTTTTATCTCCTGTGATTAGTTGTCATCCTTGATACACATGGGAAAAGGATTCCTTCATATTTTCCATATCTCATTCAGGGAGTTGGGATGATTTGTGACCATCAAGGAATTAGCCTGTTTTCTTCTAAATTATCAAATGTATGGAGTTAGATGTCTTCCTAGTGCTCCTTTATTATCTTTTTGATGTCTACAGGTTGAGTAATGATGACTTCTCATTTATTCCTGTTTAGGAAATTTAGAACTTCACTCCTTTTCATTTCTTAGTGGTTGTTTCCTTGCTTAGTTATTTAATATATTCTCTGTTTCCTTGTTTTAGATTTATTTTGTTTTTCTTTATCTAGTTTCCTAAGGTGAAAGGTTTGTTATTTATTTCAGTTCTTTATTGTTTTCTAAAATATGAGTTTAATACTACAAATGTCTAAGCACATCTGTAGCTGTATCTTCTTGGCAAATTTAGGAGTCAGATTATTAAATTAAATTATTCATTTATGTATGGTACTGAGGCGTAAGCCCAAGCATTTCGCAGTGGCCTATATCTTCACCCCATTTTTTTTTTTTTTTTTTTTTTTTTTTTTTTTTTTTTTTTTTGGTGGAACCAGGAATTGAACTCAGGCCCTTGAGCTTGCCAGGGAAGCGTTATTCCACTGAGCCATTTCCCTGGCCCCTATATTTTAATTTTTGAGATACTTTGTTGGTTGGTTGCCCAGGTTAGGCAACCTCCTGCCTTAGCTTCCAAGAGAGCTGGGATTATGGGCTGGCACCACCTCAGCTGGCAAAAAATTACCTTTACATATGGAAAAAAAAGTACTGACCATAAAATTTATCATCTTGCACTTTAATGGCATCAAGTAGATTCACATTTGTGTTAGTCAGCTTTCCCTTGCAGCAAGAAGTAGCTGAGGTACATTAATTTAGGTGTGAGAAAAGTGTGCTTTGGGCTTCATGTTCAGAGGTTCCAGCGCATGCTCAGTGAGCTCTCTGGCACAGCATCTATCAATGCAAGAGGATCCCAGGGTAGAGGAAGCCACTTACCTCATGGCAGTCAGGACGCAAAGAGAGAAGAAGAGACCAGCTTTCCACAGTCCCCTTCTACAGCACACCCCAGGGCCAGAGCCTCCTCCTAGACTGCACTGTAAAGATTTTACACCTCCGGGAGTGTCAAACTGAGAACAAAGCCTTGAACACACAAACTTTGGGGGAACATTCTTCATCCAAACACTGGCAGTATTTTTCTGCAAAATAAGTGGTATTTCCAATTTATTTACTTCAAAGTGTTTTAAAATTTCTGTTGAGGGGCCAGGGAGATGGCTCTGTGAAGTAAGCACTTCCCTGGCAAGTGCAAGAGTCTGAGTTCAATCCCCAGTTCCACGAAAAAAATAAAAAAATAAAAATTTCTGTGGAGATTTCTTGACCCCTGTGTTTCAAAGTATGCTAATTTCCAAAACAGTTGTTAAGGTGTATATCATGTGCCAATATTGCGGTCCTTCTTTGTGCCTGTCCCATGTACACTTCTACTGTTGGATGCAACTTTCTGTGTAAGTATCAGTGAGCTGAACTTGATTGTTAGAACTGCTCAGGTCCTATGGATCCCAATGGGATCGTCTGCCTGCTTCATCCATCAATTCCCAAAGAGCATGTTGAAGCCTGCAACTCTAAATAGTGAATTTATCTGCTTCTTTCTGTTTTTGCCTTATGTCTATGAAGTCTGTATTTTGAGCTCTTACCCTTAGGTAAATAATCAGTTTTCAATTGATTTGCATATGTTGTACTAGATTGTTTTAGGCCTGTGTTTTCTGGCACATTTTTTTCAAAAGACCACACTTCTTCTGCTTTATTACCTTTGCATCTTCGTGAAAAACCACTTCTGAGACCCTGACTCAATAAAAACATTAAAAAATATCCTTTTTCAGCAGACATGGGTGTGTTTCTGGACATTCTTTTTGCTCCATTGTTCCATTTGATTTTTGCAAAAGTTGAGAATGATTTTTTTTGGGTGGGTGGGGGGGATGGCTCAGGCTGCCATAAGGATAGGTCTTGTAAGGCAGGTGGAGCTGGGGATCAAACCACTATCCTGTGCCTGACTGCATTTACATGAGCAGGCCCTTAAACAACTGAGCTAACCTGTAGGCCCCCTCCATTTAATTTGCAAGCTGCTACTTTCTGCCCTTTATTACTGTAGCTTGAAATCAGATAGTATCAGTCTGACAGCATTTTTTTTTTTTTGGAGTGATTTAGGCTACTGTAGGCACTATGCATTTCCATATAAATATTAGAATGGAGTCAGGTGTGAGGGCACAGGCCTGTAATCTCAGCACTCAGGAGGCTGAGGGAGGGTTACTGTGAGTTCAAGGTGAGCCTGAACTACATAGCAAGAACCAGCCTTAAGAAAAAGAGAGAACTGTCACATCAGTTTCTTTCAGAGCCTGGTGGACTTTTGCTTAGTTTGTGACATATCTGTAGGTGATGATGCAGAGGGCTGATGTGTTAACGTCTACTCCTCTGCATTATGAACACAGTAAATCTTGCCATTTATATAGAGCCTCTTCAAGTTTTTGTTTTTAATTTCATGTATATAATTCTTTCATGCTGCTTGTCAGTTTTATAGCTTTTTAATTGTAGTAAATGTGGTTTTTTGTTTTGATATCATTTTCCACACTTATGAAACAGGATGGATTCCCACGTAAAAAAAGCATCTTTTCTTATACAACATAAAGAAATGCCATTGAAATTTGTAAAAACACAACTTTTTTGAGATACAGTCTCACCGTATTGCTCAGGAATGTCCTGAAATTGAGGGCTAGAACTGATCCTCCTGCCTCAGTGTCCCAAGTACCTGGGTCTACACATAGGAAACACCATGTGCAGCTAAAATGCATTTACTTTTATATATCCATCTTGTATTCTGAGAACTTGCTGAACTAGTTTATTAGTTCCAGTGGTTTGTTAGTAGATACCTTAGTGAAATCCACAAGCTTACATCATTTCCAAAAATAAAAGTTTTATTTCATCTGTTCCAATATAGAAGACTTTCCCTTTTTTTCCTTGCAACATTGTCCTCGTTGTACCTGCTATTATAACATAGCACAGAAGTGAGAGAATATTTCATTTTTTGATCTTCAATTTATGAAGAAAACACTCAGTTTTTTCATTGTTGTACATCATATTGATTGTGAATTTCTTATAGATATCTTTATCAGGTTAAGGACGTTCCTTTCTAATCCTAGTTTATTGAGTATATTTGTCCTGGCAAGATGGTAAATTGTGTCAAACACTTTTTCTGTGTCTGTTAAGACACAAATGTGCACTTTGGCTTTTATTCTGTTGATAATGATGTATCGCATTAATAGGTTTCCAGATGTCCTGCCACCTTTACATTCCTAAGTAGTCTCAGTTGCTCATGGTATATATTGTTTTTGAATGTTGTGGGAGTTAGTTTTCTGATTTTCTTGAGGATTGTTTTCATCTGTGTTCATAAGGGATGTCTTTCTCTTCTTTTGGCATCAGGATGATACTGTATTTCTAGAATGAATTATAACATCCTCCTCTTCCATGTTTTTTAAAAAGATCGATAATAATGGATGATATTGCTTCTTCAGATGTTTGATTAAACTCAACCATGAAGGCACCATGGCTTCACTTTTCTTTGTGAGAAGTTTTGACACTGTAATTTACTGTCTGTATTTGTTTTGGGACCAAAACATTCTATTTCTTCTTGAAGCATTTTTGATCGTTTGTGTCTGTCTTGAAATTTATTTCATTTTGTTGCCTCTTTGTTGGCATGCTTTACCCATAGTACTCTCTTATCCTTTTTACTATTGTACTCTGCCAAAAATAAAAGCCTGCACCCAACCCAGGAAGGCTCCTCCTTCCCACCCTTCCTGCTCCAGTCTCTTCTCCACAACAGCGGACTCAGAATTCAGTGAGGAGGGTCCTCTGGCTGACAGGGTGCAGGATGCAGCCAGGGTGAAATCTGGCTAAGGCCTACTACCTGAAGGCGGAGCACCCCAGCATCTGCCCACCAATCCTATGATTTCAGTGCCTCTTCCTCCTCCTCAGGGACCTAGTACTGGGACTTGCTGCGTTCTGAACTGTGAGGAATGAGTGTGGGTGGTTTCAACTTGCCAGTGTAGGGCCAGAATACACAGTGAGCTAGGAGCCAAGATTAAAGCCTGGAGTAATGATTTAAATGCATCCAAGAATCAAACTGGAATTAGGAGCCCAAGTGTGTCTTCATGTCACTGCTGCACTCCCCTGTTCTCCTAGCTATAGCTCCCCACACCAGACATTTGGTTTCTTGTGTGGTTTCTATACTTCTTACTCCTTACTCTGCTTGTGGTGACCTCTGGACCTAAATCCAGAGATCCTTAAACATGCAAATAGGATGGAGAGTGATGGTAACCATGACCCCTTGTCAGAGACCTAAACTCAACTGGTAGCTCATGTTACATCAGGAAGCCTCTTTGACCTGAGTCTTCGGCATCAGTAGACTTTGGGCTCCCTGCTTACCTGTCCTTGCAGAAGACCAGAAAGAACCCCCAGGTGATACTTGGGCTATTCCAGGAGTTTTCAAGGGATTTTCACAATTACTGGTCCATTACCTGAATTAACCAGTAATTTCAGTTACCGGAATTGGTAGTACACACTGGAACCTATTTGTGGAGCTTGTCCTTTAGGATGCTGATTATTGAAAAGCTCCATGGATACTGGCATAAGCCAAGGGCCAGGTGACACAAAATTGCCTGGAGCCCCTTTTTGCTCATTAGGACCACTTTCAGACCCAGGTCATGGAGAACAAAGTCCACAACACCCATACTGAATAACCAGCACACCTGTCCTAATGTCAGAATAGTAGCAAGGATATTTCAAACTCTGAGCTACTAAACATCTGCTCTTACTGTGCAAACCTGCCACTGCAAAACCTGCTATAAAAAATCAATCAACACCATTGATCATGTGCTCCCTGTGCATGAAGCCCCAGACAGGAAGATGTGCAGTGCTCCTGACCACAGTGAAATGAAGGGCTGAGGGTCCCCTATGATAGTGGACAAGATTGAGAACCTTTTAGGATCTGTTTTGATGAAAAGGATGACATTTCAGAACACTTCAGGGAAGCCCCATCCCTGTGTTGGTTGAAGTTCCCACACTGCCCTATGATGAAGGACCACTGCAACTTGGACTGTAGGCGAAATCTCTGAGTGAGAAGGTGTTTCAGGGCTCTGGGCTCTGGCAGTCGAGGAACCTCTAGCCTTGCTCACAAAAGGATGTTTCACTGCACACTTGTACCATCCCACTGAGCAGGTATGTGTCTAAGATAACTTCTGTCTACTGCCCTCTGAAAATCCAGGGATCTCCAGTCAAACCCCTCAGATCAGTATGACACCCAGGCTCCACATGCCTGAAGAAAGGACACAGCATTCAGGATTTTCCCTTGAAAATAGCCTAGTTTCCACTATGACATGATCTCACTTCAGCCCTGTTGAAGTGATATCACTCCTTTCTAAAAAGGATCAATTTGTCTCTTCCCATTCTTTCCCTAAGCCATTATATTTTCCTTCAGTTGTCTTGAAATACATCCTCCTGATGATCATGAAAAGTCCCCTCCCAAAAGCTCCTAGCCTGACAGGGACTTCTCCCTCCCTCACAACCGAGACGTCTTTGTGAAAACACATGCAATTTATATCAGCTCAACCACCTGTACCCAGGTAAGTGACAAAATCAAATTTCACATTTATTTATTTATTATTTTTGAGACAGGTTCTCACTAAGCAGTTCGGGCTGGCCTTGTATTCACTTTTGAACTCCCTAGGCTGATCTTGAACTCGTAGTGGTCCTCTTCTCTCAACCTCCCAAGTGCCGGGATTATAGGGATGTGCCAACCCAGCTTCTAAAGAGCTGTCAGGCAGTTATGTAACATGTTCCTGACCCTCCAGGCTTACCCGCTTCCATGACCAAGGCATGCAAAGCCAGAGCACTGTGAAAAGAGTGAAGGGTGGGGCCCAGAGAGTGATCTGTCTGTGACCCAGCCTCACTCAGGGTCCAACTACAGGTGATAAGGTTTGAAAGTAAATAAGGCTCAAGCATTGAGGGCTGGGCAGAGTGGGTATGAGAAAAACATTCCATGAAGAACTCTGGTAGGTAGAGGAGACCTTCAATATCCCTTCAACTAATGCAGTGAAAATACCATTGGTGTGTGATTCTGTGCAACTTGTAATTTCTCAGATTCCAAGCACAGTGGCTTTGATGTCTCCTTACTTTAATTTCTCATCAGTAAAACTTGTTTTATTTCCCGCTACTCATCCTGCATCCCCCTGCTCAATGTAGCTATGGGGTACCTTCGGAAATCAGGGAATACATTGCTTGCCATGTGCGCTTCATTACTTGGGGAGCAGTTCTTGTGTCTTTTTCAAGTATCCGTTGCCAGGACCTGTGCCTTCTCCAGCACAGTGGCCTTACTTAGGATCTCCCTTGCTAAAGCCCCTATTCATTATGCAGTGACACAGCTTAGTCTGCAGGACCCCTCCTTCTGGGAGTCAGAGTGTTGTGCTCATCATGGCTTACTCTGCTTGTCTCTTCACATAATAAGCATGGCTTTCATACATGCCAATAGGCTTTTTTATGGACCAGTAATGTAAGAATTGCATTTTGAAAGTTGTCTTTACCAGTAGTCTTAGATCCTAGATGCAGGTATAATTGAATGAGCTCAAATATCACTTGTGACTTCTGGCCATACCATATTAGTCACCTTTTCATCACTGGAAAATATGAAGAGAAAATCTTCATTTTGGCTCACAATTTGAAAAGTTTCCTTCTGTGTTTGGCTGGCTCAAGGGAGAAGCCTCACAGCCGAGGCACAGAGGGAAGAGCTGCTCCATTGATGGCACCCACGTCTCTGGAACAAGTGCCTGAAGGAAGGGGCCAGGGTCCTGTGCAGTCCCAAGTCACAGCCTCATAACCTACCCAGTCACACTCAAGAATGTGCTTCCTAATCTCTTGGGAGTCACTCAAGCCAATGCAAAGGACAATCAAGATTAAGCCACCAGGCTGGTCATGAATGGAAAGGTCTTTGGACTCTGCTCTCTCTGCGACCTTTCCTGTAGAGAAACCCAGGACCAACATTGCTGAGCAAAAAGTCTTTCAGTTGGAAGGTCAAAACTAAGAAAAATATATGTAAATGTGTGAATAATATGTGTGTGTGTGTGTGTGTGTGTGTGTGTGTAGTATACATGTTCCTATATCTATATATTTGTAATAAAAAAGTATTTGGTGAACTTCATGCATCATTAATGCCAATGCAGATATGACTCACTGTCTTTAACTGGAGGTTGAACCCAGGGCCTTCACGCTGACCTGCATCCCTGTCCTCAAATTTTTTATTTTTTTATTTTGAGAAGGCATTTTGTTACTTGCTAAGATGCACAAGTTGGGCTCCAATTTGCAGTGCTTCTCCATCAGTACCTCACAGTGCTACGAGTGCAATTGTGCACCACTCTATCCAGCCAGGAATGTGACCCCTACTGCGAACTGTGTGTGACAGGGATCTAAACCACTCACTCCTTACAAGAATCTGATGTCTGATGACCAGAGGTAGAGCTGAGGCAGTGATGTGAGAATTAGGGAGCAGGTACCCAAAAAGCTAACATAAATAGAGAGGTTTGACGGCACAGTGACCATAATAGTGATATAATCTTAGACTCATTTCAAAATTCGGTCAGGGACAGCCAGGCATGGTGGTGCACATGTTTAATCCCATACTCAAGAGGCTGAGCCAGGAGGCTTGCTGGGTGTTGAAGGCCATGCTGTGCTAAATAGGCCAGCCTGGATTACATAGCAAGACCTTGTCTGAAAAAGCTATAATAAAAAAATACATATATACACATATACCATCACAGAAGGAGTCAGGACTTCAGTAAATGAATTTGATAGACAGAAAACACAATTTAATAACAAATATTGGCAAGGCTGTGGAGAAATTGGAAGCCTCATGCACGTGGGTAAGATGATGCAACCACAAGGAAACGACGTGGAATTTCCTTAAAAATTTAAAAGAGGAATACCATTTGATCTACAAATGTCACTGGTGGATCTGATTCCTCAAAAATGTTGAAAACTGGATCTTCCACAGATATTTATTTGTTTATTCACATTCTGCATAAAGCCATTCACAAGAGCCAAAAAGTGGAGGCAACACGAATGTCCACCAAAGAATGAATGGATAAATATGGTGTCATATGCTGTACACATAGCATGGAATATTATTCAGATTTAACAGGGAAGAATGTTCTTTACATGATATAACCTGAATGAACCTTTGTATTATGCTAAGTGTTATGGGTTGTGTCTAGTTGTCCCCCAAATTCTCATGCACTCATGGGGCGGACTTCTAGAGTTTGTAATTAACTCATGATCCACCAAGATTATGGGTGTGAGTGCTGCTGGGTTAGTATGAGTACTACCTACAGCCTGGGGCAGAGAGCCTGACGCAACGTAAGGGAGACAGACTTGCTCTCTGTAGCCATTGCTGCTGCTACTCCTCCCTTTTGCTCTTGCTGTTTTACTGTCTTCCACCACCATGAACTGCTATCCTCTTTCATGTGCTGCTCTGCCTTTGGAGCCAGCCAAGTGTGGACTGAAACCTCCAGGAACTGTGAGCTAAATAAACCTTGCTTCATTTTGGGTGTCGGATATTTGTCCCAGCAACAAGAGAAGAGTAGCTGAGACACTAAGGGAAATAAATGAATTACTAACAGAAAAAAAAAAAAAAGTATTGTGTCTCCACTTATGGGACATATTAAATTTACAGAGACAGAAAATACAAAGGGCATTACCAGTGGCTTCTCTGAATAGGGAAAGGGGAGCTTTGATTAATAAGTATAGAGTTTACATTTGCAAGATAAAAAAGTTCTGGAGATCTGTTTCATGACAATGTCAATGCACTTGACACTGCTGAGCTACACACAGCAAGAAAGATAAGTTGGTAAGTTTTGGCTTTTGCTCTAAGGATTTTATTAAAGTTTCCTTTTAACACTCACTTTTGTTGTAGAAACTGTTTAAAGCAAAACATGCTACTTTGTTTGATTCCTATCCTGTTTAATCCACTGAAAAAAAGGAATATCATATATTACCCATGAGTACAATGATTGTTCATGTCACACTGTTATTTTATGCCAGCTTTATATATGGTTTGATCTTAGAGTTGAAATGGTAGAGGATACCAAATAGCTTCCTAGCATTTCTGACATGGGCTTCTGATGCCATCCCTCAAACATATTTTCTCCCTAGGATATTAGGAACTTTGGCTCTCTTGTGCTTGAGAAACCCTGATCTATAAGAAACATAGACATGTGACCCTGATACCTCAGCTTCTATGCCCTGATTGTCTCTGTGTTCCCACCAGGCAGAAAGGACCAAAATAATAATGGTAGGGCTGACTCCCGTTAGTCCCCAGCTGCCTGAATTTCCAAAGCAACCGCCTGATCTCCGGGAACAGTCACAGTCCATTCGCACATCCTGTGCCCACTCCACGTACCTGCTAGAACCTGGGGCACATAGCCCACCCACTAGGTCACAGTGCACCCACTACAGAGCATCAGTTATTGCTATGGCCAAGTTCTCTACTCCCCCAACCCCCGGGGCCCTTCACCTCACCCCACCTGAGTCCATCCCACTCTCTCCCTAACCCTACTGTTGAACGACCCAGCTGGATAACCTTGACTCAGGCTCTCTTGTGGAGTCCTTCCAAGAGATCCTGCCTGAAACTCTAACATTCAGGGTGGCTTTGTTCTTTATGGGTCATCACAGTTGACCTACAAATACATTATCCCAGCTTTGTGATCAAGGAACAGCTACCAGACTCCTACTGTGTTTTATGTCGGCAAAGCAAATGTTTTTGACTCTTATGATCCATATTACAACTATCATATTAGCGTAGTAATTTTAACTTGTATTTTAATTAAGTACTGAATGCTTTGAATTATTATTATTAGGTTTATTGACCCAAAATTATCCTTTTATTTTTCTTTTGTTTCATACTGGAGGTCAAACCCTCAGTCTTTGCTCTCAGCTGTCTCTCTGTGCAACAAGACCACAGCCTTGCCAGCAAGGGAGTGGTACACAGGCCTCTGGAGCAGGGGCAGCCAACCCTGGCCTTCTGCTGAAACCTAGCCTAGTCCTATAACAGGGTTTTCATTGGCAATGAAATAAGACTGTGCCAATAGCAGCTTCTCCCACAGTTCTGACTGCAGTCTCAGGGTGCAGAGCTCTCTGATGGCCTCGGAGATGAGGCAGTCACCACCTTTGGTACCAGTGATGAAGGAGAGAAAATCAAAATGATCCAGGCACACAAGAGAGAGTGAGACAGTGCTGAGCACATGAGTTGAGTCTCCTTGCACCTTCTGTTGTTTTTCTTCTTCTTTTCCTCTTCTCCTTCTGACATATGTAGACACCGGTGCTTGGAAATGTGATTCTCCTAATGACCAAGTGATGTGGTGACATTTAGTGAATATTACTCAGCACCATGGACTTTGCTCAGCACCTGCCATAATGTAATTGCTTTAACTTAATCTGCACAATAACTTTGAGAAGTGGTTATATCCGTCTCACAGGAGAGGAAGCATAACCTCCAAGTCTCTAGGTTACTAGGCTGTTTTCTCTGTGCAGACAAAGATTGGTCCATTAGAACAGTGTCTTGCACATAGCTCACCATGAAATGTTATTTGAATTAATGACAAATGATCAAATTTGCCCATGGACATTCACCTGAACTGACACCAGGGCTGAGCATCTCTGAATCAGCTGTCTTGAATGGCCACTTTGCTGGCTGTACCTAGGTGTTAAGATTTTTGAGAACCCCTATGGTTTGTCTATCCATGTCTTTCCCAAAAAGAACACGTGGTCATCATTCCAAATAGTTTTTATTCTTCCCCATTGATCTGTATTTCAATCTGAAATCATTTTCTGTAGGTCTAAAGAACATTCAAGCATGGTGCTGCATGCCTGTAATCCTGGTATGCAGGGGGCGGAGACAGGGGGATTGCGCACGGGCTTGAGGCCAGACTAAACTATATAACAAGACCCTGTCCCAAAAAGAAAAAAAGTTTTATATTTAGTTTTCATCTCAGATTATGTTGAATTAAATAAATCTGTAATTAGATAAGAAATTTTAAGTGAGATCCAGTGTACATCTACAATCCCAGAATTCTTCTTTTTTTTTTTTTTTTTTCAAGTGAAAAATCTTTATTGCGAAGTTTCCTGTGGTGACACTCCCTCCTGAGCTGGATCCCGGCTATGGAGGCTGAGGCAGGAGGTCACAGCACAATCCCAGAATTCTATGAGACCAAGACAAGAGGATCACAAGTTTAGGTCCAGCATGGGCAACTTGAGCACTTAGTGAGATATGGTCTCAAAATAAAAAGGAATGGTGATGTCACTCAAATAAAGGCCTGAGCTTCAATCCACACTTCTGAAAAGTAAATATAAATAAATAAACAAACCTCTTTATTGGACTGGTTTCTTGGGTCAAAGGCAGAGAGAGGCAGAGCAGGAATGGTTTGTCTGTTCCCCCTGTCCTCAGCTGGAAGACCTAGAATCGTCTGACTGTAGCGAGACTGAAGCATCAGCTTTGGGGAAGCTCGCCCCAGCATCCCGCGGGCTGCCTCCTCCAGGTGGGCTCCTGCCCACTAGGTCCTCCCAGGGAGCTTTTGTGTCTTCAGCGAGCAAGCAAAAGTCAAGGAGCAGCAGATGCAAGCGGAAGCCCGCTCTTTGGCCCTTGGTAAGGCCTGGCCTCCCGGCTCACACAGCCTGACTCTTGGGTGCTGGGCTGGACCCGTGGGCTCCTCTGTGTGAGGCAAGCACTCACCACTGAGCTGCACCCACCACTGAGCCTCGCTGTCTGGATAGAGAGCAGGAAAGGGAAGGCAGACAGGAGTTCACAGGATTCATTTGTTTATTTATTGCAAACCTAATAATTGTACATTATTTTTGAGGTTCTGTTTTAGGTGCACTCCATGGTACAGAGTGACTACAAAAGACCTCCACCTGCCCCTGAAATGTGTTATCTTAGTGAAGACAGAAAACAGAGACGTATAGTGCGTGAGAGAGTGGTGGTGCTCAAGTGATAACTGGAGCAGAAGGCAGGGAGTGTGAGGTGGGGTCCAGGGGAGGGCTGGCACAGACAAGGAGTTAAGGCCCAAGAGCATGGTGAACTCCTCTCAGCTGGGAGCCAAGAAGCCAGGCCCTGAGGAGGGCTGGCAGGTAGAGCCAGGAGTCCCATATGGGCAGAGCTGGCTGGTGGGGGGAGGGTGGAGACCGCAGGCCAGAGGACCCCAACTCAAGGACTCTGGGGCTGGGAGTCCAGAGTCACAGCAGCCAGGAGGGTAGGCAGGGCCTCTCATGAGCAGAGACCAAGTCCTCAGCCAGTGTCCTTATCAGCAGAAGGTGAGAGGCCACTGGATAGAGCACTAAAAAAGGCATTGGTCAATTTCTGTGTCCTACTGCCTTAGACCTAAGGATCATGAGAATCATCATGAGAACCTGTGACTGTTCACTCAGCTCTGCCACCCTATTCACCTAGCCTCTTCCTCAGATCTGTCCATGTGCATTCAGGCAGTTAAAATTTTACTTATTCAGAAACAAAACGCTTATTCTCTGACAGACCCCAGGTATCTTCACCCAGAAGATTGTGTTGCCCTTCTTGCAAGGTGCTATACTAACTTCTAAACCTGTCAGTCTCAACAGTAGTTTCTTGGGCCAGGGATATAACTCAGTGACATGGCACCCGCCTAGCAAGTGTGAGGTTCTGAGTTTAATTCCCAGTACCAAAATAAATCCCCAAAACCTTATTTTCTTTAATTTAAACACTAAACCCTGCTCTTTTCATGTGAATCACAAGATGACGATCTGCTACCACTCTTATGGCCTGTTTCCCTCCGAACTCAAAAGCCTGCTAAAAGGGAACTAAGACCACCAAATGACACTCAAGCTTTGGGGAAAAGAAGAAATAAGATTCTCTCTCCCCACTTGATTTGACACTTTGATGTGTCAAATTTTCGCCCTTTTGCTCACACTTTACCACAGGGAGCATCTAGCACAGGGCCAGCCCTTACCCAAGACAACAACCACTGTGGAAGTTCTTGCTGGACACCCCTGTCCCCAAAGTCCCAAAACAGCAGGACAAAAAGAGATAGGCACACTCTTTTCTCAAGCCTTCTGCTGGGAATAAGGTATTGCCCAGACTAGAAGACTCAACTCACTTCAGAAAATGGCCAGAACAATGAGGTAAATGTGTTTTTTGTTGGGGGGGGGGGGGGGGGGGGGAGGGTTAGTGACAATGAATGTGCCTTTCATTGTAACTTTTAAAAATATAAGGTTCTAGCCAGCACCCAGGCCTGGTGTGTGAGTGGGGCTGCCCACCGGCCTTTGCGATCCTCATTCCAGCAGCTCCCAGGCCCAGCGTGTGTGTGGGACTACCTGCTGGCCCACCAGATGCTGATTTGAGCCAGTGCCCAACCCTGGTGTGTGTGTATGTGTGGGACCACCCACACTCCCACTGGATCCTCATTCCAGCCAGCACCCAGACCAGGCGTGTGTGTGTATGTGAAACTTCCTCTATCAGACAGGCCCAGTGTAAAAACCTGCAACAGAACTCCCTGCAGAGAGGCTAGAGGCAAGACTTACCCAGCTAATACAGGAGCAGAACATCTTGCTGGAGTGGCACAGGGGGTTCACTGCCAAGGGCTGCAGCAGGGAGAAGTGGAGCACAGCAGGCAAACCCAAGCCACACCCACCTGGACAACTTTGAACTTGGTAGATCTGGACCTAGTGCTAAGGTAATAACTGCACCAAGGCTCTGCACCAAAGGTCAGAAGACAGTGCTATACAAAATGACAAAGAGAAGGAGCAGAATGCATTCTCAGGCCAAGCCCACCCAGAACAAATGCAGGAGATAATAACCAGAAGAAATTGGAAATCACACACCTGAAATCTCTGAAATAATAGCATCAGAAGTCAAGAAACAACTGCAAAATGGTATAGAGGAAATCGGATCAGAAATAATTTCTGAAGTAAAAAAAAAGAAATGATAACTATAATGAAAGAATTACTAAGTGCTTCTAAAGAAGACATTGATAAAAATAGAGAATAGAAAAATGATGGATTCCTTGAATGAATAACATAGGAAAGAAATAGAATGCATGAAGCAGATTCAAAGAGATATACAGGAAATTAAAACCCAATCACAAACTGGCAAAGCCATTTAAATGAAAGTGAAAATAGACTTTCAGACCTTAAAGACACTGTAGTAGCTAGTGAAAGGGTAAGAAAAGATCTCTTAAAAACAACTAGGATACAGGAAAAAATAATCCAACATCTGCAAGACAATGTAAAGATGAACAACGTAAGACTAATAGGTATCAATGAGGAAGAAAGAGTCAATACAAATGATATAAAATATCATTTTTATATATGGGCACAAGTAATAGCAGAAAACTTCCCACATATGGGGAAACAATCTGATATTCAGTAACTAAGTTCAGCACCGGAACAGTATACTAAAAGCCTCTAGAGAAAAGAAACAGATCACATTTAAAGAAAACCCATCAGAATAATGGCAGATTTCTCTCCACAAGCCATCAAGTCAAGAAGAGCATGGAGCAAAATACTACAAGTCTTACAAGAAAATAAATTCCAACCCACACTAACATACCCTGAAAAATTCTCTTAGAAGTTTAAAGGTGAAAAAAAAAAGTGTAAAGGCGAAGTGAAATGCTTCCTTGACATAAAACAACTAAAGAATTTCATGATGACAAAGCCAACCCTACACAGACTACTAAAAGATATTCTAGAAAGGGATCAAAATGACCACAACTCCATGAATGAGAACAGAAAGAACCCACTAAATAAGGCAAACAATTACACATAGGAGAAAAAGAGGTATACAACAGCACATAAATAATATGTCAAACATAAGTCAGTACATCTCAATTATAACCATCAATGTAAATGGACTCAATTCATCAATTAAAAGAAATAGACTGGCACAGTGTATTAGGAAGCAAAATCCAACAATATACAGTTCGAGATTTCATCTATTAACTGATTGGTTTATCTTCCAAAGTTTTGTCCAGCTAGTTACTTCAGTAGTTCTATGATTTTTGCCTCAGGAATACGATTGTTTTCATGAATCATAAATAATGCTTTGCCCCGGTTTTATGGCTTATTGACTTAAAAATAAATTTTCTGCAAGATTAGAATTCAGTGTAGATGCTGCCAAAGTCCTTAACAATTTGAATGTGGGGAAATTCAAATGTACCAAAAAAAAAAAAGAAAGAAAAGAAAAGGTATTCTATACTATACATCTTAGTTTTGGAATACATCTGGAAAATAAATGTGTGTACATTGTTCTAAAATTCTGTAATTATTTTAAAGAAAAAAACATTTAAATCACATTCCCATTGTTAAATGATAAATTATCTTCTAATTCTAGAGAAGTATATAAGAAAACTAAGAAATCTTATTGGTAAATATCACTTTTTGTGTGATGTTCTAGATATGTCTTTAAAAAAGGTATTTAATTGATAGATCTTCATTTAGCCTCTGATCTGCTTCTTGATTTTGAATTTTTTTTCTTTTTTTTGTATTAATGTTTAGGTTTGGATTCTGGTTATGTAGCTTTTACTGTTTTTAATGTGAAAGTATGTACTCTTATATTTATCATTCTTTTGCTGTCAACACCGCTGTGGGCTGAAATTTCACACTTCTTGTTATTTGTAAAATCCTAAAATCCATTGAGTAGGTTTCAGACCATTGTTCTTGATCCTTCATTTTGTTTTTTAATTCAATGAGACCTTTTGATGTGTGTATATATAGTATGCATGACAATCTTCACTGCTCTCTGTTGTCAATTGTATGAAAGTTATGAACATAATATACTTTTAATTTATATAAAAATAAAAATAGGGCTGGAGAGATGGCTCAGTGGTCTAAAGCACCTACTTGGAACAAGCTTGGCAAAGCACAGGGACCGCGGTTCAATCCCCCAGCACCACATGCCAGCCAGCCCTGCCCCCTGGTGGGCTGAGCTGGCCACACACACACACACACACACACACACACACACACACAATGAATAAATAAATAAATAAAATTCTTAAAAAAAATAAAAATAAAAATAAAATTTTAAAAATAAAACAGTAAAAAAATTAAATATTTACAGTATGCTTTGGTCCTGTGCATACAGGGTGCCATCTACTATACACTTCCAGTGACATCACCAATGAAGATATTAGTAAAAATACCTGTCAGTTGTTTTTGTTTTGGTTTGACTTTGGTTTTGACTTTTTCAGAAAAGGGCTCACTATGTAGTCCAGGCTGGCCTTGAAGCCTCAACAATCCTCCTGCCTCCACCTCTTAAGATCTGGGATTACAGGATGTGCCACTATACCCAGCTCTCACCTGTCACTTTTAAATCAAACATGGTTCTGTACCAGATTGTCCATCTTCTTTTTTAGTGAACTATTCCAATATATGAAATAATCATTCTAATGCATTTTTCCAAACTGCTGGAATAGTTCACATAAATTCATTCACTATTCAATTTGATTTTCCTCTTGAGCTGTTTCCATTCTTTGTTTTCAACAGCAGCCATGGCAGGTGGTGACTTCACATTGTCCAAACCCATGCAGGTTCTGTATGAAGAACATGGCTCTACGTCCTTGAATTTTTGGAAAACAGTGTATATACAGTACAGGTTCTCCTTGAGAATTTGTCTCTAGAGTTGTACTTGTCTCTAGAGTTTTGTGTGTGTGGTACCAGGGATTGAATTCAGGACCCTGTGCTTGCCAGGCAAGCACTTATTCTACTGAGCTATCACCCAGCCCCAAGAGTTGTACTCCTTGAAACCCAATATTTTATAAAATTAATAGGCACTGATAATAAAAGGAATAAACTGGGAATTAACTCTAGGTGACCAAAAAGTGACCGACATCCATAGAATCAGTGTCATTTCCCCAAGTCTATTCAGAAAGTTTGGAATACAGAGAGGTGGGTAGCACAGACTCTGCTTAAACCAAGAGGAAAATACATTACCGGAATGCAAAGTTGACCAAGAACCAGAGGCCACCATCTAGCTTGGGCACAGTAATGACCTGAGGACCAAGACTACAGCACGAGGCCCTGTTCGTCCCCACAGACCCTTCCTATATGCTTTCCTTTCTCCATGGCGGGATTCCTGTGATCCCAGGCAACAGCAGAACATGCCTTTTCACACATTCCTTGTGTGTGCTTGCGCTCTTATACACTACCAGCCTGAGCCTGGGAAGCAGGCTGGGAAGCGCCAGCATCTCAGGGACCACCTGGTGGAGGAACTTCCTCTCTCTCGTCCTCCCACCTCCCTGCTCTCTTTCTCCTTACTTCTCACTTGACCAGTTTTGTCTCGACGCTCTTCTGGTTCACTTCTCAGATAGTCCGTGAGCACAAGAACTCATTCAACTCATGCTGCCCTGAGCAAGAGCGGACACTTCCTGTTTGCTTCCTGCACACCTGTAGCAGTATATGTTTATGTTTGCATTGGCTTTCTCTGCTTGATTTAAGTTGAATCACAGTATATGCATGTTCTGATACTTGCTTTTTTACTAAATGTGTTTTAGAGATCTTTCCATGTCTGTACATCTTAAATCTACCACATTTGCTTTGTAAATCATCATGCAAGTGTCCTGACTTATTTTTTATCCTTTTTTATTAATTTTATTGAGAAACAAATAGCAATGAGACAGTTTCAAAACAGGTTAGTAGGACAGTTACAATAATTAATACACTGCATATTGTTGTCTTTGTAGCAGTTATTAATAGTATAAGATGTAGACATGTTATCCTGTCCAAACATTATTAGTACAAATCTTTCTTCTCATTGAATTAACAGAAAGTAGCTATATATCTATCTTAACTATTTTGTATATACAGATACAAAATGGTCCTTCATTTATATCCCCCCCTTTTTTTTAGTTTTGTCAGAGATGGGTATTCTATTGCTATTTAAATATTATAGATGTGTAAATTTGGCAAATAATCCAATATAGTCCAGTAGTCCATAATAGTAGTGGGTTATCCATAGGACTGGCAATGTCAGAAGTTGTCGACTTGAGCCTTTTACAGAGCAGCATATTAATATGGCTTTACTTTTTATACCTCGTTTTTATACTTTTCTGCTGGATGGTTAAGACCAAGATAAAGCAAGACCTATATAACAAGAAGTGTAACTTCTATATCTCACAAGATCATTCAAATCCCCTCAGGATTTACCCTGAAACCCTGTACATAGTTTGTAGATCCTTTGTCAGTGTCAGCCATGTGGATGAGTCACGGCCATTGCTTGACCAATTTGCTCTCTGTGAAAGCCTGAGAGCATGTTTTCTCTCCATGTGACTCTCCTTAGGCACACTCTACATCAGTGATCACCTTCCTCTGTGGCCCCATAATCTCCTTGATCAGAAAATTTGGGACACCATACAGTACCGGTTCGCTTATGTCCTAAGTCCTCACTGACTTTGAATGGCTAGGGCCAAAATGTTGGCTGTCTTTGCAGTCCTTCTTTTTACTAATTTTTGGTCTGCAAACTTAATTTGTTAACCCTCCAGAAGAGAAGTTTAATGATATTATTACCTTATAGCATAGGCAGTTGAGCTTAACCTCACTATCTGTTCGAATATCAAACATCTTAGACATAACATGGAACAGATATTTTCCATCAAGTATTGCTATGTTAAACTTTAAATCCCTATAGAATGTGAAGGAAAAAACAAAAAATAAACATATTTTTTAAATGTCTTGTACTAGTATGTGTTTGTGATACATAATGAATGCATTCCTCATGGGGAGGTGACACTTGTACATCTCAAATCATGTGCCCAAATTTATGGAACCCCTTTTATACTAATGGATATTAGACTGATTGTACCTCACCTATAAGGGTTAATTTATGTGTCCACTTACCTAAACTATGGCATTAATCAGTTTGGTTGAACACCAGTACAGGTGTTTTTATGAAGGTATAATTAAAGATCTGATTAACCTCAGGATTGCTTTAAAAAAAAAAATCAGACACAGCATCTTCTCCTAGAGTGGCTACATTATACGTAAACTGGATAACACAAATTGAGGGATTGGAATTAACATGATTTAAAAATTGGTGATCAAGAAATCTAGGCAAGAGTTTATAGTGAATTTTGAAAGCGGGCCATCCAATGCCATCCACAACTCAAAGAGTGCAGTCACAACCAAGTCCAAGAACCACACTACACACAACCAGTCCCTAAAATGGCACAGAAATGGCATCAAAAAACATGGGTCACAAAGATATGAATCTCTGAAGGGGGTAGATCCCAAGTTCCTTAGGAACATGCATTTTCCCAAGAAGTACAACAAGAAGGGCTTCAAGAAGATGCAAGCAAACAGTGCCAAGGCCATGAATGTATGCACTGAGGCTATCAAGACCCTGGTCAAGCCCAAGGAGGTCAACCCCAAGATCATTCCAAAAGGAGTAAACCACAGGCTCACTCAACTTGCCTATATTGTCCACCCCAAGTTGGGGAAGCATTTCCATGCTCGCATTGCTAAGCATCACAGGCTTTGCCAGCCAAAGGCCCAGGCTCCAGCCAAGGCCCAGTCTCTAGCTTCTGCTCCAGCCTTGGCCCAGGCTCCAGCTTCTGCTCAGCCAAGACCCAGGCCCCAGCTTCTGCTGCAGCCCAGGCTTCCAAAGGTGCCCAGATCCCCCATGAAAGCTCCAGAGTAAAAGCCTCTTATCTGCTGATGTAAAAACAGAAGGACTGGTGTGACTCCTAGGGTACCATCTGTGATTTGCTCTTTGTACAAATAAACCTGAGGCAGGATTAAAAAAAAAAAAAAAGGAAATCTAGGCCAAAGATAAGTGGACCCACCTCTCTAATTGGGTCAAAAACATGGAAATACCTACATCCTGCATGAGATTGAGATGTAGGCCAGCCTGGGTACACGGTGAGCTAAAAACCACACTGGGGCCCACGGACATCTCTAAGCAGAGTGGTGTAGAGACAGGCAGTGCACACCCTCGGCACCCACACCGCTCCTGCTCCATTCCTCCCCTTAGCGGAGCCCACCATTGTGTGCATCTGCAATTCCCTGCTCAGCCCCAGGCTCCTGGGCTGGGTGGAGGATGGAGACCGCAGCCCTGAGAGGCCATGACCATGCTGGCCTGGAAAGCTTCAGAGAGAGAGGACACCCGAGCCCAGCCCTGGCACAAGGAAAGGTTCTACTCTCATCGCCCTTTTCCAATCTCTTTCTTCTGTTTCAAAGTGTTCTCCATATTAATTAGGTAATGACTTAATCAGCAAAGTCACTGCCTAATTGAGGTTTTTTTTTCTGGAAGTACTTCAAGAAATGCCAGGAAAAAATGGAATTTTTCAACATTTAGAAATACACTTCCTGGGGCCAGGGAGATAGCTCAGTGCCCTAAGTGTCTGTCTGGAAAGCACAAGGTCCTGAGTTCAATCCCTGATACCGCTAAAAAGAAAGAAGAAAAGAAAGAAAGAAAGAAAGAAAGAAAGAAAGAAAGAAAGAAAGAAAGAAAGAAAGAAAGAGAAAAAGAAATATACTTCCTGATCACAAGACTGGAAATCAGCTCACGAAGAATCCAAGACTTGGAAATCAGCCAAGCTGGAAGGACCTAGGTGACTCACTGCTCTTCACAAAAGTGGGACCAGGCAAACGGGAATACCAGCTGTACAGTCAGACCCTGACTAGGGAGCACATGACTGACAGGCAGGGTGTTGGCAGCCACTGAGTCTGAAGTTTGGTCGTCTGTGCTGGGGGAAGACGAGACAAAAGTGCCTAGAGCAGTCGAGCTACCTTGGTCCTGGAGGAAGCATCTTGCCTGGGACAGTTCCCGCTGTTAGTCTCTAGCAACCCTGTGTCCCATGATACAAACTCTGTAAGGAGTATAACTAAATGTCCCTACAGTGCTTGCTCAGTTCTCCTCCCAGCAGGACAGACAGGACTTCCACCCGACCTCAATCTTGTCTCTTGTCCATCTTTTCCTCGTTCTCATGGCCATTTTTCCTGGGACCACCACAAGCCCAAATGAGTTGGGACAGCAGGACTAGCAGAAGGGAAAAGTCTGGAGCATTATTAACAAAATAAGCCAAGAGGTGGTTACTTAGGTGAGCAACTGTCAAAGTCGGGGACAAAGACACATGAATTTGAAGCAGGTGGTTGGACCTGCCCCCTTTTCTTTCGCTTTTTACATTTAATTTAATTTAATTTCTATATTCCTTTGTTTTCCTTTT
>NW_004524760.1:4344190-4367335 GCF_000260255.1 Octodon degus | reverse complement strand
TCTCTCTCTCTCTCTCTCTCTCTCTCTCTCTCTCTCTCTCTTTACTAAACAGCTGGGAAGACTCCAATCACAGAAAACTAATTCCACCCCCCAACCTTGAGAACAAGTTCAGACAACCCTTTGCTTACTCCTTCAGGTCCTCCAAGGAGCAGATCCTAACTTGGAAAATGATTGTTGGCTCTGTGTACCCTCACTGTGCTTATAGCATGACTTAGGTTTGACCCTAAATGCCACCAAACTTAATTCTACTTCTGCCCCTGGTCACTGACTCCAGTACCACCCAGTAGAGGTATGGGAGAATGTCACATACCTCCTGGGTTCCTCTATGAAATCAAATGTTACAGCTGAGTACAGGTACTCTGACTGCTCTCTCCAGCTTCCTGATGGCCCCTCATGGAACTATCTTTATTTACTCTGAAAGGTTCCACCAAGTGTTTTCTAGTACAAAATGAATCTCAGGTCAGCAGGGGTCCACGTATGGCCACCAGCCCCACCATGCCATGAATCACTGATACTGCCTATCTTGGCTGAGATACCAATAGGAGGAAGTCTAACCCTCAGTGCTGCTGCTTAGGTGTGAGCCAACAACAACAACACTCACAGCTGGTACACAAGTAGAGGATGATTTCACAGCACTACAGGGAACCTTGACATGGCAAGACCAGACTGATTCCCTAGCTTTGGTGGTTTTCCAACATTACAGAACTCCAGGTCTCCACAGTGTTCACTGGTTTTTCCCTTACCCCTTCAACCTTCACTTTTCAAAATCCTTTGGTGCCATTTTTGGTTTGTCTCATCCAGTTCTTTGTTCAAAGCAAGAAAGACCTAGAATATTTTCAATTGGTGAGCTGTTTCTAAAGGAACTCCCTGACTATACACAGAACCATCCCTGGCTGAAGGATGATCCCTTACCAGTTGTCAGATGCTAAAAACATCCATTAACTAACCTACACCTATTTAGCAGAATACCTGAGAGTGGGTGCTGCAAACAGAATAGAGACTATTTTGACTCTGCACTCTGGCGCCTGGGAAATGGAAACAGCGAGACACCAGCACCTGGCAAGGGCCCCGGGCTGCACCCCACAGCCAGAGAGAGATCTGACTAGAGGAAGCAGGAGAGCAAGGAGAGGCCAGGCTCAAATGGCAGCTCACACACGTGGGACGCACGCACCACTGTGAGACCTAACCTGCTCCTGAGATCAGCAGGGAGCCTCCAAGAGAGACACTGCTGAGAAGATACTGAGGCTTCTTCTGGTGACAACTTTTCCCTGGGGTGGAGGTAGACATCCAAAGGCACACACGTGTTCTATCCTGGCCCTCTGATATCACGTGGATAAGTGTCCACTCGAGGCCCACCTGGCAGAGACCTGAGTGCCAGTCTGCAGCGCTCACGGGAAGTAGAGAAACCTTTACGACAGTGATGGTGGAATGCCAGAGACCGAGCATCCAAACTGCAACCCAAAGCCCACTTCTTTATCACAAAGTGTCCACACTGCAATGAAGCCTAATGTTTTAAGAAACAGCGACTGTCATCCAGTGTTCAGCTGCTGGGGTGGCTTGGCTCGCATGCTGACAGAGGGGGCTCTGTGTGTCCGCTGCACCTCGTGTCACAGGCTTGCACCAGTGCTTAGGAGCTGGGGCCTAGGAGAAGAACGCTAAGTCCTCAGGGTGGGCCCTCAAAGAGGCTGAGCCCCTTCCTCTCTCTCTTTCCCTTCCTGGCTGCCATGAGGTGAGCAGATTTCCACATTCCTCTCTCCACCATGATGTTTTGCCTCTCCTGAAAGAACACAAAAAACAAGCAGCTATGAGTTACAACGTCTGAAACTGGGAACCAAAATAAACCTTTCCTCCTTACGCCTTCTTTCTCTCAGACATTCAGTCAAAGCAATGGAACCCCACCAATCCTACCCTTGAAGTCTCAGGCAATGGATTGGGCTTTTCTGGCTTCAACGTACAGAGATGCTCTTCTTCTCTATAAGCAGTACCAATAATAGAAGGGAAGCCCTGATAGAGATTCTGTGCTCCTCCTTCTGGGGACCACTGATTTGCTGGAAGCTACCTCAGAGCAACAGCTGCTGAGCAGGAGAGTTTCTGACCCTTGGTGAGTCCCAGCACTCAAAATGCACCCGGGTGCACGTATCCATTCACAGAAAACAACTCATGAGTCCAGGTACCCAGGCAATGAGAAGAAGTAATAAGGAGAAGGCAAAAGGTCACCAGACATTGAAATCATGGACATGTGTAAGGCTGCTAGGTCCAAGGCACAGGAGTGTATTTTAAATAACTTCTAAATTAGTTCCTATTCTGGAAGCAACCTCCAATGTAAAAAAAAACCAAAAAAACAAAAAAACAAAAACCCTCGAGACTCTTAAAAGATTTTTTTTTTTTTTTGTAGGGGGGAGGGTGGCTTAGGAGGCCTTAAGGGCAGGTCTGGTTTGCTGAAAGCTACTGTAAGGGTCAAGTCGCCGCGAAGGAAGACCCCAAGAGTCGGTCTCTCATGCAAATTGCAAAGGGAAAGCTTTATTATCTACGTGCACGCAGGGCGGTCTGCACACACAAGAGCAGAGCGCACATTGAGCATGGCAGGCACAGTTTTTAAAGACAAAAACCACAACATGGGGAGGGAGCAAGCAAGGTACAGAAGCAGATCGCATTGGTTAGTTTAGGTAGACCTTTAAAATAATTGGTGGGTTTGAGAATATGTGACTTTTTAAGGAAATTATGAGGGGGTAGGTAAAGGGGAACTATGAGCTAATCCCATGGCTCTGGGGGTATGTCGAGATTGGGTGGGTTTAACCGGACATTGTGACCTTTTCTGAAGAATGTCCTAGGCCTGGAGGTAATGTTCTTTTCAGTTTGGCCTGAGGTTTTATGACTCCATCTGGGGTTTCTGTAGTATGGGTTACTCAAGCTCTATGGTCATAAACCAGTGGGTGGTCTCCGGAGTTTGAACTTTAAAAATTATTTGGGCCTTACACTACCTCAGAGCAGTAGCTCAGATCATGAGGATCTGGGGGTCAAACCACAGCATACTGAGCCTGACTGCTTTGTTTAAGCAGGCACTTAAACAACTGAGCTAATTGGAAGGCCCCCTCAAGATTCTTACAGTTGAAAGATTTTGAAGGGAATGGGGTTATAACTCAGCACAAAATTTCCTACCTGGCAAGCCCAAGATACTGAGTTCAATTCCCGGGGGGAGGATATTTAATGTAAGAAAAAAAAAAATAAAACATCAGTAAAACTCAAATTCAGAAACGGTGTGTTATTTGCAACAGTAGCCAGAGAATGCAACATACTAAGGAAATTAAATTAACTCTCCTTGTCCTAGAGTAGTTGTGTTGTGATGATTTTGATGAGAAAAAAGACCTGGAGCACAGCTCACTGAAGTACGTTTCCTCTTCACCTCTCTGATACTCGTAGGTCCCTTCTACAGCACCCTTCTCCATCCAACAAACCTTAACTCAAAAGCCGATTTGTATCTCTCTTCACCCTCCTTTTTAGCACCACAGCAGAAATTCCCACATTCCACTGTTCCAAGGGCTCCTGAGCTGCTCTTGGGCTCCCTCTTCTGGCCATTTCTGGGAGCAGGTGAAAAAGCTGTATGGTAAACTCCTTTTCAGAATTCCAAACAAAACTGATTCTTTCAGAAGAGCAAAAGCTAGCTTTTACTAGTATGATTGGTAGTTTTGGTCAATGATTTTCCAAAAGGATAATGATTCCATGAGTTATGAGAGTAACTTGGAAGCACCAACATCATGCTCAGCAGACTTCTAAAATCAACTGGAGCTTTTCGGCTTTCTGCTGGGAGGAGGCTAAGGTACAACTTTCTTCTGTCGTCCCGAATCCGGATTCATCCGACACCAGCCACCTCCAGCATGCCGCCTAAGTTCGACCCCAACGAGATTAAAGTCGTGTACCTGAGGTGCACCGGTGGTGAAGTTGGCGCCACGTCTACCCCTGGCCCCCAAGATCGGTCCCTTGGGTCTGTCTCCAAAAAAAGTGGGGGATGACATTGCCAAGGCAACTGGTGACTGGAAGGGCCTGCGGATCACGGTGAAACTGACCATTCAGAACAGACAGGCTCAGATTGAGGTGGTGCCTTCTGCCTCTGCCATGATCATCAGAGCCCTCAAGGAGCCGCCAAGAGACAGAAAGAAGCAGAAAAACATTAAACACAGCGGAAATATCACTTTTGATGAGATTGTCAACATTGCCCGACAGATGCGGCACCGGCCTTTAGCCAGAGAACTTTCCGGAACCATTAAGGAGATCCTGGGGACCGCCCAGTCTGTGGCCTGCAACGTAGACAGCAGGCACCCTCATGACATCATAGATGACATCAACAACGGCGTTGTCAAGTGTCCAGCTAGCTAAGAAGCAAAAGAAAATATATCAATAAAGAAATGATTTGACAAAAAAATAAAATAAAATAAAATCAACGGGAACATGAAGATCTTTGCTTTTTGTTTGGTGGTGCTGGGGTTCAGATACAGGGCCTTGCACATCAGGAGAAAAACTACCACTGAACCACGTCCCCACCTCAAAAAGAAATCTACAGCTCAGCCACAGTTAACATGATTCAGGAATGGGTGAAGGACTGCAGTAGATATTTCTTAGGATAAATAAAATCTGAAAAGTACAGTAGATATAGTAAAATGGAAAGAAACTGATCATAAGGAATAGATGATGGAGATGAGGGGAAGGAGAAAAGATAGGAAAAAAGGAGAGAAATCATCTAAGTATATATACAGGATAGCTGAGAAGACTGAACTACTAAATTTTATCAGTTTTTTGAAAGTAGCAGCTAATGTTTAAAATTTTCATTGTGTGGGACTCTATAGACTAAGATCTGTAATCCGAGCAACTACATCGAGAACAACAGTGTGCAACATAACAGCCCCAGCTGAATCTCTTTCATCTTGCTCATTTAAACACAGCCCGTCTTTAATGTCTCATCTACTGTTACTATACTCTCTTTCAAGTACATTGAAAAACAAAAAGTAAAAAGGACCAGGGGACAAAACTAAGGTTTGTTGAGAGGAAGAGTGAATGTTTGATTGCTTGATTAATCTTGTCTATCTATAGCTGGTAGTCTGAGCAACAATTTCACAATAACAATACATAACAGCCATTGATAATATCCCATTCTTGTTCTGAAATTGTGCACACTTTGTACTATCTTATATTGCCCTGTTTCTGTTCTTTTCTTGTTATTTGTTCCAGTTTTTGCTCTTTAAAATAAAAAAATTAAAAATTGAAAAAGAGGACCAGCCAGATAGCTCAGTAGATTAAAGAGCCTGCTTAGGCAGAAGCAGGAACAGGGCAGGGACCAGGGTTTGATCCCTGGATGCCATGCCAGCCCTGCTCAGGGCGCGCTGAGATGGTGATTGAGACTGGGAGTAGTAGTGCATGCCTTAATCCCAGTGCTTGGGAGGATGAAAACAGAGGATCACTATGAGTCCGATCTGTGTAGTGAGACCCTGTAGACCCTGTACTAAATAACTAAATACATTTTTTAAAAAAAATTTAAAAAGACATTTCTCTAAAGAAGATGCACAAAGGCTAGCAAATTCATGTCACCCATGGATCAGTTGAGGAAACACAAATCAAAGCTAAAATCCCCACTGGGGCAGTTATTACAAAGAACATGTGTTCTATCAAGGCTGGTGAGAAATTGAAACTTCTGTTGGGAGGAATGGAAGGGTACAACCTCAAGGGAAAGTAATATGGTATGGCACTTCCTCAAAATATCAAAAATAGCCTTACCATGGGATCCCACAATTCCACTTCTGGGAATTTACCCAGAAGATTTAAAAGCAAGGTCTTGCAGAGACACTTGCATACTGGTACTCACAGAGCTTATTCTCAAAGTGCAAAAAGTTGAAGCGAAACACAAGTCCATCACCAGATAAGCAGATAACAACTCTGGTGCATACACACAGTATTTTCAGCCTTTCAAAGGAAGGAAGCTCTAACGCACGCTACCATGTAGATGAACCAAATGATTTTTGACAGACCCATACCCTATGAGGTCCATTGTACACATGGAGTCTTAAAACGTCAGATCCGCAGGGACAAGAAGCAGACTGGTGGTGGCCAGGAGGGAGAGATGGGTGTTGATTAATGGGTAAGTTTCAGTTCTGCAAGATCTAAAGGCTTCCGAGAGCAGCTGTAAAACATAAATACACTTAGTACTGCTGACTGTACACTTCAAAATGGTTAAGATCATAAATTTTATCACTTATTTTGTAAAAATTAAAAAGAACTTTCCTATGGTGGAACTTCTAGGAACTTAGAAAGGGAGTGCAGGCTAGTGATTTACTTCAATTTGTTTGTAAAATACTGAAAACCACAAGGACATAGTGACTCATGAAGGTCCTGGAGCTGACCAGTACAGACTGGATTGGAAGGAGGGGCTTGTGGCCCTATCCTGTGTCAGGTCAGAAAACAGCACCCCAAGAACATGGCACCTATGGTGTCATATATGGTGTACCGATTGCTTCACATCACAGGCCGAGAGGTCCGCAGATGTAGGCTGGGGGTCTTCTCTGAACTAACCTGTCAACATAAAGATGGACCCACCACAGAACACACTGCCCTTCAGCCTTCCTACAGAAACTCCACCGGCCAAGAAGACTGAGTTCCTACCACAGAGGATCAAGCATCATACCAGAGCCCGCATGACTTTGTCTTTGTCCATTCTCTGTTCTTCATCTGCTTGGAAAACAGCCGGCACCTCCTCTTTCCTCTCCTCTATGAAATTGATTCTCCTGGCCTTGAGTTTCATATTTTAAATGGCTCCATGCACAGGTGCACAGTAATTAATCCGGATGCCTTTTCTCCTGTTGAGCCGTCTTTTGCTGGCATATCTGGGCAAGGACTTACACTTTTGGTGACGCATAAGGGAAACTGGCCATTGCTCCTCTGCCTGCCCCTGCTGGGGATGGGAACTGCCCATTTTCTAATGGAGAGGTCAAAGGTCACCCCTGTCCATCAGGACTCCTTCCCAAACACCACCTGTCCATCTGTCCACCTAGTAGGCAAGCTCGGCAGGAGTTGCACCTTTGTTTCAACCCCGGAACAAACCTGGAGGGAAGAGACAGATAAGCCACTTGACAGGACTCATCCTGTGCAATTTTCCTCTGAAATACATTCCAATTTCTCTTAACACAAGGCCTACAAGGAGTGTCTAGCTGTCCCACGAACCTGGGTGAAAAAGTGTTCTGAAGAAGTGGCCAGTCATTTCCCAGCTGCCAGCAACACCTCAGAGTGAGGCATTCGTGGAAATGACTTTATTTCTCTCAGATGACTAGGAAGATATGCCAATATAACTCACATCAAAGCTAACAAATAATAGGCCGATTTTATTAAAATAGATGTTTGTTGAAACTGAAGGCAACAGAGCTGTTCTCATAGCACCTTGCTGTGGTGGCACCTTCACCAGGAGGCCAGGCCCTGGGGAGGAGGCAGGACCTCGGGAGGCAGCTAAGGGCAGCACAGGTGGGCAGGAATCGTGTCCTCTCCTGGCTTCCCTGGACCTCCTTCTGTAGCTCACTGTGACCCCAAACAGAGATCACGCTGTGATTTGCAAAGGTTCCATGTGTGCTCTGAGTAGGACAGGGAAGGTCCGAGGCCTGAAACCTTGGCCTGTGCAATCCAGCCTGGAATGCCCTCCCTGTGCCCGGGTCCGCAAGTCAGTCTGCAATTCTGCCCTAGCACTTAACTCTTCATGTCCACGGAGGCATTGGCCTAGTGAGTCTGGAAAAAAAATCATAACTTTGAATTTTAGTGAGCAGTCTCAGGCCAATTAATGGGGCAGAAATACCTTAGAGAATTAAAGACAAAAAGGTGATGTAAACGCAATCAAAGACTAAAATGGCAGAAATAATAACATTATGGAAAACACTTATCTGAAATTTTAAAAATATTTGCAGCTTTTTTTTTTTTTTTTTTTTTTTTGCGGTACCAGCAATCAAATTCTGTACTTTGCACTTATGCCACTGAGCTATATTCCTGGCTAAAAGAATATTTGAAATAAAAGAAAAAAAATAAGCCTCTTCAAACCTCAAACCACGGATAAAAACAACATTTTTCAAAGAGCAGAAAGTATTTATGAAAACACTGAGTATAAATTATATGCTCCTGACCACTAAAAATACTGACGGTTACTTAGCAAGTCTCATTAAAATATGAAGATTCTTTCCCAAACTAAGATTATCTTTTTTGTTTTTTTTTGTTTTTTTTTGGTACTGGGCATGGAACTTGGGACCTTGAGCTTGCCAGGCAGGCACTTATGTCACTGAGCTATATGTCCCCAGCCCCTAACCTAAGTTTTTATACACTTTATTTTGTTTCTGTAGTAATAATGACTCAGTGAAGTTGACAGTTTATAAAATAATGCAGCATGATGTTTATTTAAAAGAAAACAATTAAAGATTAATAACAAAGTCCGTCCTTTAGACTACTCTTTATGTGAAAGGATGTTGAAATGTGAATCTTCATTTTGCACTTTGGGTTTGTTTTTAATGAAGAAACAGTGAAGACTTTTTTTTTTAACCCCTATTTATCAGCTGTGAAACACCGAGTGGACCTTGGCCCTTTTCAGAGAACCATGGGAGGTAACAGAGTCCACCTCGCACTACTTTCCAAGGGCCTGACTGGCCCACAAAAGGAGCTGTGCGCTGGTTTTGCTGATTAGAGGGAGAATCAAGGGCCTGCTAAAAACGTGTGTGAAACCAGAGTCCGGATGCAACTCGCGCAGCACTTTGTCATACACAAGTCACTGAGGTCACTGGTCCTGTCAGTCCCTCTTTCCCACGCGCAGTTATCAGTCAGCCAGAAAGAAAAACGCATCCAATTTCTCCTTCCACAAGCAAGAGTCAGCGTCTTGTTCCATTGCTCCAATCAGCGCTCAGCACGATGAAACCAAGCTTGGCTGACAACATGAGGCACTGCGCACGCGGAGTCACTTCTCTGTGTTGTACTCGTTGCATAATCTAAATGGAACAGATGGCACACACAGTGACCCAAGGACACCGTAGGCATCGACACTGCGCCCCTTCAGAATGGGAAACTAGGGCAAGAGGAAGAGCACTACGGAAACTGTGCAGTGTGCTTTCTACTGCGTGAGCGTAGCCTTCACACCACAGCAGACTCCAAGCTTGGGAAGTCAAGCCATCTGAAGATGACGCACATGCCTATGTTCTCAGCTGCTCAGGAGGCTGAGGCAGGAGGATCACTCGAGTCCAGCAATTTGACAACAACCTGGGTAATAGAACAAGACCAGGTCTCAAAAGACAGAAGTAGTAACATAAGTGAAATAAAAGTTTTTAAAGGATGAAGACTGTCTATATATGTTGGGCCTCTTTTTGTAAAATACAAGAGTTAGGTAACAGTTTTACACAGGTGAAGGATGGAAACATTGCTTTTCACACATAAATAAAACAGTTGAGACTGCAGCTCAGGGTGTATTTCTAGAGCAGGGTGCCTGGCTCTGTCCCCTGCTGTCCTCAGGAAGTTACTTGAACTCTAGCTCTGAATTCCATTCCTGCGAAATAGGGATGATGACAGAGTTCTCCTCTGAGGGCCGGTGTGGGAATGCAGTGAGACAGCCACAAATAACGCTTCAAAAACATCCCCTGGGAATCCTAGCATCACCGTTACTCTTCACCAGAAAGCAGAAGCCTTCTGCGAGGCAACCAGGACAGGCGGGAGCAACTTCCGGAAATGCCTTGACGAGCTGCGCAGAGCAGTGATCTGATGCGGGAACGCGTATCACTACAGAGACACTATTTCAAGTTATAAACGTCATACACTGAGTCTGTTTTACAAAAAGTGAAGCACTTCACCTGTTCTTCTTTTCTGCTCTGGCTTCTTATTCCAATTCATCATGCCCAGGGTGCTGCTTCCAAACACTCACTGCCTTTCTGGTCGTGGGGTGTGGCTGGGCCTCGTGCAAGGTAGGGAGGACAGGCTGCTCCAGCTGTGTATCGCACCATCCCAGGGATCCAAGCTTGATGTAATTTAGGTCGGTGCTGTAGGATGTGCCGACGATTAAGATGCTGCCATAGAGGAGTCCAGGATGACGCCATGGTGCTGGCCAAATAGATGGTGTGAGTATGCATTATGATGGCTAGGGGAGGAGTGCGGGGAGGAGGAGGAAGGGGACGAACACAGACGCGTGATGCACGGGAGCCCACGCCACAGGAGGAATGTAAACATGCACTGCGAACGTGTGCTAATAAGAAATAAAAACTGAAAGCAAAAAGCTGGTTTACTGGAATCAACTTACAGTGAAAATCACACTTTCATAATAACTAAAGATTTTATAAATTTGGAATTGATCTGGAACAAAGTAAAATTTTAAAATGTGAATAACTTCAAAATTCTTTCATTTGGACCATCCAGTAGAAAAGTATGAAGTCGAAATATAAAAAATAAAGCCATGCTGTTAAGTTGAGCTGTGGGGGACTCAGGTCAATAATTTCTGACATTGCCAGTTAAATATAAGACCCAATGCTATTATAGGCTACTGGACTCTTTTAGAATATTTTGCTGAGTTTACACACCTATAATATTCAATAATGGAACTTAGAAAAAATGGGGTATACCGATGAATGTCCATTTTGTATCTGTGTATTCAAAGAGGTTGGGATAGATATATAGTTGCATTCTCTTAATGAATAGAATGATTTGTTCTAATGGTGTTTGTGAATAGGATCACAAGTCCGCATCTTGTACAGCAATTAACCACTAAGAAGAATATATGCAGTGTATTATTTGTTGAAACTGTCCTTCCGATTTGATTTGAAACTGTCTCATTGCTATCTCTTTGTCAATAAAACTTTGAAAAAAAAATTCTTTCATTTGGGAATTTAACTATGGTTCTTATATTGCATATTGTTGCCTTCAAATTAGTTGTGTTGACCTAGAGAGATAGCTCGGCAGCTGGGTGCCTGCCTGGCAAGCTCAAGGACCAGAGTTTGATCCCCAGTCTGGGCACAATGTACTAGCCCTGAAGCCAGGCATGGTGGCACACACCTGTAATCCCAGTGCTGAGACAGAAGGATGACTATGAGCCGGAGCTGCACAGCAAGGCCCTGTACCAAATGAACAAAAACAAATTAGTTGTGTTCAGGTTAGCAGTAATACACAAGCAAAACTGGCCCCCAAAAGTTATTTTAAAAATTAAGAGAGAAATAAATTTAAACATTAACTGCTTCTTTCAATAAACCAGCAGAAATCAGCAGTACAATTATATAAGCTATCCTGTGTATATACATATGTATTTCTTTTTCCCTTCCTTCTTAATTCCTTCTTTGCTTCCTTCCTTCTTCCTCCTTCCTTCCTTCCTTCCTTCCTTCCTTCCTTCCTTCCTTCCTTTCCTTTGTACTTTCCCCATCCCAGTTTTTCCTCCCTTTTGAACAAATTATTTTCACTTTCACAGTATCTTTAAAAATGGCCATACAGACAAAAATCTCTTACGAAGATGAGCCTGCAGCTGGAGTGAGCTCTGTCACTGCACACAAAGAAGCCAGGACACAGATCCATATGCTCGGTTCATCAGAGGCTTCCAGGGACAGCTGGGGTTGGGGCCACCAAACTGCACAGAGAAGAGCTGTGTGGGAGGATCCCAAAAATTTGCCATTCCAGTCACTTTATCCTATAGACAGGAGACTGCACTTTGGGGAAGGGAAGGTGCAACGTCAGGAAAACAATGAACAAAGTCAAGATGGCCATTGAGAGAAAGAATCTGCTTTTACGGACAGACACACAGGCAGGCAGGCAGAAAGACAGTCAGAAAGACTGATTCCTCCTAAGGGAGCATGTAAAACAGGGACATCTTGGACTGGGAATGGAGCTTGGTGTTAGAACATTTGCCTACCATATAAAAGGCCATGGATTCCATCTCCAGCGACACAGTGAAATAAAATAGAGTAGTGACATCTTTTTTTCCCTGTCTAATTTTGTCCCAAAGTTTTTTTAAGACTAGGAATAACAAAGACTTACACATATGAGATAATCAAAAAGAAATCTGTAACTAATAGATCATATATCATAAATGATACATCGATGTACAAATTCAAATTCATTTCTTCTGTCATTTTGAGGTTAGCTGGCAAAATGCAAAATCTACAAGAGGGAAGATCTGGTACCTTGAGGTCCATTTTCTGTTTGGTATAAATTTCATTTGCTGCTGTAAAGATGTCATTCAGGAATACAAAAATATAACCTTCCAAGTTAAAAGCAAGGTCAGAACTGAAGGAAGTACACAAAACAGGGATGATCATTTAGAAATTTACAACCTGCCCTCAAAGTCCCGAGCAAATTCCTGTGCAATACTAGTAACACCTTTTCTCTCCATGGGTTCCCTCCTGGTGGCGAATGGTTAATGCCTCTGCTCTGCCTCAAGACAAAAACAAATCCAGCCAACGGGTGGCTTCAGTATAATTAGTCCTGAAGACTAGGGACCTTCGCTGTCTTCCTTTTGCAGCACAGCTCTTGGCTTATTGTCCCAAAGGAGCCCACCCCCAGTTTAGCCCTTGGGGACAGTGAGGAGGGACTGGGCAAGAAGGGCTATGTGGGAATCCAGGCCCTGTGTGGTGTCCAAACAGAGCTCCTTCCTCCCCACAGTTTGGAAACATCTCTTTGTCAGTTTACACTCTACACAGAATAGCGCAAGTTATAACAATGCTTGGGAGAATACAGCATGGAGACAAAGGGAGACAGTAACTGGTATAAGATGTGGTTGTTCACCTGCACTTCATCTTATAGACAGTATCAGACCTTTGTCATACTTCATAAATGGCCAGGAAGGAAACACTTTCTCTAACTTAAGTTGCATACCCAAGAATATGCAAATTATTTACATATTTAGCGTTCATTCATTCGTTCATGCACCACTCACTTGTTCAGATTCTATCTCACTATGTTGCTCAGACTGGCCTTCAGCTCCTGGGCTCAAGTGATCCTCCTGCCTTTTAAATTTCTGGGACAACACGTGCTTGTCACCAAGCCGCTTATGCCTGCTTATTTAACCAACAAAAGCCAGACATGGGGCCTCATGCAGGCCAGCCAGTGTGCTACCACTGAGCTCTATCACCAGCCCAATGAATGGAAATCATATTAGTGTTTTATGTGCACAGTAGTTCCCAAAAGAGTAACACTCAAGCAATTAAGAGTTAAGAATAAGCACTTAAGAATATTTTTTTTTAATTTTTATTTATTTGTGTGTGTGTGTGTGTGTGTGTGTGTGGCCAGCTCAGGCCACCAGAGGGCGCGGCTGGCTGGCATGTGGTGCTGGGGGATTGAACCGTGGTCCCTTTGCTTTGCTAAGCTTGTTCAAATAGGTGCTTTAGACCACTGAGCCATCTCACCAGCTCCAAAAAACAGCTTTTTTTTTTTTTGGCAGAACTGGGGATTGAACTCAGATCCTTGAGTTTGCCAGCCAAGCGCTTATCCTACTGAGCCATCTCCTTGGCCCCTTAAGAACATTTTTGGAAAGGAAACACATTGTAGCATCCAGGCACAAATAAATTATGAGGCATGACTAGAAGCCATATGAGGAACAATCAGATGGAACACAAGGTTACTTTAAAGTCCATTTATGTGGGATCATCTCTGGCTCACGCTGCCCAGTACAAAAGTTGCTCTCCTCTTCCTGACATGGGACACCGACTGTAGCACAAAATGCCTCCCCCAGCCAGTATACTTCAGTTTCTGTTAGTTGCTGGGAAACCAAGCATACAGGCCAGGAACCTTCCCTGACTCAGGGGTCTGGCCTGCCTGGCCCTCACTTGCCATCAGTTGGAGTACACAGCTGTGCACAGGAGCTCCTTAGTGCCTAGATGAGGCCAAGTCAGGATATCCCTGAGGACAGCCATGTAGGACTGTTCACAAACACTATTTTTCCAATGTTTTCTGGGCACATGACTGACTTTAACAAAAAATTTGTAAGAGGAAGTGATGCTTGTCATGCTTGGGCAGAAGCTTTCTGACCCAGTGTGCAGGGCCTCACAAGGCCTCTCCCACACAGATGACTGAGGAAGACAAAGCTAGGTAAGGAATCCTCTATGGTCCCTGAACCACAGGCAGCCTCTGGAGCCCTGCCATATGCAGCTGTGGCTGGACCCGAAGCAGAGCCTGAGCAAAACCTATGTGGTCTGAGCATAGGATACAGTGAATGCTTTCATTTTTAAAAATTTATTGCAGTAAAAGTTGGGTCAATCAGTCACACTCAAAATACTTCCACTGACTTCACACACAGTTATCCTATCATTCTTGCCACTTCATGAAGCATTCTAGAACTCCTTGTGGATGTCTTTATAAGATGGGATGAAAAATCCCATAAATGCTACTGCCAAATGCCATCTCACTAACAGAAAGGCAGATGCATAAAAATATTATGTGTCTTAATCCACCATAATCACCAGACCTGCCTGTTCCCTTGCTCTCGGTGAGCTTTATCCCAGGAAACCTTTTATGGCCCCCTCTGCTGCAAGGCCTGGCCCCAAGCCAGCCCACTTCCATTACACTAGCAATGCACACTCTGCTGTAAGGGATCATGGCCCAGATCACATGGGAAAAAAAGCCAATTGTGACTGGGGCTGCAAAGACGGTGACCACCATGTACACTGGGAAGGGGAGGTGTGAGTGATGGAGCCCATTTCCCGGGTAAAGCAGGACAATTGAACCACTGCCATCAGCTCACACAGCCCTAAGGTGACAGGCTGGAAGCTGCAGCCAGAGGTTAAAACCACCTTGCATAAAGCTAATCTGGCACTTTTTATCCCTCAGATTTCTAGAATTGATGTACCTTCGTCCAACCCAACATACAAGCACTAGGGTCCTTTTGCAGTCTCAGGGAACTTTGTAAAGGCTTTGCAAGTGAGCTGCGAACTCTTATTGTTCCTTTTTCTTTACCTTAACAGAGGTTACAACAGTTTTCATCCTGGCAATCTGCACTGGCCAACTTCCTTCATGTTACTGACTGTCATTATCCTTCAGAAGAGTTAATTCAATTTGCTAGTGTTTTTACAGAAGTGTCATCTTTAGGTAAGGGAAGCTATGTGATGGCTTCCTCTTCCAAAATATAGGATACAGGTTTCTCACCATATGATGAAAATTCAGTTACATAAACAGGAGATGTGAACAATCCTTCCCTCTTCACCTGCACTTTATAACATTAACATTTAAATCCCACAAAAGAGGGCCAGCAAGACAGCTTAGCAAATTAAGTGCCTGCCTAGGCAAGTGCAGGGACCAGGGTTCAATCCCTGGCACCACATACTGCACCAGCCCATCCCCAGGCACACTGAGCCAGCCACTGAAACTGGGTAGGGTAGCACATGCCTGTAATCCCAGCACTGGGGAGGCTGCAAACAGGAGGATTACCAGGAGTCCAAGATGCATAGTAAGACCCTGCACCAAATACAAAAATGAATAAAAAAATAAAATAAATACATTCCACAAAAGATGAAACTACAGGAGCCAAAAGATAATTCAATCATGTAAAGCAAAACAAACCTGATTTGGAGTCAAGGATATGTTTGTGTTTCACTAGAACATGTGTTCTGAATGTATCATGAAACCAGATCTAAAAAAGAAGTTGGTTCTCTTTCAGGGAGCGTATAGTCTCATGACAGTGACACATCAAAGACTCCTCTAAAACCAGTGGACAATAACAAAACTAGATTCGATATGGGGCCTATTGAAGGAATTGACCTGGAATGCCCAGGAGATGATAACCAGAATAAGAATCAGAGGTCTGAATAGGTGGCAGAGTATGCAGAGATAAGTGAGCTGAAAGTTACCAGGATGCTTAAGACAGAAGACAATTTAAAAAATATAATCATTATAGATGAAAGTTGATATTCCTTCTAAATTGTTCTGGTAAGAGATCTCTGCTAATTGATGAATAACAAAATCTGATTAGTCTATTTATAAAATAAATTATAAATTTCAAAATTTGTAGTAGTGCTTTTATAATTAAATTTGGTCAAAAATATATTTGAATGTATCTAATTTTGTAAAGATCTTTGTTCATTTGTTCTGAGTACTTGATAATTGTCTTGTCATTCCATGAACAGCTGTTCCCTTTTTATTTGAGCTCAACAATTTTGGTTCCCTTTTTCTTTTGCATTTTTGAGAACTTTTGTTTATAATACTATTTAAGTTCTAGACATAAAAGCATGCTGTTAACAGCTAGTCTAAGTGATATTAAAATAGGTTTTCCCACAGCTCATCAAAAAATTTAAGATAATGAACAAAATTTCTGAGGGTCAGGAGAGATTATTGGACAGGACTCCAACCTATGAACAGAAGAGTGGACACACTTTGTTCATTAATGAGCCCCCAAAGATCTTGATAGTCTTTTTTGCCATAATTTTATTGATAAACAAATAGCTATGAGACAGTTTCAAATCAAATTGGTAGGACAGTTTCAATAATTAACACACTGCATACATTCTTCTTAGTGGTGAATTGCTGTACAAGATGCGGACTTGATATCCTATTTACAAACACCATTAGAACAAATCCCTCTATTCATTAAGAGAATGTAACTATATATCTATCCTAACCACTTTGAATACACAGATACAAAATGTCTTTTAGGAGACACCACCAATAATTTGATCATGGTGAACAAATAAGATTTTCTTAAAGAAATACAACAAGATTTTCTCATAAAGGATTCTCTGGGTATAAAATTAAATTAAGAAGCAAAGATTTTCACATGTATATGACAATTCATTTTTGTCAATCTCATGATGTATTAAATGTATGCATGATTCCAGATGTACATATCCTCCAAAATATAAAACAAGGATTGCTTATGGTGATAAAGACTTTTCTTTCAGACTCAGACCTCTACTTTTAACAAAAAATTTACATAATGCATATGTCATTAAAAGACAACATATTATATATTGGAGAGAGATGCTTGGTTCAAAACTTTATGTTAGGGCTGAGGAGATGGTTCAGCAGAATAAGCACTTCCCTGGCAAGTACAAGACCCTAACTTCAATCCCTGGCTCCACAAAAAAAAAAAAAAAAAAAAAAACTTTATGTTATGTCAAAATGTAAAAGTAGGTATGTCACAAGATATCATTAACATTGTCATGCTGCAATGCTATGTATGGGTTTGATTTCTAAATTTCTGAGAAAAATATGTAACTAACAATCTATAGGGATCTAAATATTAAAATATCCATGGTTGTTAGCAAATAACAGTTCCATTTTGTGTTCTAAGATGTTTGATATTCAGATAAGATGGTAATATTAATTTTATTGCCTTTGTTTCATAGAAATATCACTAATCTCTTCTGGATATTCAACAAGTGAATTTTTGAGACCAAAAATTAGAAAGATAGATGCACTAAGAGGATAGCCAGTATGTTGGTCGTAGGCTTCTGAGGTTAGTGAAGACCCAAAACATAAGAGAACCTATGCTACAGCATCCTATAACTCAGTTGAGCCCCTGACCATCTAACTGATCAAGGAGATTTTTGGGACTATAGAGAAAAAATGATTCTATGATGTCTAGTGTGCCTAAAGAGAGTCACCAGGAGAAAAACAAATCTCTCAAGCTTTCACAGACAGCAAATTGGCAAAGCAATGGTAATGACTTGTCCAGATAGTGGACTCTGACAGAAGGTGCTATACTTGGGTGCTATCCTGAGAGGACTTACCTGACATTGATAGCGTCTTAGTTACTCTCCTCTCGTTGCTGGGACAAATACTCAACACTCAGAATAAAGGAAGGAAAGGTTTATTTAGCTCACAGTTCCTGGAGGTTTCAGTCCATACTCAGCTGGCTCCAAGGCAGCGTGGCACACGGCAGAGGGCAGCCTTTCATGGCAGAGGCAAAGAGCAAGCTTGTAAAGGAAGGGGTAGCAGCAGCTCAAGCAGCTCGCTTCTCTTGCTGCCTTACATTGTAATGCAAATTACCTGCCCCAGGGCAGGTGCAACATCCATACCCACAGTAATCAAACACAAACTCCAGAAGCCACCCCAAGACATGTGAGGCTTTGGAGGGACAACTATACACAAACCATAACACATAGATAGCAAAAAAATTGAAATACAGATCTTGTCTTAATTTGGTTTTAAAAATCCAGAAGAAAGGGGCTGGAGAGATGGCTCAGTGGTCTAAAGCATCTACTTAGAACAAGCTTAGCAAAAGCATCAGGGACCGCGGTTCAATCCCCCAGCACCACATGCCAGCCAGCCCTGCCCCCTGGTGGGCTGAGCTGGTCTCTCTCTCTCTCTCTCTCTCTCTCTCTCTCTCTCAAATAAATAAAATTTAAAAAAAAATCCAGAAGAAAAATATAACTATGAGATATGAAAAGCAATACCATAATAATATGTTGGCTATAAAATGTTCAAATCACTGACAATACCTGACAATTTCCAGCTATACTGGTAACTGACCATTGTTATAGATCATTGAACTATAAGCACTTCTCTGGCAAGCACAGGGCCTGAGTTCAATCCCCAGTTCAAAAAAAAAAAACTTTATGTTATGTCAAAACGTAAAATTAGGTATGTTCCAAAATGTCATTAACACTGTCATGCTGCAATACTATGTATGGGTTTGATTTCTAAATTTCTGAGAAAAATATGTAACTAATTAAATAGGGATCTAAATATTGTAGAGATAACTTGCTGTTTTCAGGTACCTAGAATCTTTAGAGTAAAGATCTTAATCTGAACAAATAAATTCAATCACAATGAAAAAGTTTCAAAAGGGAGGACTTCTACAGATTTCTCCATCACAAGTCCTCCAACTTGACCTCACCAGTCATCATTCACACTACAAAGCAGAAAAGAAAGAGATGTTGGGAGTAGAAGAAGCTCAAAATCAATCACACATGTGGAGCTAAGATAAGGCCAGCCCAAGAACAAAGGGAGATACCACAACCATTTAAACAAACTATTCCACAGACTTAATGCAATCCCTATCAAACTACCACCAACATACCTCCCAGACCTAGAGAAATAATTCCTAAAATTTATTTGGAAGCAGAAAAGACCTAGAAAAGCAAAGGCAATCCTGGGCAACAAAGACAAGACAGGAGGCATTACAATTCCTGACTTAAAATTATACTACAAGCCTACTGTGATAAAATCAGCATGTTACTGGCAACAAAATAGACTTGACGATCAATGGAATAGATTAGAAGACTTAGAAGCCTCTATGAACACACTCAGCCACCTTATCTTTGACAAAGGGGCCAAACATGCTCACTGGAAGAAAGACAGCCTCTTTAACAAATGGTGCTGGAAAAACTGGCTCTCTACATGCCAAAAACTAAAACTTGATCCAGGTCTATCACCATGCACTAAGCTAAAGTCAAAGTGGATTAAAGATCTAACATTAAACTAGAAACACAAAATCTCCTGGAAGAGAAAATAGGAGGATCCAAAGGGAGGTGGGGAACATGTGGAACATTTTCCTACTGGGACATGCATAATGTCTATATCTGAGTTCCTACTTGAGAAAGTAACATATTCCAAGGCTTGGCAAATGTGTGTGCACAACTGTCAAGAGATTTCCACCTTTGATCCCAGCACTCTTCTATTGCTAGAAACAAATATTAAGTAAGAAGTATTGGTTAAGGAAGAAGCCTTGCCCTCTCCATAGCCTACTTTGGCCTTCTTGGTTATCTGTAACTGGAGGGCCAACTTAATTGTCAAATTACCATTTTCTGGCAAGAAATTATTGGAAAAGTTCTGGGACAGAAGTAGACAACACAAATGTCATCTCCTATTCTGCAAGTCCTCTCATTGCCACTAGGAAACTTACATGTAAGGAAACCCAAAGATCTGACACTGGACCCCATCTGATCGCAACAATTGGCCCTCAGACACCCCCCCCCCCCAACTGCACAGGGAGTTGGGCTTCCTTCTGCTGCCTGCACCCAGCAGAGCAGCACTGTTCTCAGGATTGAGAGAGGCAGTCCAGTACCCACTCCGGGCCAAACCATGGGCAAGCATGATCCAGGGTAAGGGACTGAGAGGGTGGCCTTCAAACATACCTGTCATTGTATATGACAACTGCAAATAATAACTAATATCCCCACTTTCAGTAACCAAAGAGAGGAGAAGGCCAGAGATGGAGGAAAACCAGCCTGCATGGGAAGTCACCATAGAATCTGGCATGATGGAAATTGCTCAGAACATCAATATCAACTAAGGACTTTAGGGTCTCAGGACACCAGCTATCACTCCACCTTCTCTAATGAAGTTCCAAATATGAGGAGAAAAGTGAGTAGTCCTCTGCACATCAATACACAGAGGATGGAGAGAACTGGTCTCAGGATGTGTCCACTGGTAGCCTTCAAGATTCTCACACTGTCGGGCTCCTAAGCACAGGCATCTGGTCTTCACAGGCCTCTCTTTTGAGCTTTTGCTGCACACCCCACAGCAACATGCCAACCTTGCAATTTCTGTGTGACCACTCAATGACTCTAAAAAAGAAAAATCATTACTAATATTTAGGGCTCACCTGGGAGATTGTGTTCCTCTACCGCCTGGGTCCTTGTGAAGAGCAAGATGAGTCCCAAAAGGGATGAAAGTTACTGAGCTGTGTGAGATAACAGCACCACTTGCGCAGTAAGAAAATCATTGGTGTGGGAGGAGCTGCAAGTTATATATCCAAATTCTTTTTCCTTTTTTCAATGGGATTTCATTAAGGACAACAATTCAGCTTTGAAAGAGAACATTTCCCAGCTAGGTGAGGCCAAGTTTGCAAGTTCCATTCTATAACATGCAGGTAGAAGTTGTTGGGTGGAACTTACATAAAGGTGGTGGGCAGGAGCCAGATGGCTCCCAGATAAATAACAATTTGTTCCGAGATACATTGTTGGGAGCCGCGGCAAGGTAGGAAATTGATCAAATGTGTGTAGGTGGGACTGGACCTCAGTGACTAAAGCAAACAAGGTACTTCAGTCCTGAGAAAAACATCCTGTCTGGTTAAAGCCAGCTATTAGTCGCTAGGCAATCTTGTATCATGTGTTACAAACTTTACAAAAATATAACTAAAGGATCATTTTATTGTGTGGGGAGTTAGTTTTGCCCATCAGGCAGACTAGCAACCACCTAGCCCAGCTTTTATCTTCTTGTCTAACTTTCTCATTCCTGCCACAATGTCTCCCCAGGTAGAATCATTTAAGACCAACAGACTCCTACAGTACATGAGTGGACTGGTACCTGTAATGGGTTACTTGGATTTTGAACTCACTGAGGTCATTTTTCTACAAATTAGTAACAGGGTGCTCAAGATCACTCATTAGTTTAAAAATTACAGCCTTAAGCCCTCATGTCTGGGTAATTCCTCCTAAGACTGATGAGTTATTTTATAACTACCTTTAACAAACAGGACATACTATTTGTGTATTTTAAAGGTTAATAACCTCAGAATGTGTTAAATTGTAGTAACTAAGTCAGAGTTATTCATGTTAATGTATATGTACCTAAGACAATCGGCCCCTATATAATAGGTGATAATTAAGTGTAGGCCTGACTGCCTGTCCATCCTTGTAGGAATATAGCTAATGATTTATCTGGATATTGTACTCAATCTATTGTCCAGTTAACCTGTGAATTGTGCCTGTATGCTTCGGTAGGTTATAAATGATTAATTATAAAATATGTGTATGTGCTAAGTTGAGAGTAGTTTCCGTTTAAAACCCCTGTTTTCTGTTATTCGGCGCGCTTCCCTATCTTCTCTCCTGCGTGAGTAGAAGCCAGGAAGGCCCCGAGCTGGGTATTAAAGGCTCATTTTAAATTCTCAATTTGGACTCTGGTCTAGCTTCTGTTTCAGAACCCATAACAGCACCCAACTCTTAAGGATGAAGGTGCAGACAGTCTGAGTCCTGGCAGCAATTGCCTAACACTGTGGTATAAGAACAGATAAAACAATCCTACAGGTTTAGGGTATCGCAGTCCTGGCCTGTCAATGGCAGGCAGAACACCATTCAGCACTGTGGGAAGTACTGGACTTGTTTGGTGGTGAGGGATTCCACTTCTTGAAGGATTTCTCCTCAATACTGGGAGCCCGCTGAAGACCAAAGGCACAAAGGGCTGGTCTGAGAGCACTCGCAGGGCAGGAAAAGAAGAGCAGGAAGCCTCTGAGGGGCAGCACGCTAGAGTGGCCCTGCCCCAGTGGCTGCAGGATGCTCCTTGCTCCACCTCCTTTCCAGGCCTATCCCTCCCTTCAAGGTCCAGGTGAGGTCCTAGCCCGCGCGCATTTGGGAGCCAGGAGGGCAGCCAGCCCCTTGCGGGCGGCTCGGGCGGCCATTGGTCGGCGTGTGTCACGTGCGTAAGGAGGCGTTGCGATTGGCTGGCGGGCTGGAGGCTGGCGGAGGGGGCGCGGCCCACTGGTTCTCACTGGAGGGAGTCGGCCAGCGACCTTCTACGGTAGGGGTGGCGAGCTTCCGCAGTAGGTTCTTGTGGGGCGCTCAGAGCCAGGGCACAGATACCCTGCGGAGTTGGCAGGGAGGGCCGGGGTTGATCGCGCGTCAGCTTGGGGCCCCACTCAGGCCGGGTGCCGCACACCCTCGAGGGCCGGGCCTCGGGCCGCCTCGCGCTGCCTCCCTGCCTGCGCCCCAGGTGCCACCGACTGCCAGAGGTACTCGCAGGCCGCGGTTCCCAGAGCCAGAGGACGCGACTCGAGAGAAGCTGGGGATCCGCCGCCTGCCGCTGTGCGCTCCGCACGAAACCTCCACACTGATGTCTCTCTTCCCTCCCAGGTAGCGCCGGGTAAGTACTGCTGGGGCCTTGGAGTGCGGGGCCGCCTGTTCGGCTCCCTGCGGGGCCGGGATGCCAGAACCCCACGCCCAGGTCCAGAGCGCCCCTTGGCCCTGCTCAGGCTCAGACAAGTTGAATACCTGGGTTTAGTGAATGGTTCTAATTTTTTTCTAATTTTTTTTTTTTTTTCAATCCCCAGCGGAACCGGGGATTGAACTCAGGCACTTGCACTTGCCAGGGAAGCGCTTATTCCACTGAGCCATCTCCCCGCCCCAAAACTTTTTTTTTTTTTTTTTTTTTTTTTGCAGAACCAGGGATTGAACTCAGGCCCATGCACTTGCCAGGGAAGCGCTTAAAGACATTTAAAAGTTGCGGATTTGCATTTCCTTCATA